>NC_133652.1:26368742-26738896 GCF_009905375.1 Apium graveolens
ACAAATCTGAAAAGTACTTTCATGTATTTGGATGCAAGTGTTTGGTTCTCAAGACTCATCCTGAACAGCTATAAAGTTTGATCTAAAAGCTGATGAAGGAATCTTTGTTGGATATCCACTTTCCACAAAGCCTTCAGAGTCTATAATTGAGAACAAAAGTGGTCATGGAATCTATCAATGTCCTTTTGATGACAAGAAGATACTGGTCTTGAAGATTTTGATCATGATCAGCTGAGATTTGAAAATGAAGACTTCTATACTGAAATAGTCTAACAAACTTGACGGATTAAACTCTGATGTTATTGAAACTGTGGTGACTACGCCAAAGGAAGATGCACCTATGCAGGGGGAGCATACTCAAGATTCAACCACATCTCAAGAAACATCAGAACATACATCTGGCTTCAAGTTCTGATTCGTCAAGTTCTGATAAGCCAAGTTCTGTGCTAAAAATCTGAAGAATCCAACTCAGAGAGCATAGTTTCAGGGGGAGCATCAGAAAATGAAATGAAGATAGCATGGATCATGGGGGAGCATCCAGTTCTAGAGAAAACATTCCATCTGCAAGGAAGTGAACAAAATCACATACACCTGATTTGATAATTGGAAATCCTGATGCAGGTGTCAGAACTAGACAGGTACTTCAAATGAGTGTCTATACAATTCTTTTCTCTCTCCAGACTGAGCCAAAGAAGTAGACGAAGCTCTTCAAGATGCTGATTGGGTGCAAGCAATGCAGGAAGAGTTGAATGAATTTGAAAGAAACAAAGTCTGGACCCTAGTACCAAGACCAAAGAATAGATCTGTTGTGGTACAAAGTGGGTATTCAGAAACAAAACTGATAGTGATGGCATAATTACAAGAATAAGGCAAGGCTGGTTGCAAAAGGATATTCTCAACAGGAGGGAATTGATTATGATGAAACATTTGCACCAGTTGCTAGGTTAGAAGCCATAAGGATATTTTTGGCTTATGCTGCTCACAAAAAGTTTACTGTCTTTCAAATGGATGTGAAAAGTGCTTTTCTCAATGGAGAATTGGAGGAAGAGGTATATGTTGAACAACCTCCAGGTTTTGTAGATACCAAACATTCAGATTATGTCTACAGGCTTGATAAAGCACTTTATGGACTTAAGCAAGCTCCTAGAGCATGGTATGAGACTTTAGCTCAGTTTCTTCTGGAAAGTGGATTCAACAGAGGGACAATAGACAAAACACTGTTCTACCTCAACCATGAAAAGGACTTACTTCTGGTCCAGATTATGTTGATGATATCATTTTTGGATCTACAAATGACAAACTTTGCAAGAAGTTTGCCAAACTAATGCAGTCAAGATATCAGATGAGTATGATGGGGGAACTTAGCTATTTTCTAGGCCTTCAAGTCAAGCAGAATGAGGAAGGCACTTTTATTTGTCAAACCAAGTATACCAGAAACTTGCTAAAGAAATTTGGAATGCAAGATTGTTCTAGTGCATCCACTCCAATGGCCACTGCAACAAAACTGGATAAGGATACCGGTAAATCAGTAGATATTACTGACTACAGAGGTATGATTGGCTCTCTACTCTATCTAACTGCTAGTAGACCTGATATCATGTATGCTACCTGTCTTTGTGCAAGATTTCAAGCAGATCCAAGAGAACCTCACTTAACAGCTGTAAAAAGAATCTTTAAGTATCTTAAAGGAACAGCTGCTCTGGGATTATGGTATCCTAGAGAATCAGATTTTAAACTAATAGGTTACGCAGATGCAGATTTTGCAGGTTGCAAAATTGACATGAAAAGCACAAGTGGAAGCTGCCAATTTCTTGGAGGCAGATTGGTTTCTTGGTACAGCAAGAAACAAAAGTCAATTTCCACATCAACTGCAGAAGCAGAGTATATTGCTGCAGGAAGCTATTGTGCACAGATTCTTTGGATGAAGAATCAGTTACTGGATTATGGGTTAACATATTTCAAAATCCCTATTTACTGTGATAATCAAAGTGCTATTGCTATGACAGGTAATCCAGTTCAACACTCAATAACAAAGCACACCAGCATCAGGTACCACTTCATCAGGGAACATGTGGATGAAGGTACAGTGGAATTGCATTTTGTTCCCACAGATCAACAGTTGGCAGATATCTTCACAGAACCATTATGTGAAGCTACTTTTACAAGATTGGTAAATGAACTTGGAATGGTTTCAGGTTCTTTCTTTAAATCTGCTTAGACTTGTTCTGTGTTATCAGACTTTATGCTCAGTATTTACAGAATTAATATCATTGTGTATTCTGTGCTTAATTGATAAATGTCTTTAAGTACTGACTGTTGTCTGATATATGTTTCTAAACTCTGATAAGTGATATGTTTGTTCTAGTACCTATTCAATCCTATGAGGATAACTGTGCTAGATACTGACCTAGTAATCTTCAATAAACAAATGACTCCATGGAAGAAGTAATTATTTCAATGGAAATCTTAGACACTAGCAAATTCTGATAACTGAGCTTAGTTAAGTTCACTTTGTATATCTTATTACTAAGTCACATATTAGAATAATGCTACTCATCTGTTAAGTTCTGATACTAGTAAAACTGCTGAGTGCACTAAGTGCTGATACACCTCTCTTATAAAAAGAAAAAACAAAATGATTAAAGAATAAAATCAGGTACTCCTTTGAGATCTAGAGTAAAAATGTGAAAGGAACGACCCAAGTGCATTGCTGGTATTAAGTAAATATGCATTAGAAAAGCAAAATATTTTCTTGGTGACTTTTTACACTCTATGATTACTGGAGAAATACTCTGATAATAGCATAAATTCTAATAAACAGTCATGACTCACTTACACTGAGAAGCCACTGTAAAATAGAATTTCAAAAGATGCATAAAATGAGCACAAAACAGTTGAGGTGGACTCTAGCATGAACTCATTCATCAGTAGGTTTCAGGACAATGACAGATCTTTAGCAAAATTTTAGTTTTGCCTTATTTCTAAGATATACTGAAGTGAATCAGACTTTACTCTTTGTCTGTTTTTAGCTTAATGCACACACTAATCACTCCATCTGAATGATGAAAATTTCTGTGGTGGTCTATGTTATTTTAGATAAACAGTCATTGTGTCATAATTGCACAAATTCTGAGGACAAGTTCTAAGTTACACGTTCTGATGATTAAGTTCTGACGTCCATAACTCAGAACATGTATGAGTATTTACTAAAATGGGCATTCCTTTTTCGAGTTAAGAAATTATGTTCTGATGACTGTTAAGTTTAGGTATAGGTCTAAGTTCTGATTTCTCAGTCTAATCCTTTACTTGGCTTATCTGTGAATAAAATTTAATAACAGTCTCAGTTTGTACTCGTATATGTTGAAGTGGAAGATTAATAGTCACTATAATTAGGATTAATGGTTTTGTACTTGAACAGTCCACTGTTTCTTGTGTTTTGTGCGGTCTAGACCATGCTTCCTCTTTCCAATGACTGTTATTCTTTTTCAAAGTCTAGGGAGACGAGGTAGAATTAATTCTACCTGTCAGCATTAAATATCTTTGCGTCTCTTGGCATTCTTTTGCCTATATAAACAACCACTTCACATCAGTCTTTCCATCACATCCTTCTCCCACACTAATCCTCTTTCTTCTGTCAAGAACACAATGGTTCGATACAACATGTTTTTGAACACACAAACCTTCACAATGGAGCTTAGTTGTGCCGACTGGCGGCAGGAGTGGCATGTAACAGCCATTCCTGAGGAGATCTGGGACTCTGTCCCACAGGAGGTGCTAACTCACCTCCTATTCTTCTCTATGGACTACCATCGCCATCTGGAGCGATTGGAGGAGGAACGGAGGGAAGCTATCCGTCAGCAAGAGCGAATCATACGACTCGCCATCTTGTTTGTCGAAGATAGGAAGAGGAAGAGGACTTAATCTCGTCTTCTTCCTGTTCTTCTTCATCCTCAGCTTTGTCAGGCTTCTTAGCTAGAACTAAAGCTGTTAGGATTAGAAGCTTAGGGAAAATCTTGTATAAGTATTGATGTAATTTCCATTTCATAAATGTATTGACTTGATATATTAATGAAAACTGTTTTTACTTCAAGATTGTGTCTCTGAGTTAGTTTATCTTGTGTTGATAAATCCTGATTGATATTCTGATGACCATTTAAATTTTGTCTTTATTTAAGTTCTGATTCTTTGTCAGCACTTATTCATCGAAATTATCTCGGTCATTTTTAACTTGATTCATTTTCAGAATATTAATGTTGCAGTGAAAAATAATTCAATCAGTGCTAACGGTTTAAATTTTGAATTACAACTGTGTCTCTTGATAAATGGAACGGTTTTTCCTTGAAACAAGGGAACTGGGTAAGTAATCATTCCTGTTTTCTCGAGCCCAGTAACTATCCGTTATTACTGCATGTCTGACAGGTGTCCAACGGTAATATTTTTTTAAGTACAGCAGAGAGAAGATTTCTGTAATCTTTTTAATTTCTTCCTCTTTTATCTCTCTTCTTACTTTTACTCTCCTTCACTTTACTTTTTCCGTTGTTTTCATACAGATATTATCTCAAACACCTAACAGGCATACTTGAATCTCAATTCTTTTTCACATGGCCCCAAAGGATTTAATCATTGATGGAGCAAAGTTTGTTCCAAACAACTTTGCAGCAATTCTTGATCATGCTGACGCTCCATCTGAATTGCACTTTGTGCAAGATCTTCTTGCACATAGTGAGGTTGGGTACGCCTTAACTCAGCCTGAATTATTTTCAAGTCAACAAGTTCTGCGGTTCTGGAGGACTGGCGTTTTTGATGATGGTGGAAAATGAGGCACTCCCAGTATTATCTTCCAAGTGGGTGATTCATCCTATGTAGTCACTCCTGGTATATTACGAAGAGCATTACATCTTCCAGAAGATTGTACCTTCTCTATACCAGAGGAATCAGAACTTCGGGAGTTAATGGCTGAATTGGGATATGAAAAGAGTCTGACGAAACTTGGACAGTTAAAACGGGCTAATATCAGAAGAGAATGGAGTTTCTTCTTCGATTGCATCACCAAGGCTTTTGGCAACAAGTGTTCAAATTTTGATGCCATCCCAATTCTGAGTCAGCACATAGGGTATGCTATTATCCATCAAACTCATTTTGATTTTGCAACTGGGATAATTGGTTTTATTGGGGATAGGATGACAGAGGATAGAAATGTTGTTTACTTTGCTAGATTCTGTCAACTTATTTACACTTACTGTACTGATGAACCCCAGTTAGTCAGCACTAAAACCCCACCTTTTAAGGTTGCAAAAAGGTACTTTAATGACCTGATAAATGCTGACACAAAGAAATCAATGGTGAGACCATTACAGATCCCTCCGTCTGTGAAACAGATTCTGGTAAATGCTGATCCTGCTACTTACAAGTCTGTTTACTCAAATGTTCAATCAACTCACCATAACCAAAATCCATCAATCTCAGTACCTACCTCTCATTCTACTCAACCTACCCTCAGAACTTATCTCAAATCTTATCTCTCCACTTCACAGACTGCTCAACCTTCTTCTTCAGCACCTACTGTGAAGCCTACATCCTCTAAGCCAAAGAGAACACAGACTGTTCCTCACACACCTCAAAAGAGGAGGAGAATTACTTTGAGAGATGAATCAGATTCGGAGGATCAGATTCCTTCTTCAGAACCTGTAGTAAATGAAGCTGAGAAGGCAACTTCTCAGAAGGATTCTGCAATTGGGGGTTCTAGGCTTCTCAAGAGGCTTAGACGTATGACGGTTCCTGAAACTCCCAAAGAATCCAAATCAACAAGGAAATACAAGAAACAGAGGGCACAAAGGCCAATTTCAGATGATGAGGAGGAAGCAGCTAAGGAAGGGGATCAGGAATCTCTGATCTCACAAGCCAAGGAATTTGCTTCAGTCACTTCTTCTCCATCAACTCCATCTAAGGAACATGTATCTGACAAGGCTAAATCACCTTCTGTGTCTCTTGTTGATCCAGGCACAAGTGCTGAAATTGATATTCAGCACCTGGTTGTGCCTGAAATACTTTTCTTAGAAGCTCCAACAGCAAATAATCCTTCCACAACACCTGTTACTGATGCTGTTCAAACTCCTGAGTTATCACTAGCACCTTCTCTGCATCAAGATGCTGATGATCAGATTTTAGGTGAGCATCAGGATATGGTGGTTGATCAGAACTTAATATCAGATCAGCAATTAGAGGATGCTGAAGCCTCTATTGCTACTCACACTGTCGTCTTATCAGAAGATACTGATTCTCTAAGTTCTGATGCTGCAAATATTGGAGATACTGGTGAGACTGCTACAACTGTAGATGCTGATGAAGCAGATCCTTCAGGACATACTCCTCAACAGACTCTTCCAAAGTCTGAACTGGTCAAGAAGTTTGTGATCGGGGATGCACCAGTACCTTGGAGTGAAACTCCTGCAGGTCAGGAGTGGACTAAGGAATGGAACTCAGTTTCCTGTGTTCCAAATGCTTTACATCTTGCTGAGCACTTGACTAAAGCTGATGAAATGTTACATTCTGATGATTTTAAAACCCAGCTTAGAGTCACTGCATTGAGTACTAAACATCTACAAGGTCTTCATTCTAACACTCATGCAGAGCTACACAAGATTCAGGAGAACTTTATCAAACAGGAACACGTTTGGAATATTGATAAGAAAAAGTTCTTCCAACCTACCATTGACAGGGTTGCTTATATTGAGAAAACTCAAGAGAAGCAACAAGCTCAGATTGATCAAATTCTGACAAATCAAGCTTCTCAGCAATCACAACTTACTGAAATCCAGACCTCAGTGGAACTACTTATCTCTCTTTTATTACCTGCTGATGCCAAAAAGGGGGAGAAGGTAATTAAGTCCAAATGCAAAACCAACAAGACGCTGCAAGGAAAGGATGATGGAAAAGATGACCAAGGAAACTCTGGAATGGGTAGTGGTCAAAGTCAAGGTAGAAGATTTACATCAAGACAAGATAGTCACAGAATAAGTTCTGATACTGGGAAAAGAATAAGTTCTGCTGCTGGTACAAGGATAAGTTCTGATGAACTTCTAGATCTTGATGAGGAAATGTCAAGACAGTTATTTCTTCAAGAAAATCCAGGGATGGACTTGGAAAATTTAAAGGAAGAAGAAGCCAGACTTAAATCAGAGAAAGTCACATCTAAATCTGAAGCTTCTGGTAAAAAGTTACTTCCAAAACCTAAAGGCATTGTGATCAAAGAAAGGGTACATACTGAAGAAACTTTGGCTAGATCACAACCACAGATAGATCCAAGATCCAAGGGTAAAGAAAAGGTTGGTGAACCTATCAAGCCTTATGTACCTCCTGAGGAAGAAGAAATTACTGATGGAAAAGATGATCTTGCTCTGACTTCAAGAAAAGTTCTTAAAACAACCTCTGACATGGCTCAAGTTGTTCAGAGTCAAGGCATTGTAAGTTCTGATATTCAGAAGAAGCAAGTAACCTCTGACAGTGCTCAAGTTAACTTGATATCAGAAAATAGATCTAAAATACTCCTACCAGGATTCACTAAAGCAAAACAGACTCAATCTTTGAAGACTACTCCAAGTGGTTTTGAAGCAAGAGTAGTTACTGGAAAGGAAGTTAGAGATAAAACTGGATTGGGAAGTGCTGATGAAAGAAGAGTACACAACACTACCGCTGATCCAACTTCCTTGAGTGAACCAGGTATTGGAGCAACTCCTGAGAGATTGAATCAACTAGAATCTGTACAGATGGTTTACCATACCTACTTGAAAGAATACATCATGTTGTATTTCAAGACAGATGGTAGGGTTTATCATATAAGACAAAATGTCATTCCTTTGAAGTATTTTGAAGAATTGGAGTATGTACTTTTCTTACTTCAAGTGGATGACAGAATAACAGAGACTGCTGCAAACTACTTAAAAGAACAGATTCAGAGACAGAAAAGGCTTTATTCTGTTAAGTCTGACAGCAGATATGTTCCAAAGTACGGAGATCACAATGGGGATATTGTTGATATGAAGCCTAATACTGCACAGATCAGAACGTATCTTGGTATTAAGGGACTTGAATTCAATCTTGAATCTGACAAAGCTTATATCATAAGACTAGACCAGGAGTTAAGGAAAGCAAAGATTAATGATCTCAGAGCTGCAATCTTTCAAACTGGTGAAGATACTGCAGAGCTTAAAGATGTTAAAAGGAGAATGATTGATGAACTAAGATATGCTGAGAAATGTTTGTTGAAGAACTATCTCAGAACAACTCCTGACATCAGAGAGATCAGAAAATGAAGAAGCCAAGTCGAAGATCTACAACTGCTTAAATTCTGATGTTTATACAGATTGAAGTTGTTATCAGAAGTTAAAATTGGTAAAATTTTAAGGACTGTAAGTTGTAGTTATCTAGTCTATTTGTCATGCATTTGTACTTAATGTTTTTGACATCATCAAATATCTGTTTAACTTGTATATTTTGTTAATTTACAAGTTGGGGGAGATTGTTAGATATATTTGATAATGTCATGGCTAATATGTCTTATGTTTAGCTTTCAGATCTTGTGTGAACAGGATAGATCAGTACTTAACTGGTAATCAGTACTTATACTGGAAGTCAGGACTTAAGGATATCAGTACTTATATTATCAGGAGATAATCATCAGAAGATAGATATCAGAACTTAAGTGCTGAAGGACGATCAGATAAGGACAGTAGCTGATTAAAGGAAAGAAGATAGAGATAAAACATAAGAAGAGATATGCATGAAGAAGGAATTCCGTGAAGAATGGAATACTTGGAATAGAAGATATCTGATTGATATATTTTAGGAAGCAGAATTATATTCCATATCAATTAGCGATTATCTTGTAACTGTGTAGTATATAAACACATGCATAGGGTTTACAGTATAAGTGTTATCAGATTCGAGAAGATTATTTATTGTAACCCTAGCAGCTCTCGTGATATTTATTCATCACTGAGAGGTAATAGTTTCATATTGTAACAAAGTTTATTGTTTCAATAAAGTTTATTTTCTGTTACTCAAGTTCTTTAAGTTCGATTTGAGTGTACTATACACTTTATTCACCCCCTCTACAGTGTGTGTGTGACCTAACAATGTTCCATCAAACTCAGAAGGATAGAGATGATGCTCTTTATGTTAGGGATGAAGTGCTAAAAATGAATGTATCTCTAAAAACTGAGTTAGAAAAGGAAAGAGAGATAATCAGGACTTGGACTAACTCTGGCAGAACAACTCAAAATTTGCTAAGTAGTAAAAATTGGAAAGATGGCTTAGGTTATGGAGATGATAAGAATGATAAAGGAACTGTAGAAATTAAGCCTGTTGTTAAGCAAAAGCCAAAGTTAAAACCTGTTAAGTTTGTAACTGTAAAGTCTGATAATGTGAAATCAGAAGTTAAAGTTGAATTAACTTCTGACAAACTAAAACAGGAAAAGATAGCTGAAGTAAACGTAGGCTTAATGACTAAGAAGTAGCTTAAGCATAAGCTGAAAGATGTTAAGAATGCAAACAAGGTTAAATCACCTAGGAAAAATAGGAATGGAAAGGAAGGTGTGAATAAAAGCAATGATTATAAACCTGTTCCTGATGCTCCTAGGAAAACGTGTCATAACTGTGGAAGTTCTAACCATCTGGCTTCTTTTTGCAGGAAGAATAAGAACATAAACTCCATACCTTCAAAATCAGGAGTTAAGAGTCAGTTTGTTAGATATAAACCACAAAATCCTTGTTTTCATTGTGGTAGTTTATGACATTCCATTTATACTTGTAAGGAATATCATAGTTTGTACTATGATTATTATCAAATAAAACCTTCTTTGAAGAAAGTTTCCATTGTTCCTTCTAATGTAAATTCTGATTCAAAGTCTGATAGTGTAAGTTCTGATAAGAAAAATGTTAACATAAACTCTGATGCTAAATCCGCTGCAAATGTTAACAAACTTGATATGGACAAAGGATCCAAGCAAGTCTGGGTCCTTAAAACTAATAATTAATGGTCTTTGTGATTGCAGGACAACAGGAAAAATATCCTAGTTCTGGACAGTGGATGTTCAGGACATATGACTGGAAATAAAGCCCTGCTATCAGACTTTGTGGAGAAAGCTGGCCCAAGTGTTTCTTATGGAGATGGCAACATTAAAAAAACATTGGGATATGGCAATATCAATCTTGGGAATGTCATCATTAAAGAATTAGCTCTGGTCTCAGGACTTAAACACAATCTGCTGAGTATAAGTCAAATCTGTGACAGAGGTTATCATGTTGATTTCTTTGAAGAACACTGTGAAGTTGTGAGTAAATCTAAAGGCAAGGTTGTTCTGAAAGGATACAGGCGTGGTAACATTTATGAAGCTAAGCTTTCAACAAGTACTGATGGTCCTGCAATCTGTCTGATGAGTAGAGCATCAATTGAAGAAAGCTGGAATTGGCACAAGAAACTCTCTCATTTAAATTTCAACAATATAAATGAGCTGGCCAAGAAAGATCTTGTGAGAGGACTGCCAAAGTCAGTATTTTCTTCTGATGGCCTTTGTGATTCTTGTCAGAAGGCCAAACAAAGAAAATCTTCATTCAAGAGCAAAACTGAATCATCAATTATTGAGCCTTATCATCTATTACATGCTGATCTATTTGGTCCAGTAAATGTCATGTCTATTGTAAAGAAGAAATATGCATTGGTCATAGTGGATGAGTTCACTAGATACACATGGGTGTATTTCTTGCACACAAAAAGTGAAACTGCATCTATCTTGATTGATCATGTCAAACATCTGGATAAATTGGTCAAAGATTCTGTGAAAACAATAAGGAGCGATAATGACACTGAGTTCAAGAATTTGATAATGGAAGAGTTCTGTAAAAACCATGAAATTAAGCAGGAATTTTCTGCTCCTGGAACTCCACAGCAAAATGGAGTTGTTGAAAGGAAGAATAGAACTCTCATTGAAGCTGCACATAAAATGCTTGAAGAAGCAAAGCTTCCAACCTATTTCTGGGCTGAAGCTGTGCAGACTGCTTGTTTTACTCAAAATGCAACACTCATTAACAAGCAAGGAAAAACACCATATGAGATGGTGAAGAAAAAGAAGCCAAATCTGAAGTACTTTCATGTATTTGGATGCAAGTGTTTTGTTCTCAAGACTCATCCTGAACAGCTATCCAAGTTTGATCTAAAAGCTGATGAAGGAATATTTGTTGGATATCCACTTTCGACAAAAGCCTTCAGAGTCTATAATTTGAGAACAAAAGTGGTCATGGAATCTATCAATGTCTCTTTTAATGACAAGAAGATTACTGGTCTTGAAGATTTTATTGACCATGATCAGCTGAGATTTGAAAATGAAGACTCAAATTCTGATATTGAAAATCCTGACAGTCTAAGTCCTGATACTGTAAACTCTGATGGATTAAACTCTGATGTTATTGAAACTGTGGTGACTACGCCAAAGGAAGATGCACCTATGCAGGGGGAGCATACTCAAGATCTTACCACATCTCAAGAAGCATCAGAACATACATTTGGCTCTTCAAGTTCTGATTCATCAAGTTCTGATAAGCCAAGTTCTGATAGTGCTGAAAATCTAAATTCTGAAGAATCCAACTCAGAGAGCATAGTTTCAGGGGGAGCATCAGAAAATGAAAATGAAGACAGCATGGATCATAGGGGAGCATCCGGTTCTAGATAAAACCTTCCATCTGCAAGGAAGTGGACTAAATCATATACACCTGATTTGATAATTGCAAATCCTGATGCAGGTGTCAGAACTAGAACAGGTACTTCAAACGAATGTCTTTACAATTTTTTTCTTTCTCAGACTGAGCCAAAGAAAGTGGAAGAAGCTCTTCAAGATGCTGATTGGGTGCAAGCAATGCAGGAAGAGTTAAATGAATTTGAAAGAAACAAAGTCTGGACCCTAGTGCCAAGTCCAAAGAATAGATCTGTTGGTACAAAGTGGGTATTCAGAAACAAAACTGATAGTGATGGCATAATTACAAGGAATAAGGCAAGGCTGGTTGCAAAAGGATATTCTCAGCAGGAGGGAATTGATTATGATGAAACATTTGCACCAGTTGCTAGATTAGAAGCCATAAGGATATTTTTGGCTTATGTTGCTCACAAGAAGTTTACTGTCTTTCAAATGGATGTGAAAAGTGCTTTTCTCAATGGAGAATTGGAAGAGGAAGTATATGTTGAATAACCTTCAGGCTTTGTAGATTCCAAACATCCAGATTACGTCTACAGGCTTGATAAAGCACTTTATGGACTTAAGCAAGCTCCCAGAGCATGGTATGAGACTTTAGCTCAGTTTCTTCTGGAAAGTGGATTCAACAGAGGGACTATAGACAAAACACTGTTCTACCTCAACCATGGAAATGACTTACTTCTGGTCCAGATTTATGTTGATGATATCATTTTTGGGTCTACAAATGACAGACTTTGCAAGAAGTTTGCCAAACTGATGCAGTCAAGGTATCAGATGAGTATGATGGGGGAACTTAGCTATTTTCTGGGCCTTCAAGTCAAGCAGAATGAAGAAGGCACTTTTATTTGTCAAACTAAGTACATCAGAAACTTGCTGAAGAAATTTGGAATGCAAGATTGTTCAAGTGTATCCACTCCCATTGTCACTGCAATAAAACTGGATAAGGATACTGGTAAATCGGTAGATATTACTGATTATAGAGGTATGATTGGCTCTCTACTCTATCTAACTGTTAGTAGACCTGATATCATGTATGTTACCTATCTTTGTGCAAGATTTCAAGCAGATCCAAGAGAACCTCATTTAACAGCTGTGAAAAGAATTTTCAAGTATCTTAAGGGAACAGCTGATCTGGGATTGTGGTATTCCAGAGAATCAGATTTTAAACTAATAGGTTACTCAGATATAGATTTTGCAGGTTGCAAAATTGACAGGAAAAGCACAAGTGGAAGCTTCCAATTTCTTGGAGGCAGATTGGTTTCTTGGTTCAGCAAGAAACAAAAGTTAATTTCCATATCAACTGCAGAAGCAGAGTATATTGCTGCAGGAAGTTGTTGTGCACAGATTCTTTGGATGAAGAATCAGTTACTGGATTATGGGTTAACATACTTCAAAATCCCTATTTACTGTGATAATCAAAGTGTTATTGCTATGACAGGTAATCCAGTTCAACACTCTATGACAAAGCACATCAGCATTAGGTACCACTTCATAAGGGAACATGTGGATGAAAGTACAGTGGAATTGCACTTTGTTCTAACAGATCAACAACTAGCAGATATCTTCACAAAACCATTGTGTGAAGCCACTTTTACAAGATTGGTAAATGAACTTGGAATGGTTTCAGGTTCTTTCTCTAAATCTGCTTAGTTTTGTTCTGTTATATCAGACTTTATGATCAGTATTTACAGAATTTAATCTCTTTGTGTATTATGTGCTTAATTGACAAATGTGTTTAAGTACTGACTGTTGTCTGAAATATGTTTCTAAACTCTGATAAGTGATATGTCTGTTTAAGTAACTATTCAATCCTATGAGGATAACTATGCTAGATGCTGAACTAGTAGTCTTCAATAAATAAGGGATCCCATGTAAGAAGTAATTATTTCTGTGGAAATCTATTGACACAATCAAATTCTGATAATTGAGCTTAGTTGAGTTTACTTTATCTATCTTATTACTAAGTCACAAACTAGAATAATGCTACTCATCTGTTAAGTTCTGATGCTAGTAAATCTGTTGAATGTACTAAGTGCTGATAAACCTCACTTATCAAAAGAAAAAGCAAAAGAATCAAGGATTAAGAATCAGGTACTCCTTTGAGATCTAGAGTAAAAATGTGGAAGGGAAGACCCAAGTGCATTGCTGGTATTAAGTAATATGCATCAGAAAAGCAAATAAAATATTTTCTTGGTGATTTTTCACACTATATGATTACTGGAGAAATACTCTGATAATAGAATAAATTCTGATGAGCAATCGTGACTCACTTACACTGAGAAGCCACTGTAAAATGGAATTCAAAAAGATGCATAAAATTAGCACACAATAGTTGAGGTGGACTCATGCATGAACTCATTCAACAGTAGGTTTCAGAATAATGACAGCTCTTTAGCAAAGTGTTAGTTATGCCTTATTTCTAAGATGTACTGAAGTGAATCAGACTTTACTCTTTGTCTGATATTTAGCTTAATGCACACACTAATCACTCCATATGAATGATGAAAATTACTGTGGTGATCTATGTTATTTTAGATGAACAGTCATTGTGTCACATTGCACAAATTCTGATGACACGTTCTCATTACATATTCTGATGATTAAGTTCTGAAGAATATAAATCAGAATTTGTGAGAGGACTTACTAAGATAGGCATTTCTTTTTCGAGTTAAGAAATTATGTTCTGATGACTGTTAAGTTCTGATATAAGTCTAAGTTCTGATATTACAGTCTAATTCTTTACTTGACTTATTTGTGGATAAAATTTGGAAACAGTCTCGGTTCAAACTAGTATATATTGAAGTGGAAGATTAATAGTCACTATGGTTAGGGTTAGTTGTACTCGTACTTGAACAGTCAACTTTTACTTGCTTCTTGTGCACATTAAACCATATTTTCTCTTTCCAATGAATGTTTTTCTTTTTCCAAGTCTGGGGAGACGAGGTAGAATTAATTCTACCTGTCAACATTAAATTTCTTTGTGTCTCCTGGCATTTTCTTGCCTATATAAGCAACCACTCCACAACAGCCTTCCCATTAAATCTTTTCTCACAAACTTACCTTCATACTTTTTCTATCAAAAACACCATGGTCAGATACAACATGTTTTTGAACTACGAAACCTTCAATATGGAGCTAAGTTGTGCCGATTGGCAGCAGGAATGACACGTCACTGCCATTCCTGATGAAATATGGGACTCTGTGCCCCAGGAGGTACTCACCCACCTCCTGTTCTTCTATATGGATTACCATCACCATCTGGAGCGATTGGAGGAGGAAAGGCTGGAAGCTCTCCGCCAGCAAGAGCGAATCATTCGACTCGCCATTCTGTTTGTCGAGAGTAGGAAGAAGAAATGATTTATTTTCTTCTTCCTATTTTTCTTCATCATCAGCCTTGACCTGCTTCTTGAGCTAGGACTAAGGTTGTTGATGTTAGGTTTAGCAGCTTAGGGAAATCTTGTATAAATTCTGATGTAATTTCAATTTCATGAATGTATTCTCTTGATATATTAATGAAATTTATTTTTGTATCAAGATTTTGTCTCTAAGATATTTTGTAATGCATTTGATAAATCCTGATAATTATTCATATTCTGATGACCATATAAATTCTGTTTTAATTTAAGTTCTGATTTTACTTTATCAGTACTTACTCATCTGATTTATTTTGATCATTTTCACTTGATTTATTTTCAGAATATTAATGTTGCAGTAAAAAATAATTAAATAAGTGGGAACAGTTTCAATTTTGAATTAAAACTGTTTCACCTTGATTAATGGAATATCTGGGTAAGTGGAACGGTTTCTCCTTGAAAAACGGCAAGTGGTATAGTAATGATTACTGTTTTCTCGTGCCCAGTAACTATCCGTTATTACTGCATGTCTGACAGGTGTCCAACGGTTACATTTTTTTTTACAAGAGTATAAGTAAGACATAGAGAAGATTTTTTTTAATCTTTTATTTCCTTTCATACTTTTTCTCTACTTGCTTTTACTCTATTTCTTCTTCTCACGTTGGTTTTTCATACAGACATTTTCTCAAACACCTAACAGGCACTCTTAAATCTCAATTTTTCATATGGCACCTAAGGATTTAATCATCGATGGAGCTAAGTTTATTCCAAATAACTATGCTGCAATTCTTGATCATGCTGAAGCTCCATCTGAATTGCATTTTGTGCCAGATCTTCTTGCACACAATGAGATTGGGTATGCATTGACCCAGCCTTCAGTCTTTTCAAGCCAACAAGTTCTGACATTTTGGCGGACTGGGCACTTTGATAATGGTGGTACACATGGCACTCCCAGTATTATTTTCGAAGTGGGTGATTCTTCATATGCAGTCACTCCTGGTACAATACGCAAGGCTCTACATCTCCCAGAAGGATGTACCTTTTCAATTCCAGAGGAATCAGCTCTTCAGGAGTTAATGGCTAATTTGGGGTATGAACAGAGTTTGGCAAAGCTTGGGCAGTTGAAACGGGCTCATGTCAGAAGAGAATGGAGCTTCTTCTTCGACTGCATCACTAAAGCTTTTGGGAACAAGTGTTCAAATTTTGATGTTATCCCTATTATGAGTCAGCACATCGGGTATGCTATTATAAACCAAACTCATTTTGATTTTGTAACTGCTATAATTGGTTTTATTGGGGATAGGATGATAGAGGATAGGAATGTTGTTTACATTGCTAGATTCTTTCAACTTATATATACTTTTTGTACTGATGAACCTCAATTAGTCAGTTCCTCAACTCCACCTTTTAAGGTTGCAAAACGTTACTTTAATGACCTGATAAATGCTGACACTAAGAAATCAGTGGTTAGACCTTTACAGATTCCTCAGTCTGTAAAACAGATCTTAGTAAATGCTGATCCTGATACTTATAAATCTGTTTATTCTGATGTCCAACCAACAACAACCATCCAAACACCACAACAACCATCAACACCTACCACTCATTCTACTCAACCAACCCTCAGGCAATATATCAAATCCTATCTCTCCACTTCACAGACCGTTCAACCCTCATCCTCAGCACCTACTGTGAAGCCTTCATCTTCCAAACCTAAGAGGACAAAGACTGTTCCTCAAACACCTCAAAAGAAAAAGAAGATTGCTTTGAGAGATGAATCTGATACTGAGGAACATGTTCCTTCTTCAGAACCTGTTGTTAAACAAGCTGAGAAAGTGACTTCTCAGAAGAATTCTTGAATTGGGGGATCTAGGCTTCTCAAGAGGCTTAGAAGAATGACAGTTCCTGAAACTCCCAAGGAATCCAAATCTACAAAGAGATACAAGAAACAGAGGGAAAAAAGACCTGTTTCAGATGATGAAGAAGTAGCAACTCAGGAAGGGGATCAGGAATCTCTGATCTCACGAGAAAAGGAATTTGTTAAAGTCACTTCTTCTTCATCCACTCCATCTCAGGAAGCTATTTCTGAAAAGGTCAACACACCATCTGTATCTCCTGTTGATCCAGGCACAAGTGCTGATATTGATGTTCAAAATTTGGTTGTGCCTGAAGTAATTCTCTTAGAAGCTCCAACAGCAACTAATCCTTCAACAACACCTGTTACTGATGCTGTTCAAACTCCAGAGTTATCTACTACACCTTCTCTGCATCTAGATGCTGATGATCAGAATTTAGGTGAGCATCAGGATATGGCTGTTGATCAGAACTTAGACCCAGATCAGCAATTAGAGGATGCTGAAGCCTCCATTGCTACTCACACTGTTGTTTTATCAGAAGATACTGATTCTGTAAGTTCTGATGCTGCAAATGCTGGAGATACTGGTGATGCTGCTCCAAATGCAGATGCTGATGCAGCAGGTCCTTCAGGACATGCTCCTCAACAAACTATTCTTAAGTCTGAACTTGTTAAGAAGTTTGTTACCAGAGAAGCACCAGTGCCTTGGAGTGAAACTCCTACAGGACAGGAGTGGACTAAGGAATGGAACTCAGTTTCCTGTGTTCCAAATGAAAAGCATCTTGCTGAGCACTTGACTAAGGCCGATGAACTGTTAAATTCTGATGATTTCAAAACCCAGCTTAGAGTCACTGTATTGAGTACTAAACATCTACAAGGTCTTCATTCAACTACTCATGCCGAGCTATACAAGATTCAGGAAGAATTCATTAAACAGGAACAAGTTCAAAAGATTGATAAGAAAAAGTTCTTCCAACCTACCTTTGACAGGATTGCTTATATTGAGAAGACTCAAGAGAAACAACAAGCTCAGATTAATGATATTCTGACAAATCAAGCTTCTCAGCAATCTCAACTTACTGAAATCCAAGCCTCAGTGGAATTGCTTGTCTCTCTTCTACTTCCTGCTGATGCCAAAAAGGGGGAAAAGTAATTAAGTCCAAATGCAAGACTGACAAGACACTGAAAGGGAAGGATAATGAAAAGGATGATCAAGGAAGCTCTGGAATGGGTAAAGGTCATAGTCAAGGTAGAGGTTTCACATCAAGAAAAGCTGAAATCACAAGTCACAGGACAAGTTCTGATACTGGGAAAAGAATAAGTTCTGCTACTGGTAAAAGGATAAGTTCTGATGAACTTTTAGATCTTGATGAAGAAATGTCAAGACAGTTATTTCTTCAGGAAAATCCAGGAATGGACTTGGAGAGTTTAATGGAAGAAGAAGCCGGACTTAAATCAGAGAAAGTCACATCTAAATCTGAAGCTTCTGGTAAAAAGCCGCTTCCAAAACTCAAAGGCATTGTGATCAAAGAAATGACACATACTGAAGCAACATTGGCTAAATCACAACCGCAGATAGATCCAAGATCTAAGGGTAAAGAAAAGGTTGGTGAACCTATCAAGGTTTATGTGCCTCCTGAGAATGAAGAAATCACTGATGAAAAGGATGATCTTGCTCTGACTTCAAGAAAAGTTCTTAAAACAACCTCTGACATGGCTCAAGTTGTTCAGAGTCAAGAAACTGTAAGTTCTGATATTCAAAAGAAGCAAGTAACCTCTGACACAGCTCAAGTTAACTTGATATCAGAAGATAGACCAAAGACACTCCTACCAGGATTCACTAAAGCAAAACAGACTCAACCTTTGAAGACTGCTGCAAGTGGTTTTGAAGCTAGAGTAGTTACTGGAAAGGAAGCAAGAGATAAAAGTGGATTGGGAAGTGCTGATGAAAGAAGAATACAGAACACTACCAATGATCCAACTTCCTTGAGTGAACCAGGTATTGGAGCAACTCCGGAGAGATTGAATCAACTGGAATCTGTACAAATGGTTTACCATACCTACTTGAAAGAATACATCTTGTTGTACTTCATGACAGATGGTAGGGTTTATCATATAAGGCAAAATGTCATTCTATTGAAGTATTTTGAAGAATTGGAGCATGTACTATTTTTACTTCAAGTGAATGACAGATTGACAGGAATTGCTGCAAACTATTTGAAGGATCAGATTCAGAGACAGAAAAGGCTTTATTCTATTAAGTCTGACAACACATATGTTCCAAAGTACAGAGATCACAAGGGTGATATAGTTGAAATGAAGCCCAATTCTGCTCAAATTATAACTACCTTTCTAAGGTACAGGGCTGTGGAATTCAATCTTGAGTCTGATAAAGCTTATCTGATCAGACTGGATCAGGATATAAGAAAAGCAAAGATTAATGATCTCAGGGCTGCAATCTTTCAAATTGGTGAAGATAATGCAGAGCTTAAAGATGCTAAAAGGAGAATGATTGATGAACTTAGATATGCTGAGAGATGTTTGTTGAAGAACTATCTCAGAACAACTCCTGACATCAGAGAGATCAGAAGATGAAGCCAAGTCAAAGATCTACAACTGCTTAAATTCTAATATTTGTACAGACTGAAGTTGTTATCAGAAATTAAAGATTGGTAAAGCTTTAAGGACTGTAAGTTGTAGTTATCTAGTCTAATTCTCATGCATTTGTACTTAATGTTTTTGACATCATCAAATATCTGTTAAACTTGTAAATTTTGCTAATTTACAAGTTGGGGGAGATTGCTAGATATATTTGATAATGTCATGGCTAATATGATTTATGTTTAGTTTTTTAGATCTTATTTAACAGGACAAATCAGTACTTAACTGGGAATCAGTACTTATACTGGAAGTCAGGACTTAAGGATATCAGTACTTATATTATCAGGAGATAATCATCAGAAGATGGATATCAGAACTTAAGTGTTGAAGGACGTTCAGATAAGGACATTAGCTGATTAAAGGAAAGAAGATCGATATAAACATAAGAAGAGATATGCATGAAGAAGAAATTCTATGAAGAATAGAATACTTGGAAGAAAAGATATATGATTGATATATTTTAGTAAGCAGAATTATATTCCATATCAATTAGCGATTATCTTGTAACTGTGTAGTATATAAACACAGACATAGGGTTTACACTATAAGTGTTATCATATTCGAGAAGATTATTTATTGTAACCCTAGCAGCTCTCGTGATATTTGTTCATCACTGAGAGGTAACAGTTCCATACTGTAACAGAGTTTATTGTTTCAATAAAGTTTGTTTTCTGTTACTTGAAATATTAAAAGTTCGATTTGATTGTATTTTACACTGTATTCACCCCCTCTACAGTGTGTGTGACCTAATAGGGAAACACGAGAGTTACAAGCTGAGAACGAGAACATGACAAAAATAATTCATGAGCATTCACTGCCGCCTGGTTTTTCCGACAAAGGACAACCATCCACCCGAGTGGACGAAGATGGGGTCATCACATTGACTCCCGAAGAAGAGGCCTTACTCCTAAAGATCCGGGCAGAAATGGCCGCGGAGAAGGGCAAGGCCAAAACTGATCAAGCTGACAAGGAAGCAGAAGCCCGAACGAAGCGAAGAGAGGCTGACGCGCTCCGGCTAAAGGCCCTGCAGCTTCAAAGAGAGGAGATTGAATTGCAAGAACGAGCCTTGCGTGAAGCAATGCGGTCCGACGAGCCCGGTAGAACGAATAAGGATAGAAGAGAACGTCGGGTGCATGACGAAGAAGATGAACCTGACTCTGATTCGCATCCCCGAAGGAAAAGGACCAATCAACTCTTTTCTTCTGATTCGGATGAGGAACTCGATGGATCCCGCCTCAGGCTCAATCTCCTATAGAAGGCCCTGTTCGGCGATAGGAGGGCCGATAGAGAACCGGTCGTGACACAAGAAATTGAGCAATATCGACCCCCCGGGCGAAGAGAGGCAATTCCCTAAGATGAGCGAGTTCAATGGGAAAGGAGACCCCGAAGACCACTGTGAAAAATACGAACTCCTGATGGTTGGGATGGGCCACAATGATATCATGTTGTGCAAAATGTTCAAGAACTATCTCAAGGGGCCGGCTTCGATGTGGTACAAGTCCCTCAAGCCCCGATCCATTGGATCCTACGAACAGTTGAAGAGGAAGTTTTTGAAGTACTACTCGCACCTGTGCCAGAAGGCGAAGGATACTGAAGCCCTGATCCACTGCAGACAGAGGGCGAACGAAGAGTTGGGGGACTATCTCGCTCGGTTCAAGGAAGAAGCTGGGATGGTCACTAATCTGGACAAAATCAAGGCGATGGGATTCTTAACGGCGGGGCTGGACCCCTATAAAGGTAAAAAGCTTTGCTCATCTCTTTATGATTTTCCCCCGAAATTCCTGAATGATATATATATATATGAGAGGCGAGAACATTCGCCGAAAAATGGAAAGTATTGGGGGTATAAGGATTCAAGAAGGGATGACCGATCAAAGCGAGCCGGCAGATACAAAGGCTCAAGATCAGGCGCTGACCGAAGGGATAGTAGGAAAGAAGGAAGAAAAGAAACGGATCGTGGGGCCGAACGGCGACGAGATAGAGATTCGGCATTATTCACCCCTTTGAATGCGCCGATCTCCAAGATTCTCCATGAAATCAAGGGAAAACCTAGATTCGTCCATCCCGCCAAAATGAATGTCCCAAACCACAAGAAGAACCCCGATAAATATTAAGACTATCACAGGGACAAGGGGCATAACACCGATGAGTGCTATCACCTGAAAAAGCTCATTGAGCGTATGATCAAAGACGGCGAACTTAATCAGTTCGTCCGAGATCTGAGAGATAGGCTTGGGCCGAGGGAGAATCAGGAGGAGGAGATAGAGGCCGAGGTGCCAGAGCGAAGGGACTGGATAAGGAACGAAGTAAAAACTATATCTGGAGGCAGCATCCTGGATATGGATAGTAAGACAGCCAAGAAGAAATATGCCCGACAAGTGTACCATCTATATCAGTTCGGACAGGAGAAGCACCATATGCCCATAACCTTCAGCTCAGAAGACTATGAGGATGTCATTCGCCCACACGAGGACCCTCTTATCATCAATCTTATCATCGGGCAAAATAAGATATGGAAGGTAATGGTGGATACCGGCAGCTCGGCTAACATACTGTTCCACAAAACCTACTGCAAGATGAACTTGGCCGGAGAACAGCCAGAGCCCTGCAATGAGGCTCCCCTTTACGCCATTGGAGGGCATCCCATTCAGTTTGAAGGAAAAATTACTCTCCCAGTCCTCCTAGGTAAATTTCCATATACTGTTGAGAAGCCAGTATAGTTCTACGTGGTTCGGATCGAAAGCCAGTACAATGCGATATTTGGGAGGCCTTTCTTGTCAACCTTTGAAGCGGTAGAGTCTATACCCCATCTTAAGCTCAAGTTCCCAACTGAGAAAGGGGTAGGAGAAATGAGAGGCGATCAGAAAACTGCACGAATCATAATGCTGGAAGATCTTGAGAAGGATCAGGAATACGAAGGGCCGGACGGAATTGGAAAGAGGAAGCGGGCTGAATCCGAGCCCAGCGGAAGCCGAGAAATATTGAATATTGAGTTGGAGAAATTCAGGGCCGACCTCTCGAGCCCGATTGCCGAACCCGCAGCGGAAACCGAGGAAGTGGAATTGTACGCGGGCCATTCGGGAAAGATGGTTCGGATTGGAAAAAATATGGGGGCAGATCTGAAGACGAAGGTAATAGCTGTCATTCGGAAATACCATGATGTGTTCGCCTGGGGGCCGGAAGACATGCTCGGCTTGGATCCCAAGACGGAAAAGCACTGCTTGAATGTGCAGCCCGAGGCCAAATCGGTGAAGCAGAAGAAGAGGACATTTGCAGTCGAACGACAGAAGGTCATAGAGGCCAAAGTGGAAAAACTGTTGAAAGCTAAATTTATCAAAAAAATTGAATATCCCGACTGGCTGGCCAACGTGATGGTCGTCAAGAAGTCAAATGGGAAGTGGAGGATGTACGTGGACTATACGGATCTCAATAAAGCATGTCCAAAGGATCACTACTCCTTGCCCAGTATCGACCAACTGATAGACGCCACGACAGGATATGAGGTACTTAGTTTTTGGGATGCTTTTTCTGGTTATCATCAAATTGTTATGAATGACGAGGATGTGCCCAAGACAGCGTTCATAACTCCGAAGGGGACTTAGGCTTATATAAAATGCCCTTTGGACTGAAGAACGCTGGAGCCACATTCCAACGAATGGTAAACAAGGTCTTTAAAGAGCATATCGGAAGGAACATGGAGGCATATGTGGATGATATGATTGTGAAATCACCGTTCCAAGATCATGCCGAAGACTTAAAAGAATGCTTCGAAACGCTCCGGAGAAACAACATGAGGATCAATCCGAACAAATGTACCTTCGGAGTCTCCAGTGGCAAGTTTCTTGGTTACATGGTCAGCGCCCGAGGGATAGAGGCGGACCCAGAGAAGATCAAGGAAGTCATTAATATGGAACCTCCTAAATGCATCAGAGACATCTAGAAATTGACCGGCCGGCTCGCCGCCCTTCGGCGTTTCATTTCCCGGTCAGCCGAGAAGGCACTCCCCTTCTTCGCCGTGCTCAAAAGGTCAAAGAATTTTGAGTGGGGGCCCGAGTGCCAAAGGGCATTCGAGGAAGTAAAAGAATATCTTACAAAGGCACCACTCTTGATGAGGCCCGATCCGAAGGAAACCCTCCAGCTTTATCTAGCCGTGTCCGACAGAACTCTGGGGGCGGTGCTTGTTAAAAACTTCGAAGGCAATCAACACCTTGTGTTCTACGTGTCCCATGTCCTCAATGATGCAGAGACAAGGTACCCCGATGCCGAAAAATTCGCATATGGGTTGGTTATGGCCTCCCGAAAATTGCGACACTATTTAAAAGGCCGAACGATTCAAGTTGTCACCAGTCAACCTCTGAAGAAGATTTTAACAAGGCCCGAAGCCTCAGGAAGAGTCGTGGCTTGGTCCATCAAGCTTGGGGAATTTGATCTCGAGTATGTCCCCAGGACGACGATCAAGGCTCAAGCTCTGGCCGACTTTGTGGTCGAGTGCACCTTCTCAGGACCGAAGGATCTTACACCCGACGAACAGCTAATTCGGATCCCTGGGAAGTGGAAACTTTTTGTAGATGGGTCGGTAGCCGGAAAAAAGTGTGGGGCCGTCTTAATTCTCTCCAGCCCCGAAGGATTCGAGATATGCCAGGCTATAAGATTCGACTTTCCCTTGACGAACAATGAAGCAGAGTACGACGCACTCCTCGCAGGGATGGAGCTGTCCCGAAGCCTTGAGGCGAAGCATCTAAGGGCTTTCAGCGACTCCATGCTGGTTGTGAAACACTTTACGGGGGAATATGATCAAAGAGATCCCCGAACGAAAGCCTATGCCGCCAAGGTAAGAGATGCTTCTTTGTCATTTGAAACCTTTGAGCTAAGTCAAATCGGCAGGGAGAACAATGCTCGGGCGGACGCCCTTTCCAGGCTAGCTTCGGCCGAGACACTGAACCTAACTGGTTCTATTTACCTCACCGAAGCCAAGATGCCTTCGATCGAGAAGAAAGAATGTCTAGAGATTCACCAGGGGAGCGATTGGATGACCCCCCTCAGGAAATTTCTGGAGTAAGGCATTCTACCTCCAGACCGGAGGGAGGCGCTAAAAATAAAATATAGAGTGTCGAGCTACATAATCATTAATGGGCGGATGTATCGCCGATCAGTCAGTCAACCCCTTCTACGATGTTTAAACACTGAAGAACAATGACAGGCTCTTGAGGCGGTGCACGAAGGAATTTGCGGCGAGCACCTGGCCGGTCGGTCCCTCGCCTTTAAAATTCTCCGACATGGATTCTTCTGGCCCACCCTGAAGGCCGACGCAAGCAACTATGCAAAGAGGTGTGTACAGTGCCAATTGTTCGCCACTGTCCCAAAACAACCCCCAGAAGAGATGACTTTGGTGCTAAGTCCCATTCTGTTCGCCGTGTGGGCCGTGGATATTGTGGGCATTCTCCCAAAAAGTATGAGGCGGGAAAAATACTGCATAATTGCCATCAATTACATGACCAAGTGGGTCGAAGCCCGACCTCTCTCTGTCATTACCGAAGTGGCAGCAAAGAAGTTCTTCTTGGAACAAATTATTCTCCGATTCGGGATTCCGAAGATCTGCATCTCTGACAATGGAACCCGGTTTATTGGAAACAAATTTCGTAATTTCCTGCACCACTTCGGAATTGGACAGAGGTTTAGCTCAGTCGCCCATCCGCAAGGGAATGGAGCAGTAGAAGCGGAGAATAAAGTAATCTTTCAAGGAGTAAAGAAGAGGTTGGGAGAAGCTAAAGGAAGATGGGCGGAAGAACTCCCTTAGATCTTATGGGCCTACCGAACGACCCCTAGGACATTAACGGGAGAAACTCCCTTCAGAATGGCCTATGGAACCGAAGGCTTGATTTCAGTCAAAATAGGTTTGGAATCATATCGAACTGAGACCTACAATGTAGAAACTAATAGCTTCGGGTTAAGGGCGAACGTAGACTTATTAGAGGAGGAAAGAGAAGCGGCCCACCAAAGGAACATGAAATACTTGCTACAAGCGGCACAACATTATGACTCCAATGTCAAGAAGAGGACTTTCAGAGTCGGGACCTCGTCCTAAGGGAGCTGGCCGCATCTATGTCGGCAAATAAGGAAAGCTTCAGCCTAACTGGGAGGGGCCCTATAAGGTGATCGAGGTCATTCGTCCTGGAACATACAAGCTTCAAACACTGTCGGGCGAAGCAATCAAAAACACTTGGCACGCCAGTCAACTTCGGAAGTTTTATCAGTAAGAAATTTCTTTAAAAGTTAAAGATTGTACTTGAATTTCATATGAGGAATGTAAGCAGTTCGATTATAAAGAAAGGTGCATTTTCTGTCACATTTCTTTATTAAGTACCGAAGCCGTGACCGCCTGAGTATTATCTAGGGGCGACCTCGAAGACGATAAACTCTCCGGTCGCCGCCTTCGACAAATTTGTTAATGAATTATGTATCATAAGGGGCAATCCCACAAAACTAAAACATCATTCACTACACTACTGTTATTTAATTTGCACGTAGAAAGGGCGAACGAAGGGCCTTAAGGGGAAATCATAAGATAAGCCCGTATCATTCGCCCTTCCCTTGTTCGTGTGATATTAAAGAGGTCCGAAGGAAACCCTGTCCAGGGGCAATCTTAGAAAAGGACATGATCCTTCGGCCTCAATCACGATAGTATTTACAAACAAATACAGAATGAAGAAGGCCTCGTGCAGGGGCAATCCCGAAGAAGACCAACCGAAACTTCTTATTGACCGAACGAACAATGACATGTTGATCAAGGGGCAATCACCGAAAGATCAGCATCCATGTTCCTTCGCCCAAGAGCAGTAACTTAAAGCATTAACAACCCGAAGTTACCTTCGGCCTTTAACCCTTGGGGCCATAAGGGGTAGTGAGGCATCAAAATTGCTAAGGCAAAATCCGAAGATGCGATTCATTTTATTAAAATCGTTAAATAAAATTGTTAACGCAAGTCAAACCGAAGATACAATTCATTTTATCAAAATCGTTAAGGCAAATTGATAAAGCTGAAGATGCGATTCATTTTATTAAAATCGTTAGGGCAAACTGATAAGGCCGAAGAGGCGATTCATTTTATTAAAATTGTTAAGGCAAATGAAGTCGAAGATACAATTCGTTTTATTAAAATCATTGAGACAAATAAAAGAAACAATGCTGACGAAAAATGAAAGATGCATTAAAATATAAAAGCCCGAAGGCTAGTTAAATTACAAAAGCTTGAAGGCAGGAGTATCAATTACAAAAAATAAAATTACAAGTTAAGAAGATGAACGAAGAAAGCCGCTGCAAGAGTTGAGTATGACCAAGGAAACACCAACGACAAACTTCACAACAAGATCATCTTCAGTCATGTCAAGCACCTCAGTGTTGAAAGCTTAGGCCTGAGGGTCATCATCCGAGAGCTCTTCGTCTTCGCCGGAGGAGACAAGAGGGGCTTCAATTGCTGGCCGGCCGATAGGATCCGCCAGGCTGTCATTCAGCAATTGCTTATAATCCCAATTCAAGCGATAGGCCTTCTCCAGGACATAGTCAGCGCCGAACTGGAAGCAGCGCTCCTCCGTCTGGTCCAGCTATTTTTGCTTCTTCCGAAGCTCCTTGCGGGACTTCTTCAGCTGGACGTTCCAGTGGGAGATTCTCCGGTTCGCCTTCACAAGGTCCTCCTCCAGCTTAGCCTTATCCCCCTTCAGTACGGTGGCCTGGCCGTCCAGGACCTCGTTCTGGGTTTTCACCCTTACAAGTTCCTCCTCGGCCGTCGTGGCCCTCCTCTCCAGCTCCTTCACCTCGGCTATCCGAGTCTCCATATCCCGAACTTTGTCCTCGACGGCCGCAGCCCAGGGAGCAGCCTGCAAAAAAGACAAGACAAAAGCATTAAACAAAGAGAAATGTGCTGAAGGATAAAAGGCGAGCGAAAGAAAAAATAAAGAAAAATTAAAAACATACTAGGGACAAAAAGGACAGAAGCTCAGTGCAAGCCTCGGTCGGGGAAGCCGAAGCAAAGGCCGGCAGATCGGCCGAGAGTTGGAGGCCGTGGCACAGGTCTGAAGCCACCTCCTTCGTAGATTGCTTCGCCGGGTAGACAGTATGATCAGACGTCAACACGCCCCAGCCAGGGAGATAAGACTGAACGATCCCCTCCCGGCTGCGGGTCCTCTTGGAAGGGTTCCCTTCCCTCACCACCACCGGCTCGTCCTCATCATCTCTATCAGAGGCCGCTGGAGCCTGACGAAGCGGCGTGACCCTCTCCGCCTCGGGTCTCTCCTCTGTCTCCCCGGAAGAATTTGGCGTGGCCCCTCCATCAGCAGCTTTCTTCTTCGCCGCCTCTTCTGCGGCCCTCTTTTCGGCCGCCCTGGCCTTCTTTCTTTCAATCAGGGCCTCCCTGGAAGACACTGAAACATAAACAAAGGCAAAATGCATCAGATAAAGGGACATAATAAAAGAGCGTATGAATGAACGAAAGACAGCTACTAAAATATTTCGATAGACAAAGGAGAAGTTTGTTACCCCTACCCCACAAACTTAGTAGCCAGTCTCTATCCCGAAACTCCTCGGGACCCATCTTGCTCACGATGACGTCTACCAGGGCCGCGTAGTCCTCCTTCTCCCTCTCTGTTAGGCTCGGAGCGAGGAGCAGCGAAGGGTTTACGTCCCGCCAGACAGACAATTGAGCCAACTTCCGACCTCTCACGAAATACCAGTGAGTATGGGTCTGCTTGTTGCTGGAGTTGGTGGCCGTCCAATCCGCGCGGCTAGCCCGACGAGCAATGGTATAAAATCCCGGGCTCTTCGAGTTCCTTCGGAAGTCGTAATGCCACCAGCTAGCCTCAGAGTTGGGCGAACTCCGGCATGAAGGCACCTATTCTGGAAGCAGTTGATATGGATGAACCCATTGGGATCCATCTGCCCCAGAGTGATCCCCATCTGTCTGAAGAGATACTTCACCATCTTCAGTATCGGCACTCGAAAGCCGCACTTGAATGCCGCCACCGAGATCCCAACAGCACAGTCTCCATACCCTTCCGGCATTCCAGGCGTATCGTAAATCCGCTCGTTCTCCTTAGGGGCATAGAACCAGAAGAAGTTCTGAGGGACAAAGAAATCAGAATACATCTGAATTATCCTCTCCTTCGACAACTCCGACCGGTTATTCGCCGCCGGGTAATTCGCCACCGATCCAAAAAGATCCCTACCCGTTCTCTCGGGGCGAATAGAAGATGTTCCCACCAAAGTGCCCCAACTTGGGTCCCAAGTGTCTAGGGGGCGAGTCGCTCGGTCCATGTCCCTGTATTCGGAAACGGAGAGACATTAGTCCATGTACTCGGGACAAGACAAAGGAAAAATGAAAAATTTTAAAAGGCCGAGTACATGTCCCAGAACCGAGCGAGCAGAAAAAGATCCGGAGTCGGTTCCCGAAGGCTGTTCCAAAGGGCAGGTTCCCCGAAGGAAGTTCTCGCCCCCAAAAACCCTTCGCCTGCCATCTTTAGACTCCAAACCGCCTATCTGCCCCTAGGGTCGGCTCCCGAAGGACGTTCTTAGGCTAAGAACCCCCCGAAGAGAGTTCTTGGCCAAAAAACGCCTCACATGCCATCTTTAAACCCATGGGGGAACCCAGAAAACTCCTATTGACTACCCAAAAGTACCCAAAATTTTGATAGGGTGAAAAAACACAGCAACACAAACATAAAACCCAGAAATGTCCCATAAACTCAAAGACATGACGAAAACCACCAAGCCCACATGCAAACACCCTAAAACTCAAAAACTAGCATGCAGGTGCAAAAACAATGGAAAAGCGAAAAAGAACTTACTGATTTGAAGATGTTCCTGGATTGAGATGGGATAGTCTGGAAAGACGGAATTTTTGTTGCCCGTGATTAAGAAACTCACCACAGTTCGCTGCTATGTATAAGAAAATGGAAGTGATAAAAAGAAAAGGATATGCACAAATGGACTTTATATAGGCGCCTAAAAAGAATTCAGAAAGGCGACGTTTGAGGGTTTATAAAATAGACGTCCCAGATTAAAACGGTTGAGATTCAACGGCTGAGATTGAGCCATGGAACGACGTGCCAACAGCTGTCGCTTTAATGCACTACAAGTTCCCACAAGCTTGCCACGTGTACGACCGAAGATCAAGGCGGAACTTAAGCAGTTACCCTAGGGTTTCTTCGCCCCAATATGGGCCGAGACCGGTATCCGTCGGCCGGCCCGAAGGCCCCGCCGAAGGACAGAGACATGTTGGTTATAGGCCCAATAAGGCCCATCGAACGAAGGCCCAATGTGCAATTAAGCTACTAGGCCGAAGGTCCTTCAGGCCCGCGAGACGATGGCCCACGGAAGTCCCAGGCCAAGGCCCGGTCTTCTTCCACCGTTAGAAAGGATAAGAGGCATAACACCCCCTTTCACTCCCTCCTTAATGACGAGTAACAGATGAGCATTCATGTGTAATATGGGTATAAAATCCCCTAAAAAGTAAGACAACATATAGATATTCTCGCATACACTTTGCTTTTCTTGTGTTATTTACCCATCTTTGCAACCAGATTCTTATTCTCACGTCGGAGGTGAATCGGGGGTATCCACCCTCGCATTCTCTTCACTTTCAGGTACCGGCCGAAGGCATTCTTAAGGCAGCCGAAACCTGTTCACTAAGTCGAACGAGTCCGAGCGTAACAATAACAATGTCGAAAATAACAATACGAAAGTAGTTTTACTTGAGCCTTATTAACGCTATATTTATTTTTAAAGGTTTGTTGTCAGTCATATATACGGCTCCTCCTTATTAAAATATTAGTAAAAAAGTGTTAGTTTAGCGCGAAAAAGAAAAGAAGAAAGAAGAATATTAGATTAGTATGTCTCAGACGGAGCAAAGCAAAATGGACTGGGCTTATTAATAGAACGCTGCAAAAATAGTGGTATGAAATGCTCTGCTGGGCCGGACAATATGAATTTCGGCTTTTCTCTAAGATGACTAAGATGGGACCTGTTTTGCAAACCTGGCCATATGGACTTCACCAATAATAGGACCGAAATCAATATTCGGCCATGAACAGGGCCAGGACAATTGTGGGCTTACAGTCGAATAATGATTCATATTATCAAGCAAGTCAACTATTATGTGGGGACCTTTTTTTCCTATCTAAAAATTTCTTACTTATATGAGGGTGCCTGGTAATTGAGTACCCAGTACCCAATGATGAGGTACTGGCCTACTAGCCTAGGTTAGTACTATTTCGTTACAGCTTCACTTCTTCCTATCGTAGTTGTTGCATAGGAGATAATTTACGTGAGACTTAAATTTGTTAGTAAAACGAACTTATAGCGGTGGGATGTTATTGTAACAATCGAATGAACGGTGAATATTTATATTTTTTTTCTTTATGGTATTAGACAACAATTAATTACGTTGCATGTTGATATCGAAAAACGGAAAAATATACCTACTATTAAGAGTTAAGACTAGAGTCGCAGGGGTAAGATTTCCAGAGCTGAATGCACAAAAGTATATTGAATTGTGCTGGACTGAGCATTATTAGAGAACCAAGACAGCCGGTGTCAAGAGTGAACATGAATACTTTGTACATTGAGATGCCACTTTGTCACAACTCGCAATTGAACCTAAATTTGATAGATTTTATAAATGTCCATGTTACTTTTTTTCTAATTTATTAAATACGCACACACGACGACACAAACACCAGGAGGCTGAGTTTTGAGCTTAGTTACCCAGATTTGTATGTACACTTGAACATTTATTTTAAGACAAAAATATGTAAATTTTTTAAAATATTGCCGAGTCTGACACTTAAATACGAATCCGTGTCCGATACCAATATTGCCGAGTCCGACACTTAAATACGAATCCGTGTCCGATACCCATACCCTAACATAGATTTTGAGTTTTTACCGGCCACAAAAGTTCAACCGCCACAAAAATCTCATGGTCTTCTTTATCGTGTTGTAATGATAGAGTGCTGCACTGACAGTTTCGAAATTTGAGCATCCTGCAAAAGCTGTAGTAAATTTAAAAATGTAACATCCCCACTCATTTCCCTCTGGAATCGCCTACCATATACCGGTGTCTATTCAAATCTTTAATTTTCCTAGCTCTGTCCACACGTAGATGATTTATACTCCCTCCGTCCCTCCCATTTGTTTATATTTGAGTTGAGTACGAAAGTTAAGAAAAATGATAAAATGAGACCGCAGGAAAAATGATAAAATGAGACCGATTAATATTTAATATATTAAATAGGTATAGTGGAGAAAAATAGTGGATGTGGTTGCTTTATATATTATAAAAAATTTACTATTTTTTGAAATGTAAAGAATTGGAAGGTATAAACAAATGAGAGTGACAAGAAAGTATGCAATTATTATATGGGATCCAATGCCTATTAATTAAAAAGATGAAAAGATTCCCCAGACATATTTAGATTTTAGATAATATTGGTGCAATTGAGCTGACATTTTACTACATTTGAGTTGATTTTCTATGTTTTTGTTATGTCTCTCAAAAGAATATTTGTTAAACAGATTAGCGGAAGATAAAATAAAACACAACATTAATTAATTAGCACAGGTGTTGGATGTGCACCATTACACAAGACACACAGAAACAAAAAACTAACATACACAAAGTGGATAACATGAAATTAAACACAGTGAAACATGGTCATCAGATAACATCTCTGCTACAAAGTTACTCCATTATTATTGTCTAGTCTCATGCACTCATCACGCCTTATCACAGCTTCTTCAACTTCCCTGAATGGTATTAACAGACTCATGACCAAGATGCTGAGCTTTCTCCTTCACTTCATACGCCGCATTCGCCAACTTGTGTCGTGCATAATCAATCTGATCCGCACCAATCGGATGCTTTCCCGCCGTATACCTGTACATCCAGAACAACACAAAGGCGGCTGTGGCCCCCAGTCCACCAGACGTCAGAAACCCTCCAATCAGGAGCAGTAGAGTGATAGCAGCCGGAACAAGAACAGGGCTAAAAATCACCATCACAGGTGTAGCAATCACAAGGCCTATGACAGTAGCCACCAAGGTTAACCCAGAGAGAAGCATGAGTGAGCCACCTATAGTTGCTGCTGTGGTGGCCTTCACAACCTGAGTTGATAGTGGCTGGTTATAGTGGTGTGTGTGTTGGCGCAGGTGCTGAGGTTGTTGATACATAGCCATGGTTAAAAAGATTTTGATACAAGAGTTTGTGAATGTGAGTGTTTTGATAAGATTTGGGTTATGGTTTATGTGTGAATAAATAGGGGTTTGGAGGTGGAGATAGGGTGGTGTAGAATGTGATGTACTGGGAGGGGCACGTGATTAGACAGAAGAGTGTCACGTGATTTATATATGTGAGTCATGACTCATGAGTCATGGTGCCATGTATTAGATTTGCATGCAAACGTTGTCTGTGAGGTTGACACGTGTGGTTTGTGTACAGTCGAGAGATTTATTGGTGTGTTGGGGGCAGCTGTGACATTTTTATATCTTGGATACAGATCTGAGTGAGGTACATCATACATGTAGGGTGATAATCAATTAAATGGAAAGAAAAATGTTTAAAATGTTAACATAATTTAGAACTGAGATTGAACAAAAAAATCGATAAATTTTATATTTTTCAACTTCATGCGTTCATATTCAAGTAATGGAATGAGATATCTTACATAAATTAGTTGTATGAAATAAAAAATGATAACTTTCATGTTAAACTTCTTATTGATTTGTTAAATGTTTGTAAAACATAATTTATTTGATATTTATTTAACCTGACTTGTCAAAAACATATGTTTTTAGTGGCGGATCTATATGTATGCATGGTGTGTCAAGCCACGTATCATTATTTTTTTTCTTTTACATATAGAAATCTGCCTCCCTCTAACCATTTTTATTTCTAATTTGAATTTCAAATTAATAGATTTAATGGTCTGCTCCAATTTAACAATGAAAATATTAAGAGTGAACTTACAAGGTGTATTCTGACAGTATCATTGATAAATATTATTTTTTTATATTTTCTTATAAAATATGTGTCATTTTGTATTTACATGTATTCTTAAAAATAGAGGGTTAGTGTTAAACGGTGTCAATAAGTATGTGTTAATTTTTTTACTCAAAAATGATTGTCCTAAATATTTCTGAAGCGGGTGAATTTGATCCAATTATATACTCTTGAATCAAGAATATCACTTTATAATGTGACATCCTGAATCACCCCATATTATGGTCTACAGAAATTAAAATAAAAACATTCTTATCTAAAAAAAGAAAGATTTGTGTCGGGTTACCCAATATGTAATATGGGTTTGTTGATAAAAGATATAATTGAATTGAGTAATAATTGTATTTATTGACAATTATTATCATAATGAGATTGAGTAATAATTGCATCTGTTGACAATTATTATCATAATGGAAATGAGTAATAATTATATGGCAGATAATTATTATTTTAATCAGATTATGTATGTTTTTTTTGGCTAAATTTGTGATGGCTATATATACATTGTCATGTTATTGTTTTGATGTATGTTTAAGAGATATAGTCGTCTTATGTAGTATCGTGGTGAGAGTGGTTGGCTCAAGTATCAGTTTGGAAGTGTTATGTATTAATGTACTATTGATAATTGTTTTGATTAATAATATAAATTGGGACAGGATTTTCCATATCAAATATATTGTTGTGTATTTATGTGCTTACTGTATTGGTAGAATTAAATCTAGAATATATGTTTTCTTTTTGACAATTTGTTCATAAAAAATGATCCTTATGTTGATGTAAGATGGGCTTTTAGAGATTGCTATCTAACGGTCCCATCAAAACTGTGGTCACCAAAAACTACACTGGGCCTCATCTTATATGACGCACCTAAAAGTTCACAAAAGTTGCCAAGTAGTCCGCTAGTTATTGGGCTTACACTTCCCCTACAAATTTTGTAGATTGTTTAGCAAACTGCAACCCCTTATTCTATTTTCAGTAAACGTAGAGATAACGGCACATTGAAAAGTTAAAACGTACGACATTTTGGCCCCAGATAGTTACTTCCTCCGTCACACTCGATTGTTTATGTTACTTGTTAAAAAAAAATTAAAAAAATATTATGAAACTATATTTTATAGAAGTCTCAAAATGCGTACATAAAACTTTTATTCAAAAAAAAATTAAAAAAATATTATAAAACTATACTTTATAGAAGTCTCACAATACATGACGAATAGTAACGTAAACCGGACGAAGGCCGTAGTAAACTATTCCTTCCGGCACTGGAATAACACTGTAGCGTTGTCTGTTGAAAATATTCATTTTACCAATAATTCACGTCTGTTTCCAACCTTAAACACATATATATGATTTTTTTTTCTTCAATTTATCCTTATTTAAAATTCTTTAGATTTTAATGAGGATCGAGTAAAATAAAAAATAGTTTATATTCTTATGATATTTAATGTGTAACACATATATACGTTCATAAATTAAAAATAACAAATATTATGTCACTTAAATTTTGAAATCGGAATTGGGTTAGCCAAAAGTACTGATATATTTTAGTTTCTAATTGATAGAGCTTATTTTAGTCTTTATCGTGAACTTTCCTTCTTTCATTTCTCTATGCTTAATCGAACATGAATATCCAATGTATATGATTTGGAAACCAACATGTTTGTATCGAAACGTCTACTTAATATATGGAGTACATATCGTATTCTCAACCGGCTATCCGAAGCTAAAGATTCGAGGTGACACAATTTGTATTAAAATCATTTATTTGTCTACATATATCATATTACCTATCGCAAATGACAAAACATAATGCTCATTACGTCGGCATTAAAATTTTGTCTACTAACAGCAATAACAAGGGTATGCTTTTGCTGCAGCATCGTTTGCCAAGACCTTGCATATAAATAGTTGCATATATATTGATAGGGCATAGCAGACCCGGGTATGCTTCAACTTGGACTAAATGGAGGAAGGCTCAACCAACATGCTAAGACCCCCCTCTCCCAGGCCAATCAAACATAGGAGCCCAGGCCCGGGCCTATCCTACTTCCCGGATCCGGATCCGCCTGCATACCCGGGTCCGGATCAGGGCTAAAACCACAGTGAGGGAGGTCCCGTCAAGCACATGCACATCCCGCAACCCGCCAAGCGAAGGTACGTGGGCACGTGACTATGACAGCTATGAACAACCAGCGCACCAGACAAGCACTGCGCGTGTCAGAGGCCGTTTGGACACTCTGGAGGTGGTCCTCCCCTGGACACGTGTAAACAATCCACCCAAGCCAGGCGTCCTCTGGTCCCAGACATCCAACGGCCCAGATTTAGAGGTAACTACCCCTAAACCCTACCTTGGGGCTATATATACCCCCAAGACTGAAGGGTTTAGGGGTGGGAAAATAATTTCTCTTGCACTCACACACTCACATACACTCAAAAACATACAGCAGCCATCACATAAAAACACACATACACAGCAGCCTCTAAATTACATAAATATATATATACCTTCATCTTCTCCAAAGCCTGTTCTTATTCTTACACCGGAGGCGCCGTGGGAGCCAAACCCCCCTTCCGGTGTTGTTTTGCAGGCGCCCAACCTACAGCTACACCTCTCTCACGCACGGAAGGTCCAGGAACGCCAACGGACGGAGCCACCCGCTCTCCGGAGTTATCATTTGGCGCTAGAAGGAGGGGGCTCCATCCTTGGGTCTCGGTGCCCCTGGATTCATCTTCATCAGCAAACTCTTGAGAGAGTCCACTTTCAAACCTGTAAGAACATAAACAACCAAACCCTTTCTTGAATATGAATGTTCATTATAGCCACGTTTGTGTGAGCTTGTTGCTTTAGGCCACGTTTGTGTGAGCCCGCTCTTGTTTGTTAAGTTTTAGTTGTTTAGGGTTTGATAATCTTGATAATCTTGAAGCCTGGGGTTTAATAGTCTTGGTGATTTAAAACCCAGAACTGTTTTAGCTTGCGTATTTTCTTTTGTGTTCAAGAGCCTGCTGTTCTTGTTTGGTATTATTGTTAGCGAAACCCAGAAAGTTTGCTTCTTGTTATTCTGGAAAATTTTTGTAATATTCAAAAAAGCAACCCCAGATCCACATTTGTAGCCTCAAATCTTGGTCAGTTGTTTGTACATTTGTGGTGATGGCAAGAGCAGGAAAAAGTACAGCTGGTAGGCCCTCTGCCAGTACACATATTCAGGATCAAGACCCCTCTCAAGTTCAAGAACCTGGGGGAGACAGGGAGACCTTCCAGGAGCAACCACTGACACAGCATACACCAATCAGGGATGCTAGAAATGTCATAGAGCTAAATCAGTACAAGTACACCAATGTTCCAGTTGCAGAGGAGCATATGGCTAACTTAACAAGCCATGAACTTGCTGAAGCAATCAGGCTCTACAGAGATGAACAAGCCCGGGCTCAGATGGAGTTTGAACAAGATGATGAGCAAGAAGAGTCCGGGGACTCTCAGCAATCCAGGAGATCTGTCTTCGACCGAATTGGGGCTAAGGCAAAAAAGAATCAAAAAGAGCCTAGTAAAAAGGAGACAGAAGCAACCAGAAAGAAAAAGTTAGAAGAAATCAGAGAAAAGATAAGAAAAGAAGAAGAAGAAAAGCTAGAGCAAAAAATTCAGAAAAGAATGCAGGTGGAGGAGGAGAGGCTCCTCGCTAAGACAAGAGGCAAAAGAACTCGGAGGGACCCTACCCCCGAACTTATTTCTGATGACGAAGAGGAGGGTCAGAAAGATCTCAAGGACATGATTTACGAGCTCCAGAGAAAAATGGAGAAAGAATCCGGGGTGGAAGTTGAGGAGACCCTAACGCCCTTCAGTCACTCCCTAGAAGCCATCCCTCGACAGAAAAATCTCAAACATTACAACTTTGACTCTTTCGACGGACTTGGGGATCCGGAAGAGCACCTCAACTACTTTGAACAAATAGCTCAGATATACTATTACAATGACTTGACGAAATCTAGATTCTTCGCCTCGACCCTCAAAGGGGGGGCTCAAAGATGGTTCAGCAGGATCCCATCAAGAAGCATCCACTCCTGGAAAGAATTCAGAGGAGCCTTCCTTAGAAGATTCAGAGCCAATAAGACACATGAAATGCACATGTGCCACCTGGAGACAATCCGCCAATATGATAACGAAGCACTTTCAGCCTATATGCGGAGGTTCCAGGAAGCCATTAACAAAGTCTCGAATCTCGATGAAAGGGAGGCTCTAAGCATATTTCGAAGAAACCTGGATCCAGAACACAATGAGAGGTATATTGTGGAGTTGATAAACAAAGAGCCCCAAAGCCTGGCCGCGGCTTATTCCATGGCAGCCCGGTTCATAAAAGAAACAGATGTTCTCCAGGCGATGAGAATGACTCGGAATGGAGGGAACAGGAACAAATCTTCTGATGACCGACCGAAAGGGGGTTACCATCAGGAGAAAAAGTTCAAACAAAGCAACCAAACCCAGCAAACAAATGTGGTGCAAAGCACCCCAATTTTCCAAAGATTGGGTCCTAAAACAGAGTCCAAAAGTGATCCCGGTCCCCCTAGGCAGCAAAGGGAGCCCAGGCAAGAGCCAGAGTGGACACAACTAAACAGAACCCGGGAAGAGATACTGAAGGAGATCAAGGGAAAGCCATTCTACTATCCTCCAAAGCCAATGCAGACTCCGCCAGAGAGCAGGCCTTACAACAGGCAGTGCGACTATCATGAAACCCATGGGCACAAGACTGAAAATTGTCTCTCTTTAAAATACTTCATCGAAGATCAAGTCAAGAAAGGCAACTTGAATCAATACATCTCAAGGGAGAAAAATCAGAGAGAGGAAAGACAAAGAAAAGGTAAGAATGTGGTAAATGTGGTCCTGGGAGGCTCACATTCTCCCCCGAGGAGCCCGGGCTCAGGAGATGAGGTATTCTCAATCCAATCCTACCCGGAGATGATGATCTCATTCAGCAGCAAAGATTATGAAGGGGTCAACCCAAATCACAACGAAGCCTTGGTGGTAACACTCGACATCTTTGATAACGAAGTGAGAAGGATGCTGATCGATAATGGATCTTCAGTAAATATACTCTTCAAGCATACTGTGGACAGGATGAAACTTGGGAGCGTACGCTCCAATGAATGCCAAGAGGACCCTCTGTATGGGTTCGGGAACAACTTGGTCCCGATCCAGGGAACTTTATACTTGCCAGTCGTATTCGGATCAGGCTCAAACCAAGTTACCCATGTGATAAAGTTCTACGTGATCAATACTCCTTCATCCTACAACGGCATAATCGGGCGCTCGGCATTGACCAGGATCCAAGCAATCACCTCCATATCACATTTGAAAATCAAATTCCCAACTCCGACCGGGGTAGGAGAAATCAAGGGAGACTATGAAGTAGCTGAAAGATGTTACAGCCAGGCTCTGGTAATGGCTGAAACCCACCAAGACAACAAGAGAAAGGCCGTGGTACTCCGGAAACAACAAAGTATTAAGAAACATCGCCCCCACTCAAGGGACGATGCGAGGAAAGAAGTTCAGGTAATAGAGTCCCTCTCAAATCCGAAAGTAACCATACCAAGCTCAAAAGAGCAAAAAACCAACCAAGTCACAGAAGGGATTGAATTGAACCTAGGCCTTGGCCAGATCAACCCTACTGTGCAAGCAACCAACCCTGAAACAATTGAAAAAGGGAAAAGCAACCAAAATGAGATGGGAGCCCAGGCTCAAATTTATATGAAGAAGAATACAGAGGCTCGGATCCAAAAGATGGTTTCAGAAACGGCTCAATCCAAGATAGAGGCCGCTGTTGAAACAGAAGCAATCCTGATCAGTAGAAGCGATCCTTCAAAAAAGATAAAGATAGGGTCCGGACTCGAAGCTAACTTCAGAAAAGAACTGGTGTCACTACTCCAAGGGTACTCTGATATATTCGCCTGGACCCCGAAAGAAATGCCCGGTTTGGATGAATCCATAGCAATGCATAGCTTGGACGTCAACCCAGAGAGGAGACCAGTCAAGCAAAAGAGAAGAAATTTTGCCCCGGAAAGGCAGAAAGCGATTGATGAGGAAATTGAGAAATTACTAAAAGCTGGAATAATATGCGAAGTTAAATACCCAGAATGGCTGGCAAATGTGGTGATGGTGAAAAAACCAAACGGAAAGTGGAGAATGTGTATCGATTACACAGATTTGAACAGTGCATGCCCCAAAGATCCCTACCCCTTGCCAAATATTGATCAACTGATCGATGCAACCTCTGGGCATGTCATGCTAAGCTTCATGGACGCCTACTCGGGTTACAACCAGATCAGGATGAATCCCAGAGACATTTTAAAGACAGCATTCATAACCCACAGGGCGGTCTATGCCTATGTGATGCTGCCATTTGGATTGACTAATGCGGGAACAACATATCAAAGGGCAATGAATAAAATCTTCAAGGACCAGATTGGAAGAAACCTGGAATCCTATGTAGACGATATGATCGCAAAATCCACAAGCATAGCCGGCCACATTGGAGACCTGAGAGAGTGCTTCGACAACTTGAGGAAATACTCACTCAGGCTCAATCCAGAAAAATGCACATTTGGTGTAGGGGCAGGAAAATTTCTGGGATTCATGATAAGCAACCGAGGAATTGAGGCCAACCCAGAGAAAATAAAGGCAATACAAGAGATGAAGGCCCCAAGAACACAAAAAGATGTGCAGAAGCTAGCAGGATCACTGGCCGCACTCAGAAGATTCATCTCCAAGCTAGCTGAGAGATGCCTACCCTTCTTTGACCTGTTAAAAGGAGCAACCAATAAGAGAGAAGTTAATTGGAGCCCAGAATGCCAAAGAGCATTTGAAGAGTTAAAAAGGTACCTTTCTCAACCCCCCGTATTAACAAAAGCTCAACCCGGGGAGCCCCTATCCCTTTATCTTTCAGCAGGGGCCCTGGCAGTTGGAGCAGCGTTGATCAGGGAAGAAGAAGGCAAACAGCAACCAGTTTATTACGTAAGCCAAGTGCTAAAAGATGCAGAGACCCGTTACCCGAACCTAGAAAAGTTTGCCTATGCATTAGTCACAGCATCCAGGAAACTCAGACACTACTTCCAGGGAAGGGAAATACGGGTTGTAACAAGTCAACCATTAAGAAAGATAATACACAAGCCAGATATCTCAGGGAGGTTGGTAAATTGGGCAGTTGAGCTAAGTCAATTCAACCTCACTTTCATTCCTAGAACAGCAATCAAAGCCCAGGCTCTAGCTGATTTCATCGTAGAATGCAATTTCCCGGAAGAAGAGCCCGTGCCCATGTGCATTGAGACTGAGACAAACACAGATCAAGAAACAGAAGCCTGGGCTCTCAACGTTGATGGTTCTTCAACAAATGAAAGATCAGGAGCCGGGCTCATCCTAAAGAGCCCGGAAGGGTTCACAATCCAAACAGCAATATCCTTTGCATTCTCAGCAACAAACAACCAGGCAGAGTACGAGGCTTTGACTGCAGGATTGAAGTTAGCAAGAACACTCAGGATCCAGAATCTCAAAATCTACAGCGATTCCCAGATCGTCGTAAAGCAAACAAACGGGGAGTACATAGCCAAGGATCCAGTTCTAGCCAAATACCAGGCTCTGGTCCAAAGCTACCTGGCCTCCATACCAAAAGTCCAAGTCATCCAAATCAGCAGAGAGGAGAATTCAGAAGCTGACTCATTATCTAAACTTGTTCAAAATTCATCCGACCTGGATTGCTCCGTCTACTTCGAAGAATTGCAGAAACCAAGCACAGAGTCTGAGGAAGTAATGGAAATAGAAAACATTCAAAATTGGATGACCCCATTCATTAACTACTTAGAGAAGGGAGAGCTCCCGGACGATAAAGGGAAGGCGCAAAGGTTAAAGGCAAAAGCTTCAAAATTCTTCATGGAAGAGGGAATACTCTATCGCCGGACCTTCTCCTCCCCCATCCTCAAATGCATAGGCCCAGGAGAGGCACAATACTGCCTCATGGAAGTTCACGAAGGAATCTGCGGGGACCATATGTCCGCAAAAGCACTAGCTCATAAAATCATAAGGCAGGGGTACTACTGGCCTACTATCCATCAGGATTCAACAGACTTTGTGAAAAAGTGCAAGGAATGCCAACTCTTCAGTAATGTGACACGGATGAGCCCCGTCCTACCTTCTTCAGTCTTGTCACCAATCCCATTTGCTGTATGGGGAATTGATATCATGGGACCCTTTCCCAGGGCAAGGGGAGACCTCAGGTACCTACTAGTCTCAATTGATTATATGACAAAATGGGTAGAGGCAAAGGCGATGAGGACAATAAACCAACGAGACTGCATCAAGTTTATGGACAACATATTGATGAGGTTTGGGATCCCGAGAGTACTTGTCTCAGATAATGGTCCACAGTTCGTCGGTTCAGAATTTGAATCGTACCTTCAAGAAAGGGGCATCCGACACAAGAAGTCTTCAGTAGCCTACCCTCAAGGAAATGGCCAAGTTGAAGTAACAAACCGAATACTTCTCAGGGGGATAGAGAAGAGACTCAGGGAAAGCAAAACCAAATGGCCAGAAGAATTGCCTAATGTACTCTGGGCATACAGAACAAGCCCCAGAACAAGCACAGGAGAAACCCCCTTCAAGCTGGCTTATGGAACTGAAGCCATGCTACCAATTGAAGTAGGATCCCCCTCCCATCGAGCAATCAACTTTGATGAAATAGCAAACGAGGAGGGGCTCAGAACGAATATTGAGCTAATCGATGAAGTTCGAGACCAGGCAGTGGCAAGAATGGAAAAGTATAAGCAGAAAACAAAAGAGCACTTCAGCAAGAAGTCCCGGGTCAAAAACTTTCAAGTGGGAGATCTGGTCCTACGAGACACAGAAGCTTCAGATCCCACTAATACCGGAAAGCTAATGCCGAAGTGGGAAGGCCCATACAAAGTCAAGGAAGTTTTAAGGCCAGGAACATACAAGCTCATGAACATGGATGACTCTGAAGTACCAAATACATGGCATGGACTCAGGCTCAGAAAGTATTACCAGTAGAAAAGCAAACAAAAGCAACCAGAACTTGTAGCCTATGGCAAGCAACCAATCTATGATCCGATATTTTGTATGAAAAAATTTGCAAATCAATGAAAACAATTTTCCATTTTCAGAAAATTATTACTTTTAAATTACCAGTTATGGAAGCAAACAACAACCCGGGTACCTTCTCACACCCGGGTTAGAAGCAAAAAACGAAAGCAACCACTATTTGCTTAGAAAAATTCTAAGTAAATGGAGCAATCACCAATCCGGGTTAGACATACCCGGATTGAAAGCAAATTTAAAAGCAAAAAGCAACCCGGATTAACATTTAAATCCAGGCTGCAAAAATCCATTATGTACTTGGAACATAAAGCAAAAAAGCAAACAACCCGGGTTAGACACACCCGGATTGAAAGCAAATTTAATAGCAAAAAGCAACCCGGATTAGCATTCAAATCCAGGTCGCAAACAACAATTATGTACTTAAGTTTTCAAATACTTAAAGCAAAAAAGTAAGCATCAATCCGGACACTGTCCCATACCCGGACCAAACCCGATATGAAACAAGTCCGGATTAGGGGCCATAACAAGGATCCGGATTGCACAAAAAGAGAACAAAATATGGAAGAAAAGCAAATATTTTCAAAGGAAATTCAAAGGCTAATCCGGATTGACATCAATCCGGAATAAATCCAAATATTACAAATGGTTCAAATCAAAGTACCAAACAAAGGAATCCTAGAAATGAAATTACATGGTCTGGGCCCGAAAAGCCTTGTAAGGCTGATCCGGATCTAGAGGAAACTGGGGCTCGGACCATCATAGGGTTCCGGTTCCCCTTGACCTTGCTCGACAGCAGCCTTAGCAGCAAGGAACTCTTGGATAAAGCTCTCCCAGGAAGCAAAAGGGTCAGTCTTGATATGGCGCTCTGCAACAACCCAGGACCTGCGTACCTCGGGAACCCCGGCCTGAGCAACTTCGAAGTCATAGACGTCGCTGGCCTTGAAATCAGCAATGATGGCCTCCTTGTTCAGGTTCTCTTTGGCAGCAAGCTCGGCCTTCAGCCTCTCGACTTCCTGGGCCAGCCCCTCAGCCCGGATCTCAGAGTCCTTCAACTTCTCGTTCAGCCCGGTCTCCACCACCCGGAACCCCTCCCGGGCCTCCTCCAGCTCACCCCTAAGGGAATCGGAGAGAATCTTCTCAGCCTTAGTCCGGTTGTTAGCCTCCTTCAGCTCAGTGAAAGCAACATCGGAGCAAATGGAAATTGCACTCCCAAGCTGAGAAACAAAAAAAAAAATATATAATACTATGAGCAAAGAACAAAGTAAATTCGAGGCATAATCCGGAACTAAGAGCATAAAAATCCAGAAATTACCTGCCCCCATTGACCAGTGACCCTCTTCAAGGCAGCAGCCATGTTGTAGCCCTCGACCTCCTCCCAATCTTCTTCTGAGGGGATACTGGACATGAACCCGGCCAGATCAATAAGACTCTTTGTCCCTACCCGGATAGGAGCCCCATCCGGTCCCTTCCCCTCCGAGTCGCATATGACCCGGTCAGCAACAACAGTTTTTCCGCGGGGAGGCTTCCCCGGGGCGGACTTCCTCTTCTTCGAAGGAAGTTCCTCTTCAGAGATTTCCTGAACGTCCGGGTCCTTGGCCAGTGGAGAATTACCCGGATCAGCAACATTCCGGGGGGCAGAAGATTCGGCACCGCCCTCTACATCCGCAGATCCGGATCCGGTGCCTGGGGCCCCCTTGGTTGTCTTGTATGCCAACCCCAAAGAGTTAAAAGCCGCTGCGTATGCTGAGGAAGACATTATGGCCCGGGATGCAGGGTTATAATGCGGCAAACCTGAGAAATAGAAGAAAACTATAAGCACAGGATTAATAAAAATGAAGACTACCAAACCCGGAAAGAAATACTACAGGGAGCCCGGACCATGGCAAGACGTTTTATGCAAATTATCTAAAAAGTAAAGCAGGAAAAGCAGGGGGACCCGGATCAAAGACCAAAATAGACCTTGATCCGGACCAAAGATTACAAGTTACAAGCAAAAGAAAGGTAATCCGGTTCTCCAAGCTTGGATGGAGACCCGGATCAAGTAAAAAGGGGCAAGTTAAAAAAGAACTCACAGCCAAGTTGGAACATGAGTTTATGGTTCATAAACGTATCCCGGGTTGGCTGGAACCCGAGACTACCACAAAATTTTCTAACTTGGTCTACAGCCTCCCCATCTAAGATCTCTGGGTTGAACTTCGTCTTAACCTCCCCAGTCGTGAAATAAGGAAGATACTCCAAATCGTAACCCTTCAACATCAGTATCTCCCCATTCCAATGCTTCAAAGAGGTCTGGTGCATGACTGGTTTGGACCTACCCGGACCAAATCCGCACTCTGCTGCCCGGAATCTCAGTTCGTAAAAAGGTTTCTGGCTTGACCTAGAAAGGTAAAAAATCTGGTGGAATAACTTGAAGGTAGGAAGAAGCCCGGACTTGTTACAGCAAGCTATGAACCAGGTCATAGACTTGATCCCATTCGGAGTTATCTGCATAGGAGAAATCTTGTAGACATACTTACAAAGGTGCTTCAGAAAAATGTGCCACCTGGGGCTCCACCCGGACCTTAAATGCTCCAGCCAGACCGGGACAAAACCATCAGCAGGACGATGGAAAATCCTCTCATATGGCTCAGGCCACCTCCAAGCGATGTCAGAAGTCAATTGAAAAGCAGCCCGGATTGCATTGTCCATATCACCCGAATCTGCTTCGGCATAAAAATCCTTAAGCTGGTAGTGATCCCGGCTGATCCCAAAGGAAGCAAAAGCTGTTTCCAGAGCACCTTGGTCATAAATACCCGGGTGCCCATCCTCGTGCCTCTCATATCTGACCCGGGTATAATAAATGCTATCCTCGAACCCGGGTGGCTTTCTTATGAAATGATACTTAATATCAGACCACCTGCCCTCTGGCGTAAAAATAACAGAGTTTTCTGGAAGCCTCTTGAACCGGAAGCTCGTAATTGTTCCCACGGACCCGGACCCCTTTCTAACCATCTCGCCCTGGATCTGTTCTCTACCAGATGAATCCGGATCACTCTCCTCGTCAGAAAAGTTGGGATAGCAGTTGTATACTTTCCTAGCTCTCTCTTTGATCCGGACCATATACCTATTAAAATGAAGGTCAGTTAATCTGGGCCCTACAGATTTTATTTGTCTTACTAAGTGGTCCGGATCAGGTACGTTATGTTAATTTTATCATAACCTAATGATCTGGACCACCAATGCAAGTCCAACCCGGAAAAACATCAACGATCCGGATCATGTTAACTACAATCCACAAAAACAAACCACCATGGACCCGGATCTTGATGGCAAATACCCAGATCCGGATCCATTGCAACAAAAAACTTAAAGCAAAACCCATACACCCAGATCCTCATGGCAAACACCCACACCCGGATCAAAAGCAACCAAAAAACAGATAAAACCCAAGTCATACAATTCTACCCAAAAACCTACCCCCGATCCGGATCCTATACCCTCGACCCGGATCCAAACAAAAACCCTAACCCACAAACAGTTACCTTGGGAATCAAAAGGCAAAACATGCCACTTTTAACCTATACATACATATATATCCCAGCCAAGAACACGAAGAACAACAGTGCAAAAAACCCATAGAAATCAACAAAAATCGAGCCTAAAACACAGAGACACTTACTGATCTACAAATAAACAAAAAGCCAAGCAACAAAAACAACCAAAAAACTCGATTTCACTTCGAAGAAATATAGACGAACCTCAAGCATGCAAAATCAAAATTCCAAAAACAAAATCGAAGAACAAATGGAAAAAACAAGAAAGAAGAGATCTTACAAGTCAATTGAAGATGAATGGAGCAACAGCGAATCAGCGGCGGAAGAAAGAAGCCGAGAGTGAAAGCCTTCGAAGAAAAATGAGAAAAAGAACAGAAGAAACTATTGGATTTTTTAGAATTTGGGAGAATAAAAGTAAGAAGGAAAAAAGAAAGGGGACTGCAGCCTTTTATAGGCCCAGGGGAGAGAAACCGCTCCTGCCACGTGGCAGGATCCTACTGGTTCCAGGAGCGGTTACAAAAAAAATAATACACATTAAAACACATTTAAAACCCATAATGATTATGGTCCGAGTTTCTAGGAAGTAACTGCCCAAAATTCAAATTCAAAGGGGGGAAAATGAGCAAAACCGATTGAAATCCCAAAACCTTTCGAATTCCACAGCCCAAGACCCGGATCAATAGCCATAATCCGGATCATTGCAAACAAGATACATTTCAGAGGCCACCAGGATCATAAATTCTTCCAAAGGCATCAACAATTCTACCCTAATCCGGATTGGCATCCACCTCACCAGATCCGGATTGGGGGGCAACCAGGGGCAGAAATTTTCCTAAGCAACCATTCTACCTTAATCCGGACTGGCATCTACCTCACCAGATCCGGATTGGGGGGCAACCGGGGGCAGAAATTTTCCTGAGCAACCACTCTACCTTAATCCGGATTGGTATCCATTTCACCAGATCCGGATTGGATGGCAACGGGGGCAGAAATTTTTCTTAATCAACTATTATACTTTAATCCGGATTGATATCCATTACACCAGATCCGGATTGGGGGGCAGAAACTTTTCTCTAAGCCAAATATGCGATCCTACTCTACTCCCTCATCCAGAAGATCTGCATAAGGGAGTGGGGGGCAAATGATAGGGCATAGCAGACCCGGGTATGCTTCAACTTGGACTAAATGGAGGAAGGCTCAACCAACATGCTAAGACCCCCCTCTCCCAGGCCAATCAAACATAGGAGCCCAGGCCCGGGCCTATCCTACTTCCCGGATCCGGATCCGCCTGCATACCCGGGTCCGGATCAGGGCTAAAACCACAGTGAGGGAGGTCCCGTCAAGCACATGCACATCCCGCAACCCGCCAAGCGAAGGTACGTGGGCACGTGACTATGACAGCTATGAACAACCAGCGCACCAGACAAGCACTGCGCGTGTCAGAGGCCGTTTGGACACTCTGGAGGTGGTCCTCCCCTGGACACGTGTAAACAATCCACCCAAGCCAGGCGTCCTCTGGTCCCAGACATCCAACGGCCCAGATTTAGAGGTAACTACCCCTAAACCCTACCTTGGGGCTATATATACCCCCAAGACTGAAGGGTTTAGGGGTTGGAAAATAATTTCTCTTGCACTCACACACTCACATACACTCAAAAACATACAGCAGCCATCACATAAAAACACACATACACAGCAGCCTCTAAATTACATAAATATATATATACCTTCATCTTCTCCAAAGCCTGTTCTTATTCTTACACCGGAGGCGCCGTGGGAGCCAAACCCCCCTTCCGGTGTTGTTTTGCAGGCGCCCAACCTACAGCTACACCTCTCTCACGCACGGAAGGTCCAGGAACGCCAACGGACGGAGCCACCCGCTCTCCGGAGTTATCATATATTATATCTTAGCAAATTTGTGTGCAAATACAAAGTACACGTTTAGAGTAGATCATATTATAAGCTATTTATGTAAAATAAAGTAATTCCGATGGCATCAAGAATTGAAGAAGAATCTGTTGATGCACTTTCTTCACTAGACCAGAAATTACACGTTAAAAATTTCATATGGTGCGAAAAGGAGTGGCCATCACTAAGCTTTGACGAGTACGAGGATGGGGAGGACGTTCCAGTTATAAGCCTCCACGAAGTTTGGGAGTCGAAGAAAGGTAACAATTATGAGAAACTGTGTCAGCTTATGGTGACTGCTAGTGCAAGATCGGGTTTCTTCAAATTGGTAAATCATGGAGTAGCTTCAGAAATTACTGAAAATATAAATCTGCGTTTGCACGAGTTTTTCGATCTTCCTATGGAGCAAAAGCTGAGGGGAGCTAGATCAGGAAGCCTGCCATTAGGCTATTCAGCCACTAATCCTGATTATGGAGAGAATTTGCCTTGGGCTGAGATCATACAGCTACTTCAATCTCCACAGCAGATCCTAGGCTTGGCCAAGAATGTGCTAGGTGATCAGCATCAACCTTTTAGGTACAAATTCAATCGATTCGTTACAAATATATATAATTATTACGTATTCAAAACAATTATATTAATTAATATAAGATGTCCTTGGTAATTAAATTTGTGAACATTTAAACAGTATTAATTGCGTCTGTCAGCTGCAAATCTTGATCCTTTTTTTTTTATTTTTCTTTCTAGTGATGCAATGTCTGCATACATGGATGCGTTGGACAAACTGGGAATGATCATTTTTGAAATGTTAGCTCATGGACTGGGCTTGCCAGATGATTTTTTCACTAAGCACTTCACAGAGAAAGACTCTACTATGATTCGAATCAATCGGTATCCACCTTGTCCCCTACCAGAAAAGTGTTTAGGGCTGGGTAGCCATTCTGATCCTCACACTCTCACAATATTATTCCAAGATGAAGTTGGCGGTCTTCAGGTTCTTCGAAATGATAATAAATGGATTGGCATTCGACCCGTCCCAAATTCATTCATCATCAATATCGGTGACACTCTGGAAGTACGTAGAAAATCATCTGTTTTTTTATTTGACATTTTGACTTCTGTCTCACATCTTAGGTACTGCATTGACTGTATTAGATAAAAGTCAAGCCTCTTTAGTTCTAGAGTCTGAAAACCTGGTATACTGTAACTGTATGCAGGCATGGACAAATGGAATGTTGAAGAGTGTGGTTCACAGAGCAGTAGTAAATAAAGAGAAGAGGAGACTGTCAATAGCTTATTTTATGAGCCCAGCATGTAGTACTGTAATTGAATCCCCTCCCCAGCTAATTATACATGACAAACTGTACATTCCTTTCACATGGGGAGACTTCAGAAATCAACTATTAATTCAAAAGAGGGTTTCAGGTAAAACTGCCCTCAACAGGTATCGTCTTAAAAAATAAACCCTGGCCCAATTACAATTTTAAAGGGACATTTGGTGGATGTATAATAAAGTTCTGCATCTCTTGCATCTTAATTTGTGGTTCGTGAATAAAGAGGATGATTCTAATAGGGATATTTTAATTCGTACTTGAAGTTCTTATTACTATAAAATTAATTTTATATGTAGATTTTACAAGCATGTTTATTTATGACCAATTAGAGTGCAAGTTGATGGTAATAACAGCTGCCAGTTGAATTACAACGATGGCGAAGCAAAATTAAAGTGTATATGCAGTGTTCTAAAAGTCGGAAATCGGCATTATTCTGTGGAGGTATCTTTTAGTGATTAATCGTATAATTGGTGATTAATCGGGGCATTAATCGGAAATAATTTAATCAATTAAACAATAATATAATTCTATTTAAATTTTATAAACCTTTCATAAATTTTACAAAAATAATATCACGTATCATTAGTTCATATGTAGTATTTAAGTGTTTTATACATTTTTTTTGATAGTTGATTTATGTATAATAATCAATACTAACTAATTAGTAGCTCGAAAGTTACTAACTACTAATATAAATAATTTTGTAATTTGCTAGAATTAGTTAAATAGAAGATCAACTAAAGGAAATTATGAATGATGAATAAGAGTAATTTAATTGAAGAAATTTGTTCAATTATTAAAAATTATGATTTGGGGGCATATGGTAGTCAGTATATTATTATTAAATATTAATTATTATTTTAAATTTCAATTTTTCATAAAAAATAAATTTTTTTATTAATTTTCAGCATTTCACCGAACTGACGAATTTTTGACCTGGACTGGCAGATTTTTGACCGAATCAGCCGGCTTTTGAACGATTTTTAAAAAAACACACTTTGACCCGATTTTCGATTAATCGATACGGGACCCGTCCGAATTCCGATTAATCGGCCGATTTTTAGAACACTTTGTATATATATGTCGTCGACCGCAAAATTGCAATTTATCGATTAACTCTACTTTTAACTCGTCAAAAATAAAAAGTGCTACTTAGTAATTCGTAAAATTAATGAGGAGTTGTAGCATTATCGCAGAATAAAGTTTGGTATTTATTTTGTACTTCCAAGTTTTTTCGGAAAAGAAGAGATATAAGTAATTTTTTAGCATGTTTCTGGGTTACCAGTAGGGCTGCACAGGTCAAAAACCGGACCGGATCGGACCAAAAACCGGAATTTTTCAAAATTAAGGACCGAGGACCGGACCGGCTCTATCCGATATTGGGACCGGACCGGAAAAACCCGGTTTGGACCGGAACCGGACCGGTTTATTTAATTTTTATATAAAAAAAATTATTTATGTAATTTTATTTTAATTTTATTTTCAAATTTATAGAGATTAAAAAGTTTGTTACTTGGAACGTCAATAAAAATTTAAAATTAACTGCATGTCTTATTCTTTTAAAAGTAAATATTAATTTTTGAGTGTATCAATATCAATTTTTATCACATGAAGTACGGAATTGTGAATTTAGAGTGTATAATATGGGTGAATGTTTAATATTTATATATGATCTTATAACACATAAAATAAAGATAAATTATTATATATATGAATTCTGATCCATGGATCGGATTTTTTCAGGTCGTGGACTGGACCGAAAACCGGATTTTTTCACCTATAAAGATTGGGGACCGGATCGGGTATATTTGATCCGGTCCGGGTCTTGAACCGGTAGACCAATCCGGTCCGGGTTACCTGACCAAAATTGTGTGCAGCCCTAGCCAGCAGTTCCATGTAATCAGATAGATAGTCTTTCCGATTCTTTATCCTATCAGCCTTTGACTACGAGTTTGCAATATGCAAGAACAAGTACTGTTTTATCTCTTTGGTTGTAATACGAAATTTTGCCTAGAGGAGTATATACAAGTTGTGTGTGCATTTATTAACATTGTATTATATAAGCATAATCTTGTTATAGGGTTTCCTAATATTAAGGTTATTCGAGGTGTCTGCAGTCAACTTCAAGGTTCAACACATAAGAAAGTCAGTGTTTGATTTCAAAGGTTAGGAAATTGTGTGGTCTCCTTGTTGAACTAGTGTACTTTGTACCATAATTATGTATTATTATAAAGTAGCGAATTGCTTCCTATTTGATTACATTATTTTTTTTACTAAATTGATTACATTATTACTAGTTTCGACTTAAAAATGGTTGGTCAAAGGGTCAATATTTAATGTATTTTAAGAAAGAAGATAAATTAATTTAATTAACTTTTTGTTTTTCTACATTATTACTAGTTATCTTTAATATATATATATAAACATACATATACATATACGTATACACTATTCAGACAAATCTAATTTCTATTTCAAAAATACACATTTATTCATATACAACTTCACAATAAAATTCGTTCCTTGCCAAAAAAAAATCACAATACAATTTTTCATTTCTCCGTTAGCACAAAAATATAGTTAAGTCAAATTAGCTCAACTAATTTAGATCCAGATTTTAGGAGTTTATCATTCAAAATTTTAGTTTCGATTTTAGGTAGATGCACAGATTAATTAAGAAGTCATAGAATGATGTGCTAATTATCTCCATATTAATTAAGTTACATGTAATTTGGTCGAATATTCGGTTATCAAAATAAAATTAACCTAAACTATACTAATACTTATGATGAACTACTATTCGTCCAAATCTAATCTTGGGACACTAATTATAGTCTATTGAACCCAAAATCAAACAGGGATAAAATTATTACTGTATAATTGAAATATCATGTCGCTAAAAGTACAAATATTATCTAAAAAATATTTATGAAGTATCGGAAAAATTCCTTTGAAAAAACCATCTTAATTCGAAACATTTTTTAATAAAACCTGGAGATTTAAATTTAAGAAAATACCGTACATTTTATTAGGCGAAGAGAATGAAAATAAACTTAACAAAGAATCTAGTACGTACAGTTACATTAAAAGCTTAATCTGTTTGCGGGGTCTCTCTGGGTCAAATGTTTTGAGACAACTTACAATCTTGTTTGTACACATACATCTAAAATCTAAATCGCATCAAAAGGAAATAAAATGGGTCATTGAAATTATAAGAACATTAACTATCAATCCATAGATACGCTACGTTGATAAAATAATAGTCCGCCATCGAAAAAGTAGTCTGTATCCTGAGAACTATAAGCAAGTTGGAAAAGGAACAATGAAAGACGAATAAAGTGTGTAGCTGTCTCCATTATTTACTTTAGACCGTCGTCGGTTTAGCCTTTGGACTGCGCCATCTATTCTTTCAAATTTCTCATCTTCATTTCTAAAGAGTAATACAGTATATCTATGACAATTGCATTAATGCAAGTAAGGTTACATATTGATATTATATACGACAGTAGCATATGAAAAGGTTATAGAAATAAACATTTACGTAGTTGCCTAATTGCTATAATAACACAACTTTACTCAAGGGCCCCGTTCTGCTAGATATGGCGGGGTTGGATTTGTTCTCATTAATTTAGAGTAGATTTTGTCTATCTAGCACCATGGTGTACAACTGCATGGTAATGGATCACGGTAAAGATGATGTAATCAAAACTCGTCTGACTTTAATAATATATAGATTTTAAATATAATTTTTTAGTTCATAAATTTATAAATTATCCCAGACAGAACTTAAATTAATACTTCAACATAAATTAATTATTAAAATGAATGATGTAATATATATATATAAATAAATTATGAAATTATATTTTATATACATCTTAAAATCCTTATCTATTAGTGAAAAAGAAATGTAAAGAAACCGGCCGACGGATGTAATAATTCATAGGACGGGCTCTCTATATGAAAGAACGTTAAAATAAGAACGTGCTAAAAAGTGGGGATGGAATTAATCCATGCGGCCAGGAAATGATCGGATAATTGGGAATGAATTGGAACCACGTAATAATTGGATTATTAATTGAAATTAATTTAATAATTTTTTCTAATATAATTTTCTATGAAGAATTTTATTATATTTAAACTACCCATAGATAATTATCATGTATTTATATAACTATTTAAAAATATTCATAAGTGAAATAAATAAAATTACTTTGGCGTCTAAAATAGTAATTACATATGTGAAAACAATATTTTTCTTATTTTTATTTAAGTTTTTTCCTTTTAAATTTTAATTAATTTTTTTAAACTTTTATACACTATTTTTTACTAGTCATACCAATTTTTGACTAATTAATTCAATTCTAACCGATTTTTGTTGGATTTAAATAAAAAAATGAATTTTGATGAGATTTTTGTATAATCGAATCACGTATTAAGTGATTAATCACCGATTTTTAGAATAAAGGAAAATATATTAAAAACCTTAACCCGGTCCACCCGCCTTCCAATTGTACATATATACTCTTTGTTAATAAATTAAATCATGTTTTATTCCATTACAAAATACCAAAATATCAAATTTTGGTACTCACTTAGTTATTATATAACCATTTTAATTTTTTATATAATTACCTTTTAAAATTTTATAATAATAATCTCAACTATTAACATAAATTGACTTTTATTCTCTAAGCATCTATTTTTTTTATTAAATAGAAAAACATTTTTAAAATTTTATAATATTAAATCCCAACTAATAACACAAATTCACTTCTATTACATGCGGACTTCTAATCTCTGTAGAACTTTTTTTCTATTGATTTTCTATATTAATATTTTATTTTCGATCCGTATTTCCCACTGATTATGAGTTCGAATCTCTGCAAATATTAATTTAATATTTATAATCCTGGACCTATACTTCACAAGGTTATCGACTACTCCTAATTAAATTAAACATCCATCCATATACTGAAATTAGAATCAGAAATTAAATATCCTTTAGAAGCGTATTATAAATTATTGAAATACCATTTAAACTTCATTTCCTCTATGTCTTTGGTCTCTCATGATACCTTTTACCAAATTTTTCACTTTTTCTCGATATAAAATTCAAATCAAACAACTAGAGTTGAACGTAATGTACTTGATGAACAACAACGCCCTTTTCTAGTCATTAGTCTAAAAAACTGATCTTCATCACCGCCCTCGAACATTTAACTAGTTTTGACTCCTTTCTGCTCCGCATATAAATGTTTCAATTTACATGCATGCAGGCTAAAATTAGACTAGTATCAATGCTGGCTAGAGCGGGCAATCGGGTCGTGTCATGTACTTTCGTGTTGTGTACTTTCATGTTTCGTTTACGTAAACATGAAACTTATATCCAACCCGAAATGATTTCGTGTACCCATATCCGATTCGAATCGTGTCGTGTACTTTCCGTGTATATTAAATAAAAAATTAATATAATATATATATACATATAATATAAAAAAAATATTTTAATGTATAATTTAATGAAATATGGAGAATGTATATATAAATATATATATATATATTTTTACATAGTATTCTATAAAAACTTGTAGATATTTAGATTATGTACATAAATATATGCATGTGTTATATATATTAATTTATAAATATATTTATCTCGTGTAATTTCGTTTACTTTCGTGTACCTAAATTGAAACTCATATCCGACACTAAATCTATCGTGTAATTTCGTGTTCGTGTTCCGTGTACCAAAAATTTAAACTCATATCCATATTTTTCGTGTCGTGTTCACGTATCATCTATCAAATTGTCCGATCTAGTGTTGGCCGTAGTTCTTACTTGAATATTCGCGTCTGTACTTTGTATTAGGCGTTTGATTCGGAGAGAATATATTGTGCCATCAAAATTTATCGAAAAGTATAGGTTTCTTGCACGATTGTATAAATTTACGAAGTTACGCAGTGAGCACGTAGTGGAATAAGTCACTTTCACTAAAGAATTATATTCCGAGAATGTCAACCAACCGAGAGAGCCCAAAGCAAGAGAAGTGGAATTAGGCATTTAGATTACACACTAACCTACCTCAAGTCATCACTTCCATGTTGTTTGGATGACAAGTTAACACGGAAGAGTCAGCAAGAAAAGTAAAATAAAAGGCAGCGAAAATAACTCGAAAATTTTAACAATTAAATAAATAAAAATTTTGGAATAGTTCAATTATATCCTAACTTGAGTTTCACATCTGAACAAGTCCTAAAGTAGTTCCCCTCTCATTATATCTAAAGAGTAATATCAATACAAATATTATTTTCAAAATTCAAAATTGCGTATCCTACGACTGTGAGTTTTATTATTGTAGCTGTTCAAAATTGTCGTGACAATGATGTGTCGGGAAACAATTAACAAACACACCGCTTCCTAAGCGTTGGATCGTTGATATAACGGTCATGATTTTAAACGATTCAACAGCTAGGATTTTTAGAAAAAAATTTACATTTTCGCGCATAATATTCGTTGAAAGCATAAAAGTTTCGGCCTTTCCGTGTATAATATCCGTGAAATGGGTAATTACTTTTTTACCCTTAATTATCTTTCGCATTTAATAGAAGCCCTGAAAACAGATTTAACAGGTTCAGACGACCCGTTTAGCAGTTTATTGATAAAATTCGAAATTAAATACATTCTCTGGGCGATTTAAAGGCGATTCAAGTGCAAACTATGACCGATTCTAAATGTTCATCAATTTCTCATCGATTTCTCCACTCCAACTGCATTAAGGTTTGTTTTATAAGCCCTAATTTCCATTTTTTCGGTTCTATCTAGGGTTAGCTTTTCGGTTTTTGAGGCCCAAAATGAAATTTTCCTAATTGATTGTGTAATTTGTGTGTACTTATAATTTTATGTTCGATTGGGTATATAATTCGAGTTTTGCATTGTCCGAATTGGTTGTTCCACGTTTTTGAACTGTATCCATAAAATTATGTATGCAATTGTTCGATTATGTATTTTCTGCGATTTTGTATTGTTCGATATGTATGGAATTCAAGTTTTTACATTGTTTTTTTTAATTTATCGAATTGGTGTATGATATGGTTTTATGATTGTCACTGTGTTCTTGATTGTAATACGTTTTTTGCATATATAATCGAGTAATTGTGGATTATTAATAATTATTGATAATTGTGGAGCTTGTTGGGGATATGTTGGGGATATAAACGAATGGGTTTCGTTTGATTATGTGGTTCTTTGTATATATAATCAAATGATTGTGTTATTCACTAGGGAGATGAACTTTTTTGTGAAAGTGGTTAAATTGTTAAATATTCATAGTTATGCTTATATGATTTAGATTGGTTGCGGATTATTGTCGTTGTGATAGCTTATACATACAATTTTGTGGATTATATAGTTTTTGATTAGTTTATTGAATTCTTTTCATGTTTATTGTTTCAGTATGGATAATTAGTTATACCGTTATATTTGATAACGAGTATCATGTGAGTTCGGATATTTGGGAGGGGCATGAGCGGGGCCCTTTAGAGTGTTACTGTTAGAACAGAAATATGCGTAATTGGGTTTCCTCTGATGCTCATAACGACTTGTTGCATAGCCTTTGTTTTGGTGTGTTTGCAAATTCGGGTGTGGTGTTGTAGAATAATGCGAGGTTTGTCACGACATTTATGGAAAGGTGGCATCCCGAGACCAACACCTTCTTCATGAGACAGGGTGGGTGATAGTGACTCTCGAGGATGTTGGTTATATATTGGGTTTACCGATTAGTGAACGTCGAATAATTGGCTATATCTTTATCACTTTTTTTAAAAGTTTTTCTACCATCAAATCTACTAAACATCTTATCCATAATGAAAATAATAAAAAAAGTAAGATTTTTAGCTTACCCATTGCAAGTAGTGAATAATGATGAAAAATTGCAAGAAATCCCCCAATTTAGCTCTCCATTTAGCTTCAAACTAGCATAATAACTCGTGCGAGGCACGGGTCATTTTTTAGATTTTTCTTGTACATCATACAATTATATTAGTAAAATTCTTGATCATTTTCTTATTGATAAATATTGTATAACGTCTAAAACATATCAAATACAAGTTGAGTATCTATCATTGTGTATGATATTCATGTAAAACATTAATAACGTTCATAACGTTTTTAATATATCTCATTAATCATAATACATATTTTCTTATTTGTGTCGTGTAATTTGTATTTACTAAATGAATACAAGTAAGGTAGTCATTATACGTGTAAAAGGAAAATATTGAAGTTAATGCATCAAATATTGTCAATATGTTTATAAAAAGAATTAAAAATTAACAAATATGTATATTATAGAGTCGAGTAAATTATTGGAGTTTTGGTCAAATAAATCCGGAGTAATGAGATATTTTATTACTAAAGCCATTATTAATTTACAATTACCTTGCTTAATTTAAAAGGATTAGTAATGCATAATAAAAGTGGTCAAGACCTGCAATCGTAATATTCAACAAAATAGAATTTACATTGCAATTAATACACTACACCATAAATGGCCTACAGCAACACCAAGAAAATGTTACAACAGGCCCAAAAAAGTGTTACCACAGCCAAAAAAAGCCCTAAGGTAACATAAAAATTAAGTTGCTTTTTTTCGAGTTACCTTTGGCCCCTAAGGTAATATTACTTTTTCCCTGGTGTAACATTCACATTTGTGTTACAATAGCTGTCAAAAGTAACATCAATATATGTCTATAGTATCACAATATGTATGTTACCTTTGGACTTAGAATTTTCAAAAAAAATGGGGCCCACATGGAGCCCCACATGTGGGCCATAAAATCATTATAACATTTTTTTTCCTTATTGTAACAGTTTTATAATGATTTGTATTATATTATACTAGTTTGTTTATAACATTGAAGTATGTAATGTAACATATTTCGCAAAAAAAAATTGACAAAATTTGTTTGTAAATTGAACATGCCATAAACCTGTTTTTCATACAAGTCAACAAATAAACAATTCAAACCACCAAACTTCAAATCGGTTTTCACAACCCCCACCAAATACTACTTCAGTTTTCACACATTTCACCATCAACTCCACATAATCCAAAAAACAGGTACATAGTCTATAGTCTAGAGTGCGATAAATAAACATCTGGATTCTAGTACGATAACACTTGGAGTACGCAAAAGAAGATAGGTCAAAAATAGTGATGCCACTGTGAGATTAAGTGCAACCCCTCCTCCTTTCAAGCTCGCACTCTGGATCCTCGGTAAACTTGTGATGGTAGCATCTCTTGCCTTCATAGTCATAGATCCATCCAACTGAACACACTGGACTGCAAAAGTTTCAACATCAAGCAAATTATTATGAAAATTATAACTTTTGGAATAACCAATATAAAGAGATATTGAATGTCAACTTGAACTTTAGTAGACTTAAGTTTGCCATATATTTGAGCTGAAAGTAGAGGAGTCCATCCGGCCAACAAAATTTAAATATATAGTAACACTGATAGTTTGACCGCCATAAAAAAAACAGGGAAATAATCTTTAGAGGGCACGACTTCTTATTAAGTGGAAAAATCCTCATATTGTGGTTATTATTACCTCTTTGCTGTGGTTTCTCTGGAAGTAGGTCACCAATAATTTAATCACAATGCGCCTGCCATAATGGGGAAAATTTGTTATTCAAAATTTCTCATTATATTTATATGTATATCTATTGAACAAGGATAAATACATTCTTTAGTACATTACATCGTATAACCCTAAACAATATCATATGATAGAAAGGATTATTCATTTACAAATATAGGAGGCAAGACTGTTGATCCATCGTGGACCAAAGACCTTCAAGCAAAAGTTGTACAGTCAAAGTAGGCATGCAATTCAAAGTGGCTTTTAAAGAATGCTTGCATGCATCTACGGATAAATCCATTATAAAATGTCCGAATACAGGGGCAACAAAACTAAACTACATATAAGTTATCCGGTTCCAACTGCTGAGAAGATATCAACTGTATGTGGTTGACAGCTGCAATTTTTTTACCGAGCCTTGCAAAATTATGAATTATCACATTTATTAATTTGGGGTCAGAAGAGTAGCAAGGTACTTGCTACTTGAGCTAAATCAATCTAACATCTGAACATAATGATCGATGCTAAATCAAGACCATTTCATTTATCCTAAGATCCAAATTTAATACACATGCATAATATTGAGATCATCGTGTTACAATATAAATGTAGTCGGAAGCCAAAGATCGTGTCAAGTGATAAATATCTGAACATAAGCATGCGGGCAAACAAAGATTGAAGTTCATAAACCAAACCTGTCAACAAAATAATCTGAATCCATTGACATCCTGTTAAGCCTTGTAATGCTCTGCTCAAGAGCACGCCGTAGCTTTGCATTGTCTTCCTCGACCTTATTTACTCTACTTTTACTGTCGCCTACCAATCTTTCAGCCTCTGAAAGTTTTGCAAGGATTTCTTCCTTGTCTCTCTTTAATATCTCCGCTGCTTCAAATACATCCTAGTCAATATAGAGACCACAAAATCTTAGAATTATGCGTACAAATTAGCTGCAAGCCTCTCTCCCCCCTCTCTTTCACACACACAAACACACACGCACTTTAAAATTGGACAAAAGTCACAACACACTGATGATAGTTCCAATTTGACTGCCACTTTCAATCAGCATAAAGACTGCTTGTAAGAAAATTTGCAATGGTAGAACCTAATCAGTTGCTGATCCACAAGAAATTGTAATATTTTTCCATATTGTCATTCTTTAACACAAATATTTAATACGAGGATTATCAGATAGTCCAGACATTTAATAATTTATTGAGATGGACAAAAAAAAGAAGGAAAAGAAGGGGGTCAGAAAATAAGACTAAGTAGTGATAGTTGTGCAAGCATGTATAAAACCTTCACAAAGCACACAGAAATTCAATTTCAGAACAATTACATAGTACAATAGGGGAGTGGTTTTACGTTAAGACAATCAGTAAGCTTGGCAGACTCTTCTCTTGCAACAACCAATTTTTCTTCCAATTCTTCCTGATCAATACAAATAATGAAACAACAAAATATTCAAAAAAGTTTTGATGTCAAGAAACATTACCAAAATGCGTCTTTTAGGGAACCGAAATGCGTCTTTTAGGGAACCGAAATGCGTCTTTTAGTAAGCAAAGTGGCTATAACAGTACAAGTCAGCCATCACTCTGACTAAAACACTAAATTCTCAATTTCAAGTTCTATCACGGTGTCTAATTAGTAAGACTATTTTCATCAAGTTGACAGATTCATATGTACATAACAGGACAATAAGAGTCTCTGACTCTTAGTGATTCCAGAACTAGGAACACAGATTCCCAGTGCGTACTCAGTTTTAATGGGAGAGAATCTCTGACTCTCTTAGCAACCATGTGACCATAAGGCCCATGTCCATCAAAAACACCACTAAATATCGTGTCTGCTCTTGACGCAAAGTTCTGAAAGGAAATCCACTCTAAATTAGTGGCATAGCAGTGTTAGATACAAGGACAATGCTCTTAAAATTCTAAGAATATAAACTATAATGTACCTTAAGAAACTCCCTACTTTGAGCAAGGAGAACAGGGTCCTTCCCTGCTCCAAGAACCAAGTTCTCTATAGCAGTATAATTAACATATTCTGTTAATGATTTTGCTATATCTGTATCTTCAAGTATCACATCAATATATTGAATCTGTTGCATTATGCACACAAGTTAGTTTTACTGTAATATCATTCCTATATTATGATTTTATAAACACTTTAAACAGATAGACTACAACCCTTGGCTAAATGACAGATTACAGATTATTATAGTTTCTAGTAAACTTAAATTTACATATTATTCTCTTTTCGCCAATTCACACAACTATTATCAGGTTTTAAACTAGTCATCTTAATTACATATATTCTCTTCTCAACTGCAGTAGCCATTAAAATTACAAGCAATAAGCAAACAAACTCTTAACAAAAAAAATCAATCCAAAATAACCTAAGTATTAATTCATTAATAGAAGCAGCTTCAACGTCAAGTATATCAAGACACCAGATAAAGACATAACAAACTAGTTAAAGACAACTTTAACTTGAATAACAAAATCAGCATTTTGAAAACATAAGAAGAACATCTCCCTCTCATAAAATCAAATATTACACAACAGTCCCGAATAGTTCACATAATGCAACACAATTTGTTACTATATATAGAGAGATAGTGAGAGAGGTAGTACCGCAAGCTGATTTGACCACAAATTCGCAGTAAATAAAAAACCCCCAATTCCAATTTAAAACCCTAGTTTAGTTTGAAGATCGAATCTGAGAGATTTTATCAATATAAAACCCTAGCTCGAATCATCGATCTGTGAGGTAGTATGTCCATCGATGATTAGATTCGATTCAATTGAAAACTTAGAGAGAGAGAGTGAGAAGAGAGAGCGAGAAGAGAGAGCAACCGAGAGAGAGGAGAGTGTGAAATTTTGACTTGTCTAAAAAATTGCCGCTTCTCCAAAAGTTTTAATCCTACTGTAGCCCGCCTGATAGAAAGCCCAACAGAGCCCAACATTGCTAATTTCACCTTTTTTATTTTTCATAAATTTTTAAGTTTAAATAGTGTTCAAATTTTTATTAATAAAAAATTATAGTTACCATATAGTGCAATTTACAAAATTTAACAAAAAAAATATTTTAGCAATCATAGCTAATATTAATACTATTGCTTAATTATATTATCAAAACAGATTAATTTTGAAGTCAAATAATTATATATATTTAATTGTTTGTAAAATGTTACTTTTTTATCCATTAACACCCTATTGTAACATAAGTTTCCACATGTTACCGTATGTAACACTTTGAATCTATCGTAACATGTTACAAAGGCTATGGTAACATCAAAAACACTACGTTGCGGTAGGCTAAGATGAGCATAGCTAAGGTAACATAATTTTGTAACATACATGATTAAACCATTGCGATAGGTCATCTATGGCGTAGTGATATAAGTTTATTTTTTAAAAAAATGTTATTTTTTTTAATTCAACGTTTATGTTGATTTAATATCATTGCTAATGTCATAATTCATTAACTAAAGTTGATATATGTCGTGTAATTAGCTTTTAATCCTCTCTATATATTATACAAAGTTAATTTTATAAGATATTAAATAATTGTCAATTCATAAATTAAAATTGACATAATCTATTTAGTTTTTAACACATTGAAAAAAAACTTAAATTTAATTGATCATTATTATTTTCACATAAAAGACTTTTGTTATTTTCTTATAGTATATATATAAATAACTCTGAAATATACCATTAAAATTGAATTTTTTAATATTGGTAAAGATAAAGTCACATGTGTGTGTATATTATTTATTATATTTCGAGTAAATTATGTTGGTCTCTTTTATTTATGTGCTAGATATCTGGGTCATGTATATATCTAATTGTTATTCAGTAAATTGCCCAAATAAAATTTATCTATGACTATATAAAAATTATAATTATCTAATACATAAATTACAATTATTTATATATCGTAGTCGTAGTAGCACTGACAATCAAACAATATCTATTTTTACTCAACATAACATCGGTCATGGATGTGATATAAAAATAATTCATATATCGTAAAGTCTAGCTACTGATATTCATAAGTTTTTTTTTCAAGAATCTGAATATAAATTTGTACTAATATCATGATTCAAATCATTTTGAAGTTTCTTTCGTTTATGATTCTAATATTTCTTTTTATAGTAACTTGATAACATTGTATATTAATTTCTAAAATTAAAAAAAAATCAATTTGATGAATTTTTTTAAATATTAGTTCAACTTGTTAATCCTTTCAAAATATCGACTAATATTAATTTTTTTTATTTAGATAGTATAACATGGATTAAATCAAGTAGTACAATACATTATGGTTTTAACCTTTTTTTCAAATAATTCAAAATAGTTGTACAGTATTTTCCAACACTAAATTTTTTTTTGTAAATTTAATATTGCTAATTTTAAATATATTTTTTTCAAAATTTGGAATTCTATAAGTTTTCAAGTTTCTTATATATATATGTATGTATATATATATATGTATATATAAGTTAAGTTATATTGAGTCCTTATTTTTAGTTGAGTTCGGGAGTCCATATATGTTCTGCAACTAAAATAGTATAAAACATTTTGTAAAACGTAATATAATGTAAATCATGTTCTACAAAAATCACTATTTTAATAAATATCTTGCAAATCTCGTACATTTGACAAGTTGAACATTGCAGAACATATAATTTTATTCTAAAGTTGACACCATAACAAACGTGTATATCATGTAGTTTATTATTTTAGTTTTTAAATTATTAGAAACATAAAACCTGAACCATTAGATTTGATTGTAATATAAAGTTAGGATTTTGCACTATATAACTCCACAAAAAAACAGGACTTTATGTATATGATTACTTATAATAACCATATCAAATTGAATAATATAAAATTTAGGATTTGTCTCACAAATATTTTAATATAAATATATCTTTAATTATATAATGCAATAAATAAACTCTTTTTTATATAGAAACATCAAATGTCTTACCATTTTTCAAATAACATGTTAATGAAAATTATTAATTTTACTTTATAGTTTTAGTTTATTTTTTTCTAAATAGAATGAAAAAATATTACTTTAGAAACACCTCTTTATAAATTCACCATCATCGAATAATATTTTAAACCTATTTTTTTTTAAATGAAACTTTAATAAATAAATCAATTTAGTATATCTTCATAGTTTTAGCGGAACTTGTGACATCTCATGTCAAATTTTGAATATATTTAAATATTTGGTCAAGTTTCAGATGTAATAATGTAAAACCAGTCAGCTAGTAATTTTGATACATAATATCAATTGACTTGATCGTATAAAAACCTCAAAAATATTAATTTTTATTAATATAAGATATTATAAAATTTATCCTTATTGGTAAGATATTCTCGTCGAACTCGTAATTTAAATTTATAAAACCTAGATAATGATTTTGTATTTTCGGTTGGGTCATGTAGTCGAATTTCGAGTATTTTTCAAAATGGGTAAAATTCTGATTTTGAAACTAGTAATTTTGATACATATTATCAATTAACTTGATTTTATAAAGATCTCAAAGATATTAATTTTTACCAACATAAGATATCACAAAACTTTTCTTTTTTGGTAAGATTTTCTAGTCGAACTCATAATTTACATTAAGCCTAGGCAGTGACGGGGTATTTAAGATCAGGTCATTTGGTCAAATTTCGAGTATTTTTTGAAAAATGGGTCAAGTTCTAATTTTGAATTCGAAATAAATCGAAATACGCTAATTATAATTTATCCAAATATGTAGTACACATATATATTATTAATATAAGTGTATCTCTTTTCAACATATAAAAAAATTAATTATGTGTACAATTTATTTTTTATTAAAAAATATATATTAAAAATGTATGAGACATAGTTTTCAAATTAAAAATTGTTTAATAAATAAGGGATTGATCCGTTTATGTACTATGCTTAACTTTATATCTCAAATTCAATTGTTCAAAACTAACTCTACAAATATTTTAGTAATCATGTTTAAAGTTAAATAAATTGTCGCTATTTACGACACTCACGTATGATGTGTATGATAATAAACTTAAGTAAAAATGTAGTGTAGTGGTAATGTGATATGCTTGTGAATGTAAAGACTTGGGTTCAATTTCTTCCAACAACCTCTTTTATATAAATTTAAAGTAAATGGGTAAATTAGTCATTTTAATAAGACTTTTTAATCTAATAAATATTATCACCATGTTCTCTTATTATATATGGAAGAGATGTCACAAAGAGTAAAGTGTGATCGTCTAGGGCTTTGTTAACTGAAAAATCTACAACCTCTTTTAAATAATTTAAAGTGCACGGGTAAATTAGTCATTTTAAAGAGACTTTATAATCTCGTGAATATTATCACCATGTTCTCTTATTATATATAGAAGAGATGTTACAAAGAGTAAAGTGTGATCGTCTAGGGTTTTGTTAGCCGAAGAATCTGGCATTTTCGCACGTAATATCCGTGAAAACATCTCTCTCTTTCGCGGAAATATAAGCGAAAAACCTGCTTTCCACGGATATTATACGTATAAAGGCTATTTTTTTAAATCCTGTCAGTTGGATTTGTGATGTATAATAAAGATTTATGTGGTCTAAAATAGCTTAATGTATTCTTGCATTATCAAATTTGCTACTCCCTCCGTACCACAGACTTCTATACGAATAAAATGGGCACGGAGTTTAAGAAAAAAATTAATTTAGTGTGTAAAGGTAAGAAAAATGGATAAATTGGTGTGATCGGTCAATATTTAATATATAAAGTGAGTGTAGTGTAATAAAGTAATGGTTGTAGTTAAATTTATATTATAAAACTTTAATATTTTTAATAAATTTTCAAATGTATAGAATAAAATAGGACATCCAATAAAGAAAAAAATTTAAAAATGAACGGGATGAAGGGAGTAATATTTTTGTATAATAATAATACGTACGGTATACTAATATAACCGATTTACACATTTTCCCTACATATTTTATCCGTTCAAATATTAAGGTAAATAAATGTAAATATTATTATAAATTAATTTCTTCAAGAATAGCATCGACAAAAAAAATCATTTTCATATATGACACGATATTCACGTTTTGGCCGGTTATTATTATTTTTTTCCAACAATCATGAACGATCTTTACAAAAGCCAAAATTTAAGTGATAAAGTTGAGATTGAGGAAAAAGAAAGCATCCTGCAGTGGCAATGTGGCATCTTAAAATATATGGGCAATTGTGTCCCAAAACAGCGTTGTATAGAGCGAAATCGAGACTTGAGTTTAACTTCGACCGAATATTTAATTTCAAACTCGAAATTCATTTCTTAAAAATATTTGATGGCCTAGAATCGATTTTATCAAATGTTGACAAAACCTTCATATATAATACGTTTGTTTTGAATTCGATTCGCATCAATATATAATATATAAATAAAATCTAAAATATTTATAGGAGAAATATATTTATAACAAAACAAGTAAAAATACTATCTATAAGTAGGCTTGTCAATGGAGCGGAGCTCCGGTCCGATCCGATCCGGTCCGACCCGAGTCTTAATGGATGGATATGGATTGTATAAAAATAAAACTGATATGATAATAATCCGATTCGATAGAGATCCGATCCATTAAGAAACGGATATGGTTTTTCACTTATCCAATTTGATAAAGACCCGATCCGAAATACTAAACTTATATAATTATAAATATATGTATATATATATATACTATATTAATATATATATACTATAATAAATATAATTAAATCTATATTTATCAATATTAATTATATTAAATTTGTACATATATATTAACTATAATAAATCAATATATTAATATGAATTATAATTAATTTTATAATTAATTTAACTGTTATCTCATCATATTAAAATTTCTTGTACGCACCAGATGTCATCATATTCTAATGAGTATCATGTGTGTCAGAAATTATTTTCATACATAATATTTTATTCACAACCTTTTTTATTTTAATTTTTAAAATTGACATATATAATTATTTTCAGATATTTATCTAATTACATTATTTTATTTTTATTTATTTATTTCATAATTATTTTGAACTGAACTCTTTTCACATATTTTCATTTTTTTCACAATATCTCTGATTATAAAATAGTTTTTTGTGCTTAAATTTTTTTAATTATTAAACCGTATTAAACTAATATTATTCATCTCAAAAAACTTAAATGATCGAGAGTCCGATCCGATAATCCAAGATCCTAATGGATTTGGATATCGATTATGTTATTAAAAATCCGAAAGCGATCCATCTGAATCTGATCCAACAAATTTAAATGGGTATGGATATGGATTTAGTCAAATCTGATCCAAATCTGACCCGTTGACAAGCCTATTGATAAGGTTTGGGAATCTTATAAGCCGAGTAATCTAAAGTTCGAGCTAACTAACTCGATAAAGATTTTGAATAGCTCAAGATGCGCTCAAAATTTATAAACTTAAATTCAAAAAATTTAGGAGTCGAGCTCGAGTAACTAACTAAAGTTTTTAACTTATTTACACCCCTATTAGAAAACATTATAAGAAAAGAAAAATATACAACAATTGTTGTATCATGTACTAACTAGCATAATAACCCGTGCGAGGCACGGCTTTGTCTAGTTTTTTTTTTACACCATACAATTATATTAATAAAATTCTTGATCATTTTGTTATTGATAAATATTGTATAACGTCAAAATTTACATTATAGTTTTAAATCAAATAGTACAATATATTATAATTTTAAACTTTTTTCAAATAATTCAAAGTAGCTGCATAATACTTCCCAACACTAAATATTTTTTTGTAAATTTATTATTGCTGATTTTAAATATATTTTTTTTTCAAAATATTGAATTGTATAATTTTTCAAGTTTCTTATATATATATATATATATATATATATATGTTAATTTCTATTGAGTTCTTGTTTTAGTTGAGTACGGGAGTCCATATATGTTCTGCAAGTAAAATACTAATAAAAAATTTATAAAACGTATTATAATGTGAATCATATTCTACAAATATCACTATTTTAATAAAAAATATTGCAAATCTCATACATTTGACAAGTTGAACATTGCAGAACATGTGATTTTATAGAACATGATCAGTTTGAAGAACATACGTATTCACGTTGTACAACACGTAAATATTCAAATTGCTGAACATTAATGATATAACACCATAACACATGTTTATATCATGTAGTTTATTATTTTAGTTTTTAAATTATTAGAAACATAAAACATGAACCATTAGATTGGATTATAATATAAAGTTAGGATTTTGGACTCTAAAACTCCACAAAATTTAGGGACTTTATGTATATGATTACTTATAATAACCGTATCAAATTGGATAATATAAAATTTAGGATTTGTCTCACAAATATTTGAATATAAATATATCATTAATTAAATAATACAATAAATAAACTCATTTTTATGAAAAATTATCAAATGTCTTACCATTTTTCAAATAACATGTTAAAAAAATTATTAATTTTACTTTATAGTTGTAGTTTAATTTTTTCTAAAGAGAATGAAAAAATAGGACTTTAGGAGTAGCTCTTTTTAAAATAACCATCATTAAATAATATTTTTAACCTAATTTTTTAAATTGAAACATTAATAAATAAATTGATTTAGTATATTTTCGTAGTTTTAACGGAACTTGTGACATCTCATGTCAAATTTTGAATATATTTAAATATTTGGTCAAATTTCAGATTTAATAATGTAAACCAGTCAGTTAGTAATTTTGATATATAATATCAATTGACTTGATCGTATAAAGATCTCAAAAATATTAATTTTTATTAATATAAGATATTATAAAATTTATCTTTATTGGTAAGATATTCTCGTCGAGCTCGTAATTTAAATTTATTAAACCTAAATAGTGATGATGTATTTTCGGCTGGGTCATGTAGTCAAATTTCGAGTATTTTTTCAAAATGGGTAAAATTCTGATTTTGAAGCTAGTAATTGACTTGATTATATAAAGACCTCAAAGATATTAATTTTTAACAACATAAGATATCACAAAACTTTTCTTTGTTGGTATGATTTTCTAGTCGAAATCGTAATTTAAATTAAACCTAGGTAGTGATATGGTATTTACGGGCAGGTCATTTAGTCAAATTTTGAGTATTTTTTGAAAAATAGGTCAAGTTCTAATTTTGAATTCGAAATAAATCGAAATACAGTAATTATAACTTATCCAAATATATAGTATACATATATATTATTTATGTAAGTGTATCTCTTTTCAACATATAAAAAAAAATATATTAAAAATATATGAGACATAGTTTTCAAATTAATTTTTTTTAATAAATAAGGGAATGATCCGTTTATGTACTATACTTAATTTTATATCTAAAATTCAATTGTTCAAAACTAACTCTACAAATATTTTAGTAATCATGTTTAAAGTTAAACAAATTATCGTTATTAACGATACTCACATATTATGTGTATGATAAAAAATTTAAGTAAAAGTGTGGTGTAATGGTAAGATGATGTGTTTGTGAATTTAAAGACTCAAGTTAAATTACTCTCAACAATCTCTTTTATATAAATTTAAAGTACAGGGGTAAATTAGTCATTTTAATGAGACTTTTAAATCTCATGAATATTATCACCGTGTTCTCTTATTATATATATAATAGATTTATATGCCAAGCGTTTGTATGCTTACTATTAATACTATATTAATGCCCGTGCTCTATACGGAATTTATGTGTTAATTTCATCAAATAAATTATTGTAAATTTGAAAATTATATTTTTAAACAAAGTTAGTATAGTTTGTTACAATAATATCTTTCATTTTAATGCTAGTCCATTGTTATATGATTAGTAAATTATTTATTTATTGTGTACATATAATATTCTATTATTTTAATTTTTTTAATATTTATATATATTTTTAATTATAATATTCATAAAGTGTGTTTTTTTCTAAATTTTCTTATTATTCCTCGTTGTTTTAATGATTAGTTTATTTATTTGGTCTTGTTTTCTTCATCATGTTGTCAGCCATGGTTTGGAGAAGATATTACGACTCGTAAGATTATCACGTTCAATACCTGCATTTGTTAAACATAATTGTTAATAATTATGTCTCCTTAGTATTAGAGTATGTCTCCTAATTTATTTATTGTTGGGTTCCGTCTCCTTATTAATTTAGTACTCAGTAATTATGTCTTCTTTAGTATTTGGTGTTTGTTTTATAAACAAATTTGTTTTATTTTTATTTTCATTTTTATTACCATCTTTACAAAATTATCAGATAATATTGATCATTGATTTCGTTTTTAATCTAATGGTCTGTATGTTTTATGCGGTAGTACAACCAACCAAATATCCTTCTTATACTAATTATATATACGTGATATAACTTTTTCCGAATATTTATAGTCTTTATTAAAAGCAGAAATCCTCTATCGATAATATGATATGTCATGTATACCGCGGTATACTACTAAAATATTAAAAATTGATAAATTATTATTAAAAATAGTAGCGAAATTATATATTATGAATCTATTAACTAGACACTGATAATTAACTAGACACTGATAATAAATTGTACCAGGAGTCCAGAGGCGGATCTGGGGTCCGGGGGGGTCCGTGGCCCCCATAAATTTCCAAATATATTCAGTGTAGTAGGCTCAGTGAATAACTAGTTGCTGTAGGTTGGATGGTTTTAAGTAGTGTTATTTTCACCGGATACCAGGGTTCAAAACCCCTTCTTGTCTATATGCTTTTCTAGACTTCTGCATTCATTATTCTAAGGATGATAGGGGTGATGCATAGAGACTATTTTTAGAATATTATCATTTTTTATTATGTTTATTTTTAATTTTCCTGAAATTTAATGAAAATAAAAAAATTTACAATAAAAAATTTGGCACGAAAAATTTTCCGGACCCCCTTAACAAACTTTTCTAGGTCCGCCACAGCAGGAGTCTATTAACTTTCAAGAATGGAAGTCTAGAATATAACATTATCCATGAAAATTTTGAATTAATTTAGTAATTTATTTACTTAATATGACAACAATAGTGATAGAAGTTATATACTAGGAGTTTATTAAAATCAAGAATAAAATATAAAAATTTATATTCTTTATAATTAAGGAAAATACGGGATAACATGGGGTTACTAAATTAGTAGAACTTGTATATTAAAAGTTTATTAACTAAGATCCGATGATATAAGAATTTATACACTTCATTAAATAATTTCAATTCAAATTTAATTTCTATTCCTTACATCTACAGAATTATATAATTTATATATTTAATTTTACCGTATATTTCAGGTTTAATTCCCGATATCAACATAATAAGCAAATAGCGATGAAACAGTATCAAAATATCAAATTTTGGTTATCAGTTTTTCTTAAAATTCGGGCTCGATTCTTCTAACTACATAATTATAATATATTTATTTATTTAGTTTTACTTATTGAATTTCACTGTAATTTTGGTTTCAATTCTCAATATTTATATAATATAATTACATAAAATTTGTTACTAATAGTTAAATATTACTCCCTCCGTCCCAAAAAATATTTTCTGTTTTGACTTTTTACACTATTCATGGTAAACGACTAACTACTAATTTACGTCTAATCTATAAGATCAAATATATTTATGAGTGATTTTGTTAGATTCATATTTATGAGTATTTTAAAATAATGAAATTTTTATATTTAATACTAATATGAAATTAAAAATATTAACAATCAAAAATATATATTGACAAACGTATTAAACATAAATGAGAAAAGTATTTAGGGACGTACAAACGAATAAATAGACAAAACACGGGCTAGGGGCTATATTTTTAATTTAATAGTGCACCCCTAACTTGACTTACTCCTCCTCTGAGGGGTTTGTTTAATGTGGGGGAGTCCGTACGTGGATACACACATCGACACAAACGACGAACAAAAATGCATGTGAATTTGTGAATTCGTCAATGAAATAAAATAATTCGGCCCTGGTGTTCTAAATGCAGTTCAAATTTATCAAAATATATAGCTGCTTATTGATTCTAAATTTTAACAAAAAGTTTGTGTTATTAAATTTACCATTTTGGCTTTTATTGTTATTAATTAATTATATACAGATGTTACTAAATAATAAAGATTTCGTAATAATCAACCTTCTGCTACAACTTGCTAAGATTTTTATTTACATGTAGATGAAACTTTAAATTTTTAAACATTTCGTTGTTGGACTTTATCCTTAAGTTTTACTATGCAGTTTGGTTTATTTGGATAGAATAATTTTAACAATTAAAACTGCATTAGAAAAAGTATTCAGATTATTATTTATTAGAATCACGGCCTGCCTGAATTTTGATATACCCTACTCCGTATAAAAAAAATTAGCGTAAAAACCCGTGCGAGACACGGGCCTGTATATATACGAAAATAATTTTTTGAATGAAATTATATATATTAAAATAATTTTATATTTAGAAAATGGGGAAATGTTTTTTTACTTTTTTTTTATCGTAGGTAATCCGCAGCCGCTATCCTTCGGGTGCGCACTGGGTAACCCTACGGGTTCACGCAATAGCCTGCAAACCACGTGAACCAAGGTAAACCGCATTTAAACGACAGACTCTGGCTCAGGAGGCATAATCATAAATTCTCCTCCCGTGGGATTCGAACCTGTGACCAAAATGATAGTTTTCCTCTCTTTAACCAAATGAGTCAACCCTTGCGGGCTTTATTTTATATTGTACATTTATTTTTTAATATCGCATATGCTTCTTATGAATTAAATTTTTTTTGGATAGTTTTTATTTCATAAAATTTGAACAAATATCAATACCACAAAAGACATACAATAAATTCAAATTTGGTAAAAAAATTATTTTAAATTCAAATGACTTTAAATTAACTTTATTAAATTAAACAATTGAGTACCTATAAATTATTAGTTAAATATAATAGTCATGTTTGACATGGGTGCACGTAAACTTATATAATTTTAATATAATTATACTATATTTGTAAAATATAAACTTTGACCGCGACATATTACAAAATTTCATAATTTTATACAATACCCGATCTAATCGCCCCGAGCCGACCCTAACCCAATCGAAAATTTTCAAACTGAACTTTAATCTATTTAAAAATGAATAAAACCGAATTAATGAGTTTGGTTAAGATTTTGTGTGTAACTCACCCATTCGAACGCGACCCACTCCTCTACTTGTAATAATATTATTTGAGTTGAATCTTTCTATTCAACTTTCCATAACATGATTAACACTTAACATCAGTTTGGTAGATGAATGTAACTTTCTACTTGAAAGCTGCATCTAAATGCAACCGTCTATAACCAAACTTTTATTTACTTAAGTTGGCATACAAACTTACGTTAACTAATATTATATACACTTTTTTTTCCGTAGGTAACCCGTACCCGCTACCATACGGGTGCGCACTGTGTAAACCCTACAGGTTCACGCATATTATATTATATACACTTTTGACAGTATTCATGTTGGAACTTGATCAAAAGGACTCTCTAGTAGTATAATATGTATCATATTAAAAACTTGTACTTAAAAATATTCCCCAAGCCTACTTTCTTTTATCTTAACATTGTTGTACACGGACGTAATAATTTTTTGTATTCTTAACGACCCAACCGAACTCAAATTCTAACGGATGCGACCCGATAGAATTTAATTCAAGCTTTAATTGGGTTAAAAATTATTAAAATCGAACTAAATGGGTTGACTTATGGCTTTAATGTAATCCGCCCAACTCGACACGCGAACACCCTTGATAGTCATTCTTGGAGTCATCTCACTTTGTTTAACTATGTATACGAACTCAGTTAGTTCCCATGAGGTAATCTTTATAGACATCTTTATAGTACCGGATGCTACATTATATTCGAATCAAATTATATTAAATTCTAATATAGACATTAAAAATTAAAATGATCTCATTCTTAAGTATAAATTTGTTTGGTTGCACACCGCTTTACACCCCTATTAGTAATATGACTAATTTAAATAAAGTACATAAAATAATGCTATAATAATTAAAAATATATTTTAGCATATTTAACCAAAAATAATTTAAGTGTAATAAAATTTATAAAAGATGATTGAATTTATAATTATATATAAAACTATGAAAACTGAAAAAATGAAATTATATAAAAATATTATTAACATTTTATTTTCTCAAAGTTAAAAAAATATAAGAAAATATGACAGAAAGAGAGAAGGTGCTTTATTTAATAAAAATGTTAAAATAAACTTAAAGATCTTTGCAGCATACTGGTTACGAGATCAGTTTCCTTCTAGGATGCTAGGTTCGATTATTAATATCCACATAATTTTCTTATTTTAGCACACTTATAATATAATGTCATTTTTGTAAATTTTTGGTATATAAGGGTAAAATGATAACTTTATGCCTACTTTACTGGCTCAATTGACACATAATCACCTTTTAATATATAAAAGAAGACTATAAAAAATAAATTAAAGAAACGGAGTGACGTCGATAAATAATATAAATCAGTATTTTATTTACTCAAAAATCACATTTATAAAAAGAGAATTTGATAACGAAAGAGAATATAACTTATTTAATAAGAATTTTAAAATGAACTCAAACTGTTACGTAGTGACATAAAATTGATACCTAAAATTGATACCTAGGTGGTAAGAGGTTCGATTCTTAGTAAATACACTAATTCTACTTATTTTTAAGTAAAATTGTGTCAGGATGACAATTTTACAATTTTTTAACATAAAAGGGTAAAGTCGTAATTTCACATTCATTAAATGACTAAATTTTTAAGTAAAATTGTGTCAGGATGACAATTTTATAATTTTTTAACATAAAAGGGTAAAGTCGTAATTTCACAGTCATTAAAATGACTCAATTTGCCCCTGGTCCTCTTTTAATATATAGAAGAGATTGTTCCCCAATTGAGTATACTTGGGGGAAAAAATAAACTAAACTCAATTTTTTTGACAAAATTGAGTAAAAAAATATATACTAAACTCTAGTCACAAGAAAATCAGGGAACTCACAAGAAACTCGTTTGATTACATAACAAAACAAAGTATTACTCACAACTCAAAAGATCATTTTCCTAACAATTTTCTAACAAAATCTTTAACTAAGCCTTTAAGATTAAAATTTGTTAGCATTTCCTTCCGATTGATCACATAACCAACTTATTCAGTCATTCTTGTAACATAATAAAATAGAAATTCGACTTAATCCACTCCAAATTAAAAATCACAATTTTTTTTATTTTCAAGTTGATGGTCAGAGAAATCTCGCTTACAAAACCATAGCAATCATAGCTTTTATCAGAAGATTCATTTTGTTTGTCGTGTGTGTATGTATTGTTTTGTTCTCTCTCTGTCTTTATCATTGGTTTTTATCGACTTCTACAGATAAGTCACCTTCCGGGATTTCCGGAAGGGGGGACATGTATTTTGACTAGAATTACGATAGGTGATAAAGATAAGCTAGTAGACATGTGTGTTGTTTCTGCAAATTTCGGGGATGACTAAGGCAAAACAGGTGACGAAGAAGGGACGTGGATTCGCAACCAACAGGAGACCCATTAGTCGTAGGTTGTAGAGACGAAGTCCGTCGTAGGTTATAGGGACGAAGTCCCTTGAAAGGGAGGTTGTAAGTTGTAGGTAACTTTTGGTCATCATAAATCATTCTTTGGTATTGTTTTCGTAAAAAATTCTTTAGTATTATTTTATATTATATATAAAATATAAATTTGTTTTGCTTGCCATTATGGTCGGTCCCGGTTAAAACTCAAGTGAGAAATAGTGCTACTATATATACAGTTTATTTATATTATATATATAATTTTTGGTCGGTGACTTCATTTTTAATTCCACGCTAAACGCAAAACAGCCTACATTCTGCAACCCTACATATTTTTCGATTAAAGGAATTATTTAAATCAGACGAAGTGTTAAATTACTGATGCTCAATGTCAAATAGTAGGTGAAAAATGACTATTTGGCTAGCTAATTATTTATTAATTCGAGCATGAGAAGAAATATCTTTTTTGATTGACTTGGAATTTTGTAACTAAACATTACGTAATGAATAAACAATGGTCATATATTTAATATTTACGCGGTCAAACTTGTTTTACATAATTATTTGCAGCACTTTTTTTCTTTAACACAGTGTTACTATTTGTCTTGGTTTGCAATTTGTTAATTGTTACACCAATTCTATCATCGCAAATTGCACATAATTGAATGTACAGTCGGAATAAAAGAGGGTAGTTTGACATAGAGTCTGAAAGAGACTTTTTTCACTGAATTTGTAAGACTAATAATATTGGCATGCTTGAACAGTTCAAAAGTTTTACGGTTTTAGCTTTTTAGGATAGCCTCATAATCGGACCTAAATTTTAAGGTATTAGATAAATGTCGGAATATAATTTTATATTTTTTGATACTTTCCTCTCAATTATACAATATTTTTTGTACATACTTAAACCTTAAGATGTCAAATAAATTTCTGAACATAATTCTATATTTTTTAAAATTTTCTCTCAATTATATATAATACATTTTTTTATTGATTGATCAAGACAACATACATAACCAAATAGATACTAATACCAACAAAAAATATTAAATTAAATAAATAGGTTGGGAGGACTTGAACTCGAGACTGCTCCCTAAACCGAGTTTTGATATCATGTTAAGTATATATTCTCTCGAAAATTTTAAAATGGTAGAGAAATACTCGAAAATAATTTTATACACTTTAACATATATTTATGCTGTGTTCCCGAATTTAGGGTAGAAAATAACTAATTTTTCTTTCTCTCCTAATCTTTCCAAAAATGGGAAGAAGATTTTGGAAACAAAAATAAAGAAAATTTCTTTCAAAATCTGCAGCTTTCTTTTCCTTTCTTTCATAAAAGTTGTTTCGGAACAAGTTGAAGAAATCTATTTTTTACATTTCTTTTCTTTTCTCTCCAAAAAAAGTTTCTGGAACACAGCGTTAGTGATATGTATATGTATTTATTAAGAGAAAAATATAATTAATTACAAATGTGAAATACTTCGTTTTGCAGAGAGAAAAAGATTTATTAGGTGTCACGACATGCTCAATCGAAAAAGAATTAGAACTAATGAAAATATTTGACAACATTATAAATTTTCAAAAAAAATCTTTTCAACAGTTATTAATTTTATTTTTCAATAAATTTTATTTGTAGCAATTTGTATTACTAAATATTGAAGTACATGTAAAAATCAATTGGATGAAACCGGAAGTATTTTTTTTAGAAACTAATATACTTATAATTAAATTATTTTAGCTCATGAAACGTATATTTGGATGTAATATAAAGTTTATAATTAATTGTTTGGTTAGTATGGATAGGAAATTATTAATACTTGGAAACGATAACGATAATTATTTAATGACAAGTACCCATCTGATGTACACATGTCTCTGTATGTAAATGCGGGGAACAGCGTTAAGTTTTTGTTAGGGACGCTGTTCTATATTTTCTATATTTTTCATTCAAATAAATCGCGTATTGGTAAATGGCATTTCTGACAGCAACTCGGCTTGGCTATGAATATTTTAATTATTTAGATGTGGTCAAGACAAACCTGTTGAATTCCAATAACTGCCCCCCTTCAATACATACTTGGACTATACCCCTTTATTTACTTTTTTTTTAATCCCAAGGGCAATTTCGTCAACTAATCTCTATAAATACCCCCTTCTCATCCCTCCATACCAACTTGAGCCCCTAACATTTAACAATTTTTTTTCTTTTGTTCCTATCTCTCTTTCTGCATATCTAAATCTTGATAAATATTTTCTCCAGCTAGAAAGATGCAGATTGGATTGACACTTCCTGTTCAGAACATGAACCTTTTTCCGGCCCAGAGTTCAGGGTTCAACTGTAATGGATCATCCTCAATGAAGGCCTGGTCAAGAAATTTTAATGCAAGGTGTTCAACAATGAAAGCTGTTTCAACTACCAAAATGACCCGCAAACATTTGTCAAGTCTTGAAAAGCTGCTCCAGAAACAATCTGAACCAAGCCCACCAGAAGATGTTGTCAAAGTTGAAGATGTAAATATGGTGACTCATAAATCAACTGATGGAAAAAATAAAGGCAGAGGTTTCTTAGAGAATCTTAACTTGTCTAGAGTTTGGCCCGAATCTAAAGCTGCCGAGGAGGTTTCTCCTCGACATCTTATCCGCTTAAAGCGGATGTTATCGAAGACCAACCAGTATTCTCCCCGTAATATTCTCGCCAGCAAATGGCGAGAATATCACGGCTGTAATAATTGGTCGGGTTTACTGGACCCGTTGGATGAGAATCTAAGGAGGGAGATGGTCAGGTATGGGGAGTTTATTCAAGCTGCTTATCATTGTTTTCATTCTGACCCTGACACGTCAGCCGATCATGCTCCCGTGGATCGCCATGTGGCGGTTCCTGATAGGGCTTACCGGGTGACAAAGAATCTTTATGCCACGTCATCGGTTGGCTTGCCTAAGTGGGTTGATAATGTGGCACCGGATCTCGGGTGGATGACACAGAGATCCAGCTGTGTTGGTTACGTGGCAGTTTGCGAAGATCAAAGGGAGATTGCCAGGATGGGAAGGAGGGATATTGTTATCGCGCTTCGCGGGACTTCCACGTGTCTTGAATGGGCTGAAAATATGAGAGACTTGCTTGTTCAAATGCCTGATCAGGAAAACAACAAAGGGGAAGCTAAAGAAGTACAATCAATTTCTAAAGTTGAGTGCGGGTTTTTAAGTCTTTTCAAAACTGCTGGAGCTCAAATGCCAAGCCTATCCGAGTCAGTTGTTACTGAAATTCATAGACTTGTGGAAATGTACAAAGGCGAGACTTTAAGCATTACTGTCACCGGCCACAGTCTTGGGGCAGCTTTGGCTTTATTGGTGGCCGATGAACTTACTTCGTCGGCTCCCAATATGCCTCCAGTTGCAGTTTTCTCCTTCGGGGGTCCACGTGTAGGCAACAAAGGATTCGCAAATCGTTTAAATAAAAAAAATGTTAAGGTGTTACGGATTGTCAATTCACAAGACGTGATCACCCGAGTGCCTGGCATGTTTGTGAGCGAAGAGTTAGACAACAAACTTAGAAATTCAAGCATGGCCACGAACGTGCTCAATGTACTGGACAACAACATGCCATGGGCGTACTCGCACGTCGGGACAGAGTTACGAGTTGATACTAAGATGTCACCATTTTTGAAGCCTGATGCAGATGTTGCATGTTGTCATGACTTGGAGGCATATTTGCACCTGGTAGATGGTTTTTTGGCATCAAATTGCCCATTCAGATCCAATGCCAAGAGAAGCTTGGTGAAGTTATTAGATGAACAAAATTCAAATGTAAAAAAGTTGTATACAAACAAAGCAAAGGCCTTGACAGTAAAACTGAATCCCCAAAGGGAGATTCTGCAAATGTCAAGTTGCTTGCCGAGTCCATCATCTTATTGAAAAGTTTAAAGTTAAAACTATATGCCCGTGTAAACGCTACTGTGTTTGTTAGTGTACTGTAGTTTCCTCGTCCATTTGTTATTTCCAAAAATAAAAATTCAAGTTAAAAAAGAGTAACATCTATTGAACTTGTAACTTTATTATGCATTTTCAAATTTTATCATCCCCTGCCCTTGCAAGTTACAAGAACTAGCAAAGGCTCCGTATTAAGGCCAGGTAGAGAACCCGACAAGCAATCTGCTTGACACATGCAAGGTAAACTTGAAATTTGAGAAACACATATAAACAAATGACTAATGAGATTATGGACTGTGCTTATTCTTCCTGTCGACGAGAGCACTACCACCAAGAAATTATTACTTTTTTAAAGGCCGTTGATTTTTTTAGGAGAAGTATTTTCAAATATTGGTGTGAGAGCAGCTGATGACACAAAATAACAAGACTGGGTCGAGCAATTTAGTTAAGCGAATGTGGAGGAGGGCTGTACACTTTAGTTGTCGCCACAGCTAGCAACATGAGACTTGCTCTTACAAAAACAAATCTAAGGATTAATTTGACGTGTAGCTTCCAATATTTGATTAAATGAAAATTAAAACTCAACTTTCAGCTAGTTGGTAAAGAGAAAAAGAACATATGAAAGCAAACAACACGAATAAAGCCATTGCATTACTGTTCCAAAAAGGGGACTAATAATGCCGAAAAGTTTTTATAGTCTAATTTAGAATTTGACCACATCAAATCTTACGGTATATTGTTTTTGAGTTGATTAGCTTTGTAACATTGTTGTTCATATATGACTTGAAAAATTTATTCAAAAAATAGTTTCAACACACAACAACAGATTCGATAATATGGCAGCATAAAACTTCAATATTTACATATATAAATTATCAATATATATATATATAGGCTCATGTTTAAATAAAAATCAAACATAAAATAAAAACTATAAATCATTAATAACACGTATTTACTTTACTATTTACAACCACCCCTCCCCGATCCACTACAAAAGCTTTTTTCTCGATTTCCCACCTCTTCGTATACTATCCAGTCATCATCTCCGATCAAAACCACTCACTAGCCTTCATTCTGACCAATTTTTCGGCGATCTCTAATCGTAACACTTCTTGATCATTTCTTTTTTTATTAAATTAATTATATCCTTTGATTGCAATAAATCACCACAAGCTTCTCTGGCCAACAAGATTAACGTTTTTTTATATCTCTCCGTAGATAATATATATTTGTATGTATATGTCTAGTATATACTGCTTGGTGATTTTTATATATAAAAGTTAGTGATTTGTGTGATGTAAATGAGTGATTGTCATCGTACTATTTAGAAATAAAAGTGTAAATTTGGTGGTTTATTTCATATCATTTGGTATATATATTCATATATCATGTTCAAATTCTCGTTCATTTTAATTGGAAAATGGTAGTTATTAATGATTATATTGATTATATATTTCATTTATATGTATCTCCCTCCTCTCTCCTATTTGGCAGTAATAGTTTATAATCCCATCCACCAACACTCTTACCCTTGCACATCTAACTATGATCGTCTTCATCATTTCATATTATACAAGTTAGTGCAAGTAGTGATTAAAAGTTACATGTAAATTGACGGTGTCAAAAGAACGGAAGATGATGTGGATATATTTGTGATATTTGAGTGATTAGAGATGATGCTTATATTTTAAGTGGGTGATTGGTTGATTATAATGGAAGATGGAGAAGGTGATGCTCATGATTTCCCATATGTGATGCAAATGGGTTTGATGTTAAGTTGTTGGACTTTAATTGAAGAGGCTAATTTCTAATTTTTATTATAATTATAAGTTAGATTCTATTTAATCAAACCCCTCTATATACGTGTGTTTGAGTGTGCAGACTTGATCGAGATAAGCACATACATAGAAAAACGTTTAAGTTGGAGAGGTAAAATATTATCCTTTTTACTATAATGTGATTTTCTTGCTAGACTCTTAAAATTGAAATTATGTGACCTCTTCTGGCTTGCCCGTTTTTGAAAAAAATAATTTTTTCCTTTAATATGAATCCTAAAAATGTGATAATAACTGTTAAATTAAGTGTATGTGTATTATATGAATCTGTGTTTAGAGTAATTAATACTATAAATAAAAAAAATTATAAAATAGGACGGAGAGAATACAAAGTTAGGTTAAGATTTAGGCGTTTTTTTTGGCACAAAATTAGCTTTTTAAATCAAGTTATATTTTTGATCAAAATAAAAAATCCAGTATTAATATTTGATAGTTAACTTTTTGAAATAGCTTTTGTCATAAATAGCTAATTTTGAAAAAGTTTTTTTGGAGGAGTTTTTCAAGTATATAATACAAAAACCTAATTAAACAACTATTTATGGAACAATTTTATTGGAAACAGTTAAATTTAATTATTAGTCAAAACAGTTCATTCAATCAATTTGAAAAAATAGCTAATTCAAATCATTACAACTAATAGCTAACGCCTAATTGTGAAAGAGGACCTCGTGCTTTTGATTAATGTTTGTTTGTGGATGTTGGTATCTCTTTCATCCGTTAAAACACAAGTAGGTAAGTTGTTTAAAGATCACATCAAACGAAAACAACTAACGGAGAATGGTACTCTCAAACTAACTTTACGGTCGGGGGAGCCGAGTAGGTCTCGACGGTCTCGACTCTAGTATGACGGGTTTTCTCGGGTCCCCATTCACGTGAGTCTCCAAATATTAAAAATGTTAGAGAATTACTACATCATTTACCTATATTTAGAAATGCATTTAATCCCTGTAAGAGTTTACGGAACCCAAAATGTCTCCGTATTTGTTACCGTGTCATATGTTTCTAATCAATCCTAAATCAGTAGACAATGGATGACGCAATAAGACCTTTGAACGAGCTTGATGTGACTGAATGGGTACATACCAAGAAAACATATCTGAATCAATATATTTGTGTTTGATTTATTGACTTTGGAGTTCACAGTTGTGTTTTCTATATGGGTTCGACAACCGAATTTTGTTCCAAGTCAATTTTCAAAACAAGTACATGTATAAAGTTTTATGACACAAAATCAGTCTTGTAAACTATTTTAAATAGTTTATTATAGTATAAATACACCACCGTCCCGGAGTTTTGTCCAGAATCAGATCATTTAAAAAAAAATCAGCTACAAGTCGAGTCAAATCTTACCATCTCAGTGATCACTCATATTAATATCCGAAAATTTAATCGACCTTTTTAACTCGTCCAGGACTTGAATGCTTAAAATATATCAAATATTACGTACTGTATATCTTGAATTGTTCATCCAATGCGATGCACGCGATGTAGTTGCAGTCACAGGCTCACAGGCTACCAGTATGACTTGCTCTTTAAGAAAAAAAACTCAAAAATATTATTTTGACACGTCGCTTACCATATTTGATTAAATGAAAATGCAACTCACTCAGCCTGTTGCTGCTTAGAGTGAAATAAAGAAAAAAATTGTGATCAGAAAAAAAAGAAGAAGAAAAAGTTTAACATCAATTTGATAAATAAAAAAAAAAATTGCATTTCTGTCGCCCGTGTCTCCAAAAAAGGCCATGAATCTATGTTAGAAAATTGACTAAATCAAATCTTGCGGTCTTTTGTTTTCCTTGTGTGAAAGTTTATGGGTTGTTTGTTAAGTTGCTTAGGGTTGTATTTTGACAGTACTGTTGTTCATATGTGACCGGGACAAAGATAAATAGTTTGATCAACACACAACAACAACGGATAGACTAAATTGCTATTTCGGCACTATAAAATTAATAAAACGTTACATACTGTAATTCGATGCAGATATATAGTTTTAGAAGATAGTGTGAGACTTGATCAGATGAGCAACTACTTGGAAAGAGCACTGGTTTAATAATGTAAAGCTTAGTGATTTAGCCAAGCTCGATTGACTTACCTAGTTATTGGAGTATAATCTGTAGGGATTCGATTCGATTGATATAATAATATACTCGACCCGGTATTAGCATTAACACAAGAATTAGTCATAAATGGAAATTAAGTTACTGATTTTAAAACTCCTATTGTCTGTTTCCTGTTAATTTCAATATTTGATTTCATAACTAATACACACACTCATAATTCATGCAATAGTTAGGAGGACTTGCATAAAAAATTTACATAATTTTACTGTTTCTTAAAATTGTGCTTTTTCCGAGTGTGACAATTAGACAAAGAGGGAAGGAGGAATTAGTCATAATGGACATTAAGTTAATGATTTAATACTCCTTTTGTCCTTTTTCACCTTTGGAAAAAAGGTATATCCCTCAATATTTGTCTAGCTCTCTTCTTCAAATGTTGTACATATTATTATATATTTTTCGGGTTAATTCCAATATTTGATTTTATAATTAACATACAACTGCATAATTCATTTATTTAATAAATAGTTACTAGGAGTTGCATGAAAAAATTACATAATTTAGTGTATCTTAAATTTATGCTTTTTTCAAATGTGACCCTTAGACAAGAGGGAAGGAATATAAATATATTATCTTATAACTATGCATGCATATTCAATACTCGGCAATATAACATGATTGAATTTTGAATTAAGTATCAATTTAGAAGAAGAAATTAAAGAGTTCGTAGTAGAGGTATGTCTATATATAAGAATAAGTTTTTAATTTTCAATTTATAGCTTTTAAATTTCTAATTATTGCCCTATAATTAGAATAAATTTAGAGCAATTACTCCATTTTTTTAAAAAATAAAATCTTAACTCCACCATTTAGAACTAATTGTTATCACCATTAATCACAACTTTTCAGCACTACCTCTGTTGTCCCAATGTATATTTTCATAAATTAAAAATTATCAAATTATGTGCCAGTTTGGGGTGACATATTCTTCTTAACTCACTGCCATACCAAACTGGGACGTTTTGGCAAACTTTGAAAATGATCTTATACTGTGCTTAAAAGCAAATTAACCTTCTGGTACTTTCATGATAATTTTCTTTGTTTTAGTTGCAATTGTGGTCATTTACATTTGCTTAGTAGTATTATTCAAAGGTAAATATAACCTATTATTTTATTATTTTGATTTATTTTTAATATTTTAATATTTATATTTATTACAAAAATAAAGTATATATGAACAAGTATTTCCAAATAAATATTTTTAATAATTAAGTATATGAAAATAGTTAAAATTAAATAAATACATGGTTAGTGGATGTTTTTTAAATACTTGTCATAGTACAAAGTATTATACAAATCAAATAGGTTTGTTTTTCAACTTTTTCCTTTTAACTTTATATTTATGAATTAGATTTTTGTTTAAATATTATTTTAAATTTTTAATTTGAAAATTTCAACATATAAGTTATTATTTATTAAAATATATTATTATCTTATTTAAATTTATTCAAATATTTAAATAAGCGAGCTTTTTAATTTTAAATTATAAATTATACATGAAGAACCCCCAAGGGGGCCTATACAGAGTGTCATGCAACTTGAAAGATTTGACGTAAAAGATTTGAAAAGGAAAGATAAAATCCGTGAAGAGTTGGTAAATACCGTTCAAACCTAAGACGAAGTGTCCAACGCATTTTAAACTTTTTAAATAACTGAACTTAGACTCCCCTACTTCAAAAATCAAAACAATTCCCACTTCTTTTCTTTCTAGCTGTGTTATTTTTGGTCATGAATTCCCACCTCTTTTAAAGTTTAAGGTAAAATCAAAACTCTACCTCCTTACTTACTTTGCTGCTCATGTGTTTTGGATGTGTTTTCCACAATATTTGTGAATCATAATGAGAATGTGAAATATGTATAAGAAACTGGGAATAATAATGATATAGAATATAAAAATGGATAGGATATTTGTGAATCATATATGATCTATTCCCTTCAAAAAATAAAGATTCCATTCTATGTATCAAATTTAATAATAATATAAAATATTAAAATAGATAAAATATTTGTGAATCATATATGATCTATTCCCTTCAAAAGATTATAAAGATTCCATTCTATGTACCAAATTTACTACTTCATGAAATTAAAATTGCGATTATCCTTAGCTGACATACTCTTCTGGACTCCATTACATCATATTTTTATATATACTTTCATCAATGTAGCGTCATATATAACGACTTTAGCAAGTCAACTAAAGATAATATCAAACATGCTAGTAATTTCAATGTTTTCCTCCATGTAAAATGTCCCTTACATACATGGTTATAGACTTAATGTTGCTTGCAGACATTTAGTCACCAATGGAAACAGGCTGACTAACTTCTCCAATTGTGGTTAGTTTATAAAAATATAAAGTAAAACATATAAAAACAATTGTGGTTAGTTTGACCCATCTTATAATTGATTATTTTTCTATTTTTCTAATTATAAACACTAGCTTAAAATTTGTGCTGATTTATAAATATCTATTATATTAATATATTTTACTTTTATTTGTACATTTAAAAGAATAAATCTATAATGCTTTATTTATAGTATATTATTGACGAAAATTGAATCCCAAAATTTTGATAAAATAATATGATAATACTTAATTTAATATGTTATTACCGAGAATCAAACCTGAAAATTTTGATTATTCATGTTTTAAGTATTTTAATTTAAAATTTTGAATCATTTTATTTTGAAAATTAGACGACCTGTGATTGAGAGTGATAATCAAAATAAGAATTAACCTATTACAAATTATACATGGCATATAATATTTTATATATAACTTATTATTAGTTCAAATGATTTTATCGAAAATACGTGACTCAAACCACTACAAGAAATCTGGCCATTTACGACGGTTTTTTTGAACTAAAACCGTCGTAATTGAGCCATTTACGACGGAAAAAAATCGTCGTTTTTGGTCGAGTAGTAAGTTCGTTTTTTCGTCACAAGATAAAATTGCGTCGCAAGTTAGGAAGTAGGGGCCCACATTCTCAATAAAATAATAAATATACTTACGACGGAATATTCCGTCGTAAGTTTTCAACATACGACGAATAATAATGTCGTATGTTAGTTACTTACGACGGAGGAAACGTCGTATGTTTTCTTGTGAGACCCATCTTTAATAAAACAAAATATAAATTTACGACGCAACTATACGTCGTAAATTAGTAACTTACGACGGAATATGTGATGAACAACCGTCGTAAGTTTGTATTTCCAGAATAGGCAAATTCTGATTTTTCATTTTCCAATCCTTTCCGGCTTTCAATTTAAATTATAAGCCTGTCAAAGTCTAATGCAATCACAAACTTAACACAAACTCTAAATCTGCCAAAGTCTAATTTCATTTCCGGAAAATAGCAACCATAGCAAAAAAATGTGCAAGAACTACAAACATTGGACGAACACTAAATGATAAAAGCCAGAAACAGATCTCATATGATCTAGCGAGAAAACCTACATAAAAATTATTCTACTGACATGTCTACTTCTCCATAAGCGGTCTCAAGATGGGTTTGCTCGGCTTCCTGAACCTCATTATCAGTCTTCCTACATTTCTTACACTTGCAGTACACGCTCATGAAAGTTTCGACAGCTCCATACATACTTCCTCCTACACTGGTCATAAAGCCCAACATCAAGCATCTTCCAGAAACTCTTCTCATTGAGCTCTGACACGGCATACTGTGGCCGTAACCCATGGTTTTCAATCAACCAGCTCTCCAAGCGGCGCACAGCCTGTGCACCATCGAACACCTTGCCCCTTAAGACGAGTCCAGGAGCGTAGTAGAAGGGTCAGAACTAGCAAAGCAAAAAAAAAAGTCATCAGATCGGATATTCAGTGCTAACAACCAGGTCAATGATTGAATTAAAGTAAAATGGATTCGCGGAATAAGTAATTATTAGATCATGTTAGTATGGAATCCAGATGTACAATCAATGAGTCATTTCCAGAGATGGTGAAGACTTGTTTAAGTATAAGAGGGATGCACCACAAATATATGTATTTCAAAGGCTTTATTAAGATTAACTTTTAATAATTGGACAAATTAGCAAAACATTATGTCTTCATGTGCTAATCTTAAATTAGCTTGACTAATGTTAAAATTCAAATGTAATTATTGCTTAATTACAGTTATTACATTATGCTTAAATTCATATGTTTAAAACATGTGTATACTACTGCTTGTATAAGACAAATTATAATTATATATAGGAGGACTTCTTAACTGTCCTTGCAAACTATCTGGTTATTTTAATTAAATACTATATGTTCAAGGTAACATGCCTAAACTACCCCTTGTATATTTCTTTAATTACAAATTTATAATATTATTCATTTAAAAATTTTGAAATACAGAACAATTCTACTCGCTTTGGAGTGTTAAACTTTATATTTAATTTAATTATAATAAAAAAGATTTGGTTGTAACATTAACATAAAAAATTAACAATCAACTTATTTGTTAAGTGTGTGTATTTATATATAATTTTGGAAATTAGAAGATTGATAGTCAAACTTAATCATTGGACTTAAGATGAGTTTTTCTCTCCTTTTTTATGCTATCGGCCTAAGCTTCATTTACTGTCATTACATCCAAGTTTTATTAATTTAAGCTGTCACTTAAAAAAGAATTTCTTAATCTATAATTGTGGGCGATAATAGATTGAATTAATAAGGAATTCCTTATTAATAAACTCAAATGATCATGACATGTTCCAATTCCTAAAGCTGAAAGGAGTACCTAATCATCATGTTATAATGTTAAATGATGGCCCCATCCAGCGCAAAACCTTAATTAGTGTTAAAATCAAGATTCAGTTTAAACAAGTTCATATAAGTTTCTTCTTTTAGGAGCAGGTTTTAAAATGAATTTCTAAAATTTTAATAAATAACACATGACATATTTTAATTAGAAAATTTTGAATCAATTTAGAGGGCGAAGAAGTAATTAATAAAAAATAACAACTCATCTAAAGAATTTTTTTGAAAAAGCTGAACATGTAAAATTACTAAGTTTACTTTAGACAATATTCATTTTTCACTAATAAAAACTACATTCATTTTGCTCTAACACACAATATTCTATGTATATATGTGATTTAGTTATTTCCATCCACTAAATTATAAAAAGATATTTCTAGCACGACATATAAATTGCTAATGTTTTGTTCGAAGACTAGCTAATGTTAACTACTTAACTTTGAACCCCAGACCGGATATTAAAAATATTGGACTAGAATACCAGATCTAGATATTTCATAATAAAGAATTGTATAACAAGGTATAATTGAATTATTGACTAACTGAAAATATCAACAAAAATCGACTAGAAGGTAACAATCATACTGAAAACATAATTTTTGTTGGGGATTGCTATTTAGGACTCATACTTTGATATTAAACTTGTGACTAACAATCAGCTCCACTGCATTTGTATTAAACTTGCTATTTCATTGTGACAAGCTCAAAATGTATATATACATAATTTCACATACCTCTGCTTAACTACAACATTTTGACTCTGTAATCGCTAAACTTAATTTTAAGTTATTTTTTCCAGTCAACACTCATAATTTATTCTATAAACCACAAATGCCAGACTGGGATGACAATAAATTATTCAACTGGCCTGCAGGATGACCTTTTTGGTAGCAGATGCATGTTTGGTTTCTGAGGTCAATGCAGAATGCTCACTAGACCAGGTACAATGATATGATATATGCACAAAATATATATTTTTTAAACACTACGGAAGGGTGTTTTAGTTGCAGGCACAATGTAGTAATGAAATTCATATGAATGGTGATATCCTAAATATAGACTAGGCAACTCGTTTGTTTATCACAACCAGTTTCTTTTATTCATATAAACAGACAAGACATAAAATATGATACTATATATTCGGTATCCATTAATAATACAATAGGTTTAAAATAGAGAATTAGTGTTTCCTGCATTTCTTTTATTTTGTTTTAAATAAAATGCTTATTTAGCATTGTTTGTAACACAGCAATGCCCACAGATACAAATTTATGAGAGTACGGAACAAATGAGTACATAGTTGAGAGTACCGGTTGTCCAGTTCCAGTACAGAGCAGGAAGATCAGGAGGTTCCTGAGCCTCTTCTTGAAATTCCTAATTTTAAAAAAAAATGATAAAAATATACTAAATGAACAATAAATAAAACTATCCCAACCAATTATAATATTTGCAAGTTAAAAACAATAACCTGAGGTGTGAGCAATCTAAAATCATCATCTTGTTCCTTAATAGCATTTCATCATTTGCCTGTTACTCTTCTATCGCCTTCTTGGCGTCAATAGCTTTAGACTTTTTCTCAATATCAGACCCATCTGAATCTGAATTAGAATCGGAACTCTTCTCTACAAGACCAACTCAATTAGAAAACAATATACATTCATATCGTCATGTACTACCTGAAACCATTTTAGCATACAACAAAAAATACTTACATAGAATTAGCTTAAACGACTCACCATACAATTGAAGCATATAACAATAAATTCATAATCTCATAATTCACCAAGCAATTAAGTAACATCGACAGTTCACTAAGTAACATCGACAGTTCACTACCAAGTACAGAGACAAATTAAGTAATTAGGTAATGAATAATTACTATATATAAATAAAGAAACTTACCACTAATTGAACAAACTACAAAGTACAGAGACAAAGTACTAATTACTTAATGAAAAAATGAATCAATGATACCTCTTGGATCTTGGAATCTTTGATACTTTGGAAGAAAATGGAATTAGACTTAACAGATATTGAATCTTTGATATATATAACAGCTATTGGATCTTTGATATACTTTGCAAGCAGCAAGTAATTGAATCAGCGGCCAGCGACTTTAAAATTAGGTCTCAAGCTCAACTCAACCCTATTTTCTATTATGTTCCAATGGTCGAGTTTACATGTTTTGTTTGTTTAATATTTTACTATATTTTATTGATTCATTACTAATTATAATATTAGTCCTATCTCTAAATTCTAATTACAATATTATAATCCTCACTATCAAACGATACCATTTTTATATAAGAATTTTTTTTGACAAAATGAGTTGGTTTATTTATTTTTAATATCAATATCTTTTATTAAAAGTACTATAATTTTTGTTATTCAAATAACTTTATTTACGTGATGATAATAATATTAAAGACTTGCTACTCATTATTTTTTCTACATACTATACATAATAATAATAATAATAATAATAGTTTTATTTTGTTTGACATTTTAACGGTCAAACATCAGTTTGACCAGTACAACTAACCAATGTTGAATCCTGAATTAGTGTTTCGATTATTTTAAAAATATTTTTCAACGATCCAACCGTATGGATGTAATATATATATATATATATATATATATATATATATATATTAGTGATATAACGAAAATTTCATATCAAAATAATTTTATTTGGTTTGACATTTTAACAGTCAAGCTTCAGTTTGACTAATACAGCTAACTAGTGTTGAATCTTGAATTAGTGTTTCGATTATTTTAAAAATATTTTTCAACGATCCAACCGTATGGATGTCAATAGATATATATTAGTGATATAACCAAAATTTCATATCAAAATAATTTTATTTGGTTTGACATTTTAACAGTCAAGCATCAGTTCGACTAGTACAGCTAACTAGTGTTGAATCCTGAATTAGTGTTTCGATTATTTTAAAAATATTTTTTAACGATCCAACCATATGGATGTCAATAAATATATAAATTAGTGATATAACCAAATTTTCATATCAAAATAATTTTATTTGGTTTGACATTTTAACGGTCAAGCTTCAGTTTGACTAGTACAGCTAACTAGTGTTGAATCTTGAATTAGTGTTTCGATTATTTTAAAAATATTTTTCAACGATCCAAACCTATGGATATCAATAGATATATATATTAGTGATATAACCAAAATTTCATATCAAAATAATTTTATTTGGTTTGACATTTTAACAGTCAAACATCAGTTCGACTAATACAGCTAAAGAGTGTTGAATCCTGAATTAGTGTTTCGATTATTTTAAAAATATTTTTCAACTATCCAACCATATGGATGTCAATATATATATATATATATTAGTTATATAACCAAAATTTCATATCAAAATAATTTTATTTAGTTTGACATTTTAATGGTCAAGCTTCGGTTTGACTAGTACAGCTAACTAGTGTTGAATCATGAATTAGTGTTTCGATTATTTTAAAAGATTATTTTAAAAATATTTTTCAACGATCCAACCCTATGGATGTCAATAATTATATATATTAGTGATATAACCAAAATTTCATATCAAAATAATTTTATTTGGTTTAACATTTTAATAGTCAAGCATCAGTTCGACTAGTACAGCTAACGAGTGTTGAATCCTGAATTAGTGTTTCGATTATTTTAAAAATATTTTTCAAAGATCCAACCGTATGGATGTCAATAGATATATATATTAGTTATATAACCAAAATTTCATATCAAATAATTTTATTTGATTTGTCATTTTAACAGTCAAGCATCAGTTCGACGAGTACAGCTAACTAGTGTTGAATCCTGAATTACTGTTTCGATTATTTTAAAAAATATTTTTCAACGATCCAACCGTATGGATGTAAATAAATATATAAATTAGTGATATAACCAAAATTTCATATCAAAATGATTTTATTTAGTTTGACATTTTAACGGTCAAGCTTCAGTTTGACTAGTACAGCTAACTAGTGTTGAATCCTAAATTAGTGTTTCGATTATTTTAAAAATATTTTTCAACGATCCAACCCTATGGATGTCAATAGATATATATATATATATATATATATATATATATTAGTGATATAACCAAAATTTCATATCAAAATAGTTTTATTTGGTTTGACATTTTAACAGTCAAGCATCAGTTCGACTTGTACAGCTAACGAGTGTTGAATCCTGAATTATTGTTTCGATTATTTTAAAAATATTTTTCAACGATCCAACCATATGGATGTCAATAGATATATATATTAGTTACATAACCAAAATTTAATATCAAAATAATTTTATTTGGTTTGACATTTTAACAGTCAAGCTTCAGTTTGACTAGTACAGCTAACTAGTGTTGAATCCTGAATAAGTGTTTCGATTATTTTAAAAATATTTTTCAACGATCCAACCGTATGGATGTCAATAGATATATATTAGTGATATAACCAAAATTTCATTTCAAAATAATTTTATTTGGTTTGACATTTTAACAGTCAATCATCAGTTCGACTAGTACAACTAACTAGTGTTGAATCCTGAATTAGTGTTTCGATTATTTAAAAAATATTTTTCAACGATCCAACCGTATGGATGCCAATAGATATATATATATATATATTAGTGGTATAACCAAAATTTTCCAATAGGTTGTTCCAATATTTTCCGTCACAAATATTTCGTCGTAAATTTAGATGAAATATTTTTTTTATTTAATTTCAAGTTAAAATTTTAATAAAAATATTTAACTTACGACGAAATGTTCAAATCGTCGCAACTTCAAATGATTTTTATTTTCCCACCAATTTTTTTTGGGAAAAAGTTGAATTTTCCTTTTTGATAACTTACGACGAATTTCAATTTTCGTCATAAATTTGACGATCCGATTTTTTCCATCGCAAATATTTCGTTGTAAATTTAGATAAAATATTTTTTTATTCAATTTTAATTTAAAATTTTAATAAAAATAATTAACTTACGACGAAATGGTTAAATCGTCGCAACTTCAAATTTTTTTCATTTTTGTTTAATCGTGTCGTGCATAACTTTATTAATAAAATACTAAACTTACGAAGGTTTTGGGTTTCGTCGTAAATAATTACGACGTTTTAGTTTTTTTCGTCGTAAGTTGGGCGCGCATTTTTTTCCGTCGTAAGTTGGCCGTCGTAATTGGCCCATTTTGTTGTAGTGAACTGAAGTAGGTAAGAAAAACCAAACTAGCAAAAAATAGGAGAATCTAAATTGGAGCAAGACAATTAAATTTTTCTTTTTTCTGAGAACAGATAATCTATTGGAATTTAATACAAATAAATTACTGATTTCCTAATTTCAAAATTGCAAATGAGATGCAGTACATGTTTGAGATAATGGGGAAGTACGTTACTGCATACTTTCAACAAATATGTTGTTCTTAAGGTTCAAGGTAATTATATGGCCCTAATTATTTAATTAAGCGTGCCAAAATATCACTGAAAATAATTTATACTCAATAATTATTTAAGCTGTTGAGTCATTGTGTCGTGGCTGAAAATATTTTGGTTGTACTTGATCTTTGAGTTAAAGATATCATGTTCATTGTAATTTGTGTAGAACTGATATTTATGGTTGTAAGGTGGTTGAATCTTGTTGTATATGGAATCGATGTTCGCAATAAAACACACGCGAAAATACACGAAAGCGTACACGATCACAAGTATTATAAGATTTAAGTCAAGTTCGTTCTCATAGAGACTAGTTTATGTTAAGTTCAGATTATGCACTTATGCAACAATGTATGATTATCTTTCACAGCTAAGATAAGTAACAAATTTGAGTTGATTACACTACAACAAAATAGGCCTATTACGACGACCAACCTACAACGGAATAAAATGCGCGCCAGACTTACGACGGAAAAAAGAAAAGCGTCGTAATTATTTACGACGAAACCCAAAACCGTCGTAAGTTTAGTATTTTACTAATAAAATTATGCACGATACAATTAAACAAAAATGAAAATTATTTGAAGTTGCGACGATTTAAACATTTCGTCGTAAGTTAATTATTTTTATTAAAATTTTAAATTGAAATTGAATAAAATTTTTTTATCTAAATTTACAGCAAAATATTTGCGACGAAAAAAATCGGATCGTCAAATTTACGACGGAAATTAAAATTCGTCATAAGTTATCAAAGAGGAAATTTTAACTTTTTCCCAAAAAAAATTGGTGGGAAAATAAAAATCATTTGAAGTTGCGAGGATTTGAACATTTCGTCGTAAGTTAAATATTTTTATTAAAATTTTAACGTAAAATTAAATAAAAAAATAATTTATCTAAATTTACGATGAAATATTTGCGACGAAAAATATTGGAACATCCAATTTACGACAAAAATTAAAATTCGTCGTTATCAAAGAGGGAAATTTAACTTTTCCCCCAAAATTAAATTTGATTTTTCTCAATTTTTTTGCAGATAATAATTTATGAAGGATTCCGTCGTAAATTAGCACATGAATTTTGATAATTTCAATTTTTAAAAAATATTATTTCATGATCCCACCATATTAATGTCAACATTTATTTGTTTGGGTGACATTTCAAGAATTTCAGAAAAAAATAAATATTTTGATAAAATAATTTAATATGAAACATTAATTATATCCCTAATATATATATATATATTCATCCATACAGTTGGATCGTTGAAAAATATTTTTAAAATAATCGTAACACTAATTCAGGATTCAACACTAGTTAGTTGTACTAGTCAAACTGATACTTGACTGTTAAAATGTCAAACCAAATAAAATTATTTTGATATGAAATTTTGGTTATATCACTAATATATATCTATTGACATCGATACGGTTGGATCGTTAAGAAATATTTTTAAAATAATCGGAACACAAATTTAGGATTAAACACTTTTTAGCTGTACTAGTCAAACTGATGTTTGACTAGTAAAATGGCAAACCAGATAAAATAATTTTGATATAAAATTTTGGTTATATCACTAATATATATCTATTGACATCCATACAGTTGGATCATCGAAAAATATTTTTAAAATAATCGAAACACCAATTCAGGCTTAAACAGTAGTTAGCTGTACTAGTCAAACTGATGTTTGACTGTTAAAATGGCAAACTAGATAAAATAATTTTGATATAAAATTTTGGTTATATCACTAATATATATCTATTGACATCCATACGGTTGGATCGTTAAGAAATAATTTTAAAATAATCGGAACAAAAATTCAGGATTAAACACTTTTAAGCTGTACTAGTCAAACTGATGCTTGACTGTTAAAATGGCAAAGCAGATAAAATAATTTTGATGTAAAATTTTGGTTATATCATTAATATATATATCTATTGACATCCATATGGTTGGATCGTCGAAAAATATTTTTAAAATAATTGAAACACTAATTCAGGCTTAAATAGTAGTTAGTTGTACTAGTCAAACTGATGCTTGACTGTTAAAATGGCAAACCAGATAAATTAATTTTGATATAAATTTTTGGTTATATCACTAATATATATATATATATATATATATATATATATTGACATCCATATGGTTGGATCGTCAAAAAATAGTTTTAAAATAATCGAAACACCAATTCAGGCTTAAACAGTAGTTAATTGTACTAGTCAAACTGATGTTTGACTGTTAAAATGGCAAACTAGATAAAATAATTTTGATATAAATTTTTGGGTATATCACTAATGTATATATCTATTGACATTCATACGGTTGGATCGTTAAGAAATATTTTTAAAATAATCGGAACAACAATTCATGATTAAATACTTTTTAGCTGTACTAGTCAAACTGATGCTTGACTGTTAAAATGGCAAACCAGATAAAATAATTTTGATATAAAAATTTGGTAATATCACTAATATATATATCTGTTGGCATCCATACAGTTGGATCGTCGAAAAATATTTTTAAAATAATCGAAACACCAATTCAGACTTAAACAGTAATTAGCTGTACTAGTCAAACTGATGTTTGACTATTAAAATGGCAAACTAAATAAAATTATTTTGATATAAAATTTTGGTTATATCACTAATATATATATCTATTGACATCCATACGGTTGGATCGATGAAAAATATTTTTTAAATAATCGAAACACCATTTCAGGATTAAACATTAGTTTGGTGTATTAGTTAAATTAAAATTTGACTGTTAAAATGGCAAGCCAAAAAAAATTAATTTAATATGTAACTTTGGTTATATCACTAATATATATCTAACCTTGGATTATGGTTAAAATTTATAATTTTTAAAATATATTTTAAAGTAATCCAACCGTACTGATGTAAATATTGTAAAAAAATGAAGAGTATACAGAAAAAATCAACTATTTTAAATATTTAAATTTTTACCATTTTAAGAAGAATTAAGCGGTTGGGATCCCAACCCTATAATGTTCCACTTATTTTGAATATATATTGAATGATCTAACAATACATATGTTAAATTGGTTAAAAACAAATGTTATATGCAAAATTTCAAAAATTTGTAATCATTATACCTTCATTATTTTAAAAAATAAGGTATAGGTAAACTTAATCTTAAATTACAATGCCTACTCTTATTGGTGAAATTAATGATAAAATTGACCAAAATCTCAATTCAAATTTTTATTGAAATAATAAATTGTTAAAATAAAGTTTAGGAAAATTTAAGTTCTTATAGAAAAATATTATATGTAATAAAAAAATTCAAATTTCTTTTACAACAAACAAAAATGGACATAATTAAAGAAAACCATAAATGTGAAAAAGAAAAAATTATATAAAAATGTGGATGGGGAAGGGAAAAGATGGATTAAACCCCAGGCCCAAGGCCCAAAAAGAATGAAAATAAGAAAAGATGCCCATGAGTTCAGTCGATATAAAATTAGGCTAGGGTTTTGCATATCAGTCTAACATTTTTCATTTACTACCGCTGCAATTCATCTATTTCTCTTCACTCACATCTCCAAACACTACATCAACCTCACGTCTCCAGAAATATAACAAAAAAATGTCACTCTCATCTCCAAACCATGTATTACATCCTATCAAACATGGTCGAGTCCGTACAAATCGCTGGGTTCTAAACGTACCTGATGAATCGTGTTCGTGGCCCTCTTGTTGGCTTCTCTCGGTATGAGTGATGTTCCAGTATTGTTCTTAAGAAGGATTAAGCTCCGATTGCTGTTGTTTTGCCCGGTTGTTATGGAGGAAATGGTGGGTTTGGTGGTGGTTTTTTGTCCTAATTCTGATATTATCTATTTTGTTAATTGTAATTAAGTTTCTCTATGTTTCTCTTTATCTATCTCTCTTTGTTTGATGTGTTTGTATGGTTGTATGTATAGGCAGATGCGGATTTGGATGTGTATGTAGCAGCGACAATAGTAGTATTATAAAGGATGCAAATTTCATTAGCACTGTTAGCGAACACAAGGTGTTTGATGGATTGCATATGTGAAAAAACAGATTGTTGTAGTGTATAATAACTTTATTATCAGATTATTTCATCCATTGAAGCTGTTTGTGTCGATATTCTGTTTATATATTTTATATATTTGTGTTGCGTAAGTTACAGATGATATTGTGTAGAATTGTGGATGTTGATATGATTCCTTCCAAACATGATATTGTAAAATGAAATTAAGCAGCATTTTGCTGCTTTTTTTTAAATCTGGTGTTTGTTACTTACGACGATTCCTCTGTCGTAATATTTTTCGTCGTAAGTTCATAACATACGACAATATATTTCGTCATAAGTTGATTTATTATTTTATTGAGAATGTGGGCCCCTGCTTACTAACTTGCGACGCAATTTTATCTTGTGACGAAAAAATGAACTTACTACTCGACCAAAAACGATGATTTTTTCCGTCATAAATGGCTCAATTACGACAATTTCAGTTCAAAAAAACCGTCGTAAATGGCCAGATTTGTTATAGTGTTAACTACTTAAGAGATTATACTAGCATGCATTAACTAAGAGATTAAAAGTGAATTAATTGTATGAGAATAAAATATGAGATTCTAACTTCATTAAATACTTCATTCAAAGTTTATGTCTTTATCAATGATATGCGATGGTGATGATAACTAATCAGATAACACGAAATTAGTATACGCTATTTTTCGATATACATATACCATACTACTAAGAATCCACAATCAAGATAGAAGTTGAGTAGACACCAATTATGCTTAGACCCTATATGTCTATAAGATTTTAAAACATAACGGTTTAAGAACAAGTTATCTATTATGATTACATAGGGTGTGTAAGATGGTTAAAATTATACTACGAATCATGCATGACAACATACATAAACCTATACTAGCATGGCAAGTTCTAAACCTCTATATTCATTGTCGCTTCAATAGAGATTAACAAACAATCTTACATGTTAGCTACGCATCAAAGACGAATAAGCACAACCAAACTAGGAAATCATAAATCACCACATACTAAAGATTTAAAACAATCAACTATTGAAATCCATAAATAAATCCGCTAGAACCCCATGACAACGATTAGTTCATGATCGAACGCATCGTCACCATGGGTTCCAATGAAAATATGGTAATAAATAAGTTCATAATACTATAAAATAATATAAAAGTACTAGGGTTTAGAACAAATCAAAAACAAACATCCAAAAGTATCGCCTAAATCGAAGAATACAAAAGTGAAAACTAAATCTTCTCCTCCTTAGCCGTCTTGTGTGCTTTTGGTCTTCTTATTGTTCTCCATGGCTTCCTTGTTAGTAAAAACGTCTTCTTTTCTTTATATATATGGCCTCGGGAGACCTGGACCCTCCAAATAACCAAATTAGAGTAGAAACAAGATTCTGGTAAGTCGACATGGCGCGGGCGCGCAGCTTCAGGCGCGGGTGCGCTCTCTCTCTGTCAATATGGGCGTGGGTGCGCTCCTTCAGGCATGGGCACGCCTGCTCTTTGGAGAATTTTCTGCATTTTCTTAATTCTTGCTCTGATCTTCGTGAAAACTTCCGCAACTCCATTCCCTGATCTCTTATCAACATAGAATCATTTGAAAGCTCATTTCCACCTCCGACTAGTGCCCTGAAACTAATCAACACAAAATACATCAAAAACACCAAATACTTGAGTCCAAAACACCAACTTAAGCCAATATGAAGCGTTCCAAGTGGATATAAATTCCGCTTATCACACCCCCAAACTTAAATCGATACTTGTCCTCAAGTATAAACAGACTCAACACTAAAAACACAACGAATGCATGAATGCAACTAATATGATAATACAACGATCCCCTCGGAATAACCATAACCAAATCAATAAGCAATATCTCTAAGAATGCAATGACTTTAAACGAAGTTCAACTAAATCCCATAAACCAATATACAAACCAGAAATGTGCGTGTGTGAGATGCTTATCAGATATACTCTCAACACTAGATCAATAACCATATCCTATCCTTCGTCAAAACAATCAAAAGTTTATACAATGATCATGCTATAATAGTGAAACATATCAAACACAAATGTTTATTTGACCGTGTAATGAATGAGGTCCCAAAAGACTTATATAATAATACCCATGTAGCGAGTGTTAGCTTACCGGATCCCAGAATATACAAGCCTTTGGTCACTAGGCACAGAGAACCCTATAACTTACTTGCTCGAGTATTAAAGAGCTCACCCTTGGTCATTTCTACATTTACTAACACAATTTTTTTCTTTTATTTTCTTTTTTTTTTCTTTTTTTTTTTCTCTTTTTTTTTTTCTTTTTTTTCTGTTCTTGCTTTGTTTTTCAATGATTCTGAATGAGTGTTTTTCAATGATTATGAATGAATGCATTTCACTCCATCTCATTTAACCCTAGACTACTCATAAAAATATGAGCCGGCTACTAGCCATTTGATGCCTAATTTTATTCACAACTAGCAATGATATCCATGTTTTTCCCCCAGTTTAAAAATTCAGTGTTCCTACGTCATTACGAGAATAGCAAAAATTCTAAATATAACCAAGTGATTAAATTTCAACAAACAAACAAGTATGATCATGATCAATTTCAAGAGCAACCTATAAGACTTGTGAAAAAAACTTTGTTTCTGTGCATGCAAATCAATTCATTAGGACTCAATCATCCTCTATTCGACATCATTACACTCCAATCAACATCAACGAATTAATCAGAAACAACTCATCTTACGGGATCATGTTATATGCATGCAAATGCAACTAAATGAACTCACATAATAACATGAACAAATATGAACTATATGAACAATCATGCAAAAATAATGAACGAACTACAACTAAACATGCAATATGAATCTATATGAACACGACACACAACTAATCCTTACATTATCACCCCCAAACTTAAAATATTCAATATCCCCATTGAAGGCAATAATAAGGATACAAGGCATACCTAGTTGTCAGTAGGATCACCCTCCTCGGGTGGAGTATCAGGTGGCGGGTAAACAGTGCTACCTCCAAAAACTGGCCAATCGACCTCAACACTTTGTTTTTTTTAAACGAAAATAATCCAGACACGCGTGGGTTGCCTCCCACGAAGCGCTTATTTTACGTCTTTAGCTTGATGTGAAACTTCCAAATTAAGTTGTCGCAAGAATGGGGCTCACCACCCTACGGTTCGCCGTATCCCCATAATAATGCTTCAACCTCTGACCATTTACTTTGAACGCCTGGTCCGGATGTTTATCAAAAATCTCCACAGCTCCATGTGGAAACACAGTTTTGACAATGAACGGTCCTGAACACCTTGACTTAAGCTTTCCTGGAAAAGGTCAGAGACGAGAGTTGAACAATAGAACTTGCTGACCAGGAACAAATGACTTGTGCACTAACCTCCTATCATGCCATCTCTTGACCTTCTCATTGTATACTTTATTATTCTCATAAGCCTGTAGTTGGAACTCATTAAGTTCATTAAGTTGGAGCATTCTCTTTTCTCCAGCAGCTTTCATGTCAAGATTCAGCTTCTTCAAAGCCCAATATGCTTTATGTTCTAGCTCCGTAGGAAAATGACACGCCTTACCATATACCAACTGGAAAGGAGACATTCCTAGAGGAGTCTTGAATGTTGTTCTGTAGGCCCAAACAGCTTCATCTAGCTTCAAAGACCATTCTTTCCTTGACGGACTCACAACCTTCTCCAAGATTTGCTTGATCTCTCGATTAGAGACTTCAGCTTGCCCATTAGTTTGAGGATGGTAGGTTGTGGCAACACGATGATTCACATGATACCTTTCCACCAATGCAGTAAACTTGCGATTGCAAAAATGCGATCCCTCATCACTGATTATGACCCTTAGAGTACCGAAACGTGTGAATATCTGCTTATAATGAAAATTTAGCACCACCTTCGCATCATTGGTTGGCAAAGCTTTAACCTCAAACCATTTGGACACATAATCCACCGCCAAAAGAATATACTGATTTTTGCATGACGAGATAAATGGCACCATAAAGTCAATTCCCCAAACATCAAAAATCTCAACTTCAAGAAGAACATTGAGAGGCATCTCGCTCCTTGGACATATTTCCAACCCTTTGGCAGCGATCACATCTCAACACGAACTGATGAGCATCTTTAAATAATGTAGGCCAGAAAAATCCCGCTTGAAGGATATGGGCAGCTATTTTCTCTCCACCATAATAGCCATCATACCCAGTAGAGTGACAATCTCTCAAAATACCCTCCGTCTCACTATACGGAATGCACCTCCTTATTATATGATTTGTTCCCTGTCTAAACAAGAACGACTTATCCCATCGATACCACTTCACCTCATCTAGAAATTTCTTCCTTTGAGCATAAGAGAGTTCTGGGGGAATAACATTACTCACCAGATAGTTCACAATGTCGGCAAACCATAGCTCTTCTTCTTGCACCGCAAAAAATTTCTCGCCAGGAAAAGATTCATTGATCAACATGTTATCCCGTGAAGCCTTACCTTGATCTTCCAGTCTTGAGAGATGATCCGCTACTTGGTTTTCTGTACCTTTACTGTCTTTGATTTCTAGCTTGAACCCTTGAAGCAATAGAATCCATCGAATCAATTGAGGTTTTAAATCTTTCTTCGAGATGAGGTATCGAATAGCAGCATGATCAGTAAAAACTGTCACTTTTGTCCCAAGTAAGTAAGATCGAAATTTCTCGAAACCATAGACAATTGCCAAGAGCTCCTTCTCTATGGTAATGTAGTTCAGCTGAGCACCATTAAGGGTTTTACTAGCATAGTAGACCACATGAAAAATTTTCTTCTTTCTTTGGCCAAGAACAGCTCCAACTGCAAAATCACTAGCATCACACATCATCTCGAAGGGCTCATTCCAATCAGGTGCAGTAATAACAGGTGATGTAGTCAAACTCTTCTTCAAGCTCTCAAAAGAAGATAGACATTCTTCATCGAATTTGAAAGGGACATCCTTCTCTAACATATTGCACAAGGGTTTAGAGATTTTGGAGAAGTCTTTGATGAATCGCCGATAAAAACACGTATGACCAAGAAAACTGCGGATTTCCTTAACTGAGATTAGTGGAGAAAGATTTTCAATAACCCCCAACTTGGCCTTTTCCACTTCAAGCCCCTTGCTAGACACCTTGTGCCCAATAATGATACCCTGTTGTACCATGAAGTGACATTTTTCCCAGTTGAGCACCAGATTGGTCTCAACATATCTTTTCAGCACCAAACCAAGATTATGCAAGCACTCATCATACGAAGTCCCGAACACAGAGAAGTCATCCATGAGCACCTCCACATTAGTGCCAATCATATCAGAGAATTTGGCCATCATGCATCTCTAAAAAGTAGCAGGTGCACCACAAAGTCCGAAAGAAACTCGACGGAAAACGAAAGTGCCAAAAGGACAAGTAAAGGTGGTCTTCTCCTGATCTTCTGGGGCAATGTAAATCTGATTATAGCCGGGGTACCCATCCAGAAGACAATAATATTCATGACCATCCAATCTATCAAGCATTTGATCAATGAATGGAAACGGGAAGTGATCCTTCCTGGTGGCTTTATTCAGCTTTCGATAGTCCATGCATACTATCCATCCTGTGACTGTCCGAGTAGGAATGAGCTCGTTCTTCTCATTAGCAACAACTGTAATGCCTCCTTTCTTAGGCACACACTATACCGGGCTCACCCATGAACTATCAGAAATCAGATAGATGATCCCTGCATCCATCTATTTAAAAAATTCTTTCTTCACAACCTCTTTCATGATAGTATTGAGTTTTTTCTGCTGTTCAACTATTATCTTACTTCCTTCCTCAAGCAGAATTTTATGCATGCAATAAGAAGGGCTGATTCCCTTGATATCTGTTATAGTCCATCCAATTGCTGATTTAAACTCTCTCAGAATTCTCAAAAGCTTGTCTTTGTCACTACTTGAAAGGTCAGTTGCAATAATAACAGGAAAAGTAGATGCATCTCCTAAAAAAGCATACCTGAAGTGATCAGGAAGTGGTTTTAGCTCAAGTGTGGGAGCCTTCTCAATAGATGGTTTGAGACGCACCTGAAAATTTTTAGGCTCTGATAATCCAAGAGACTCGAAAGGCAAGTCCAATCTCCTTTTCCATGAAAATGCAATTCAAATACTGTAGTTGCTCTGCCCCCTCTTCATCTTCACTATCAGATTCCCAAATTAAGGCTCTCTCTAAGACATCAGTCCTTAGCATTTGATCAAGCTCCGAAGTCACTACAGAGTCGACCAACTCTACTTTAAAGCACTCCTCTTCATCAGTAGGGAATTTCATTGCATTGAAGACATTGAAAGTCACATCCTGATCTTGAACCCTCATAGTATGCTCACCCTTCTACACATCGATCAGAGTTCGGCCAGTAGCTAAGAATGGTATCCCCAAGATAATGGGAATCTTCTTATCTTCCTTGAAGTACAAAATGATAAAATTATCCAGGAAGATAAGTTTATCCACCTTAACCAAGAAATCCTCCACTACTCCTCGCGGATAAGTGATGGAACGGTCAACCAGTTGCAAGGAAATGTTTACCGATTTTGGATCAGGCAGACCAAGTTTCTTAAAAATGGACAAGGGCATCAGATTGATCTAGCTCCCAAGTCACACAAATACTTGTCGAAATATATATTGCCAATGGTACACAATATCGTGAAGCTTCCTGGATCTTTAAGCTTAGAAGAAAGTTTGTGTTACAGCACAACAGTGCACTCTTCCGTTAGAGCAACGATTTCCAAATCCTCAAGTTTTAGCTTCCGAGATAGAATACCTTTCATGAACTTAGCATAGCTCGGAATCTGTTTTAGAGCTTCTGCAAAAGGTATGTTAATGTGCAAATTCTTGAAAACCTCCAAAAACTTGGCAAAATGCTTGCCGAATTTCTGCTTCTGAAGTCTTTTAGGAAATGGAGGTGGAGGATATACTTGTTTGTACCCTGTATTCTGCTCAGGAGGAGTGTTTTCAACAGCTTTCTCCTTCGCTTCCACTTCATCACCCTTCTGTACAACTGAATTAGCCAAAATTTCATTTTCTGAAATTGGGGAGGGCGCAGGCACGCTGTTATAGGGCGCGGGCGAGCTGCTATAGGGTGCGGGCGCGCTCTCCTTCTGGATTTTTTTTCCGGATTTTGCTCCTTCGTGATTTTGAGGGCTAGCGACCTTTCCAGACCTCAAGGTGATTGCCTTCAACTGTTCTTTGACTTCCCTCTTGCCTGAATTAGCTTCTGTATCAATTGGAAGAGTTCCTTGTGGTTGGTTCAATAGGGCATTAGCAATCTGCCCTATTTGATTCTTCAGAGTTTTGATTAAAACCGCTTGGCTCTTGCACATAAGGCTTAACTCCTCCAATTTAGATTTTTAATTTGAAGATGGACCGACACTTCCATGAAATTGTTGTTGCACTCCCTGTGGCTGAAATTGTTGCCTTGGTGCGAACTGTTGCTGAAAACCGGGAGGATTGAATTGCTTGTTTCCAAACTGATGGTACGGTTGTTGTGGCTGTTGCATACCACCCTGATTATTACTACAGATAAAGTTAGGATGATTTTGGTTATTAGGACGATAAGTGGCAGGAACTGGTTGTTGCAACCTCTAAAAGTTGCTCAAAAACTGAGATGATTCACTAGATATAGCACATTGCTCCATCGCATGCGAACCTTCACAAAACTCACAAATACTGACTATCTGATGAACACCATAGTTGGTCAGATAATCGACCTTCATCGTCAATGCCTTAAGCTGAGCAGTGATAGCTGTAGTTGTATCCACCTCCAGAATTCCTGCTACCTTGCCTTGTGGTAGTCTCTGAGTTGGATTCTGATATTCATTAGCGGCCATCATCTCAATTAGCTCATAAGCTTCCTCATAGCTCATAGCCCATAAGGCTCCACCTGATGCTGCATCGAGCATAGGCCTTGACTGTGCTTCCAAACCATTATAAAAGCAATTGATCACCATCCAGTCAGGCATTCTATGATGAGGACACTTCCTAAACATCTCCTTATAGCGCTCCCAAACTTCACATAAAGATTCACCCGATTGCTGCGTGAATTGAGTAAGAACATTCCTGATTGCAACTGTCTTTTCCATAGGGAAAAATTTAGTAAGGAATTTCTGAGCAAGATCCTTCCAAGTCGCAATAGAACCAGCTGGTAGAGAGTGTAACCAGCTCTTAGCTTTATCCCTCAGAGAGAAGGGGAAAAGTCTCAGTTTCACAGCATCTTCAGAAATTTTTTTGAACTTGAAGGTGTCGCAGATCTTGATGAAATCCCTAATATGCATATTGGGATCTTTTGTTGGAGCACCCCCAAACTGGACTGAATTCTGCACCATCTGAATTGTGTCAGGATTGATCTCAAAGGTATTAGCTGCGATAGCTGGCCTGACAATGCTAGATTGAATGTCATTGATCTTTGGTTGAGAATAATCCATCAACGCTTTCGTTGCTGCTGCTGGTTCTCCCATTATAATGATCACTTCTTCGACTTCTTTAACTTCTTCAAGAATTTCTTATTCCAATTCTTCAACTTCCTTATCTTCTTTAATTGTTTCCTTACGAGACTGAGAACATGTTCGCATACACGTTCTCTAGAGTACCTGAAACACAACAAAGTAACCGTAGTAAGTAAAGTAATCCGAGTCAGTGAACTTTAACGATCACTGATGTCAAGCACATGAACTAAAAATTAACACCGAGTCCCTGACAGCGACGCCAAAAACTTGTTCGCAATAAAAAATACGTGAAAATACACGCAAGCGTACGCGATCACAAGTAGTATAAGATTTAAGTCAAGTTCATTCCCATAGAGGCTGGTTTAGGTTAAGTTCAGATTATGCACTTATGCAACAATGTATGATTATCGTTCACAGCTAAGACAAGTAACAAATTTGAGTTGATTAACTACTTAAGAGATTATAATAGCATGCATTAACTAAGAAATTAAAAGTGAATTAATTATATGAAACTAAAATACGAAATTCTAACTTTATTAAATATTTCATTCAAAATTTATGTATTTATCAATAGTATGCGATGGTGATGATAACTAATCAGATAACACGATATTAGTTACGCTATCTTTCGATATACATATACCCTACTACTAAGCATCTACAATCAAGATAGAAGTTGAGTAGACACCAATTATTATTAGACCCTATATGTCTATGAGATTTGAAAATATAACGGTTTAAGAACAAGTTATCTATTATGATTACATAGGGTGTGTAAGATGGTTAAAATTACACTACGAATCATGCATAACAACATACGTAAACCTATGCTAGCATGTCAAGTTCTAAACCTCTATATTCACTGTCGCTTCAATAGAGATTAATAAACAATTTTAGATGTTAGCTACGCATCAAAGACGAATAAGCACAACCAAACTAGGAAATTATAAATCACCACATACTAAATATTTAAAACAATCAACTATTGAAATCCATAAATAAATCCGCTAGAACCCCATGACAATGATTAGTTCATGATCGAACGCATCGTCACCATGTGTTCCAATGAAAACATGATAATAAATAAGTTCAGAATATTACGAGATAATATTAAAGTACTAGGATTTAGAATAAATCAAAAACAAGCATCCAAAAGTATCGCCTAAATCGAAGAATACAAAAGTGAAAACTAAATCTTCTTCTCCTTAGCCGTCTTGTATGCTTTTGGTCTTCTTAATGTTCTCCCTGGATTCCTTGTTATTAAAAACGTCTTCTTTTCTTTATATATATGGACCCGGGAGAGCTGGACGCTCCAAATAACCAAATTAGAGTAGAAACAAGATTCTGGTAAGTCGACATGGCACGGGCGCACAGCTTCAGGCGCGAGCGCGCTCTCTCTCTGTCAATATAGGTGCGGGCGCACTCCTTCAGGCGCGGGTGCGCTTGCTCTCTGGAGAATTTTCTGTATTTTCTTAATTCTTGCTCTGATCTTCGTGCAAACTTCTGCAACTCCATTCCCTAATCTCTTATCAACATAAAATCATTTGAAAGCTAATTTCCACCTCCGACTAGTGCCCTGAAATGACTCAATATAAAATACATCAAAAATACCAAATACTTGAGTCCTAAATACCAACTTAAGCCGATATGAAGCGTTCCAAGTGGATATAAAGTCCACTTATCAATCGACAATGTCTCGGTCTAACTCTAGCATTCTCGTATTAAACTGTCTGTACAATATTGTTAAATTCATTGAGATGACGTGTAGTAGCAAATTAATTGTGTATATGCTATCGTGTGTTGTGTAAATGTAGCTCGTGAGAATCTATTACAAAATTTCATAATGTGACTACTGTGAGAACTTGTAGTAGTTAGGCTTCCAAAATATTTCTTTTTATAATTTATATAAGATTTCTCAATATTAGCTATTTTATTAGAAAATGACATAAATAGCACCAAAAATGTAAAGGCCAAAATAATGACCCTTTATGACACTCTAAAATAATATATCGTGTTGCGTTATTAGTTCAGGACAGAAAGACAATAATTGTATAAGGGTTAACATGCAATTAGAGTACCGTGCCATAGGGTTAACATGAAATTAGAGTGTTGTGCAATAAATTTTTAAATACAAAAATAATAATTAATTAATAGAAATGTGTTTTGAGTGCAAGAGATTATGTATAATATCACATGTGAATGGACCCCGTATATATATATATATATATATATATATATATATATATATAGTATGTGTGGTCATTAATCAACGGATTATAAACTTATGTGTGTATAAAAATGGTTGTTTGGACCGCATTTCTTGTATAGTACGACACATAATATGTGTAAATGCTAATAAACATGTGTTTGCAGGTTTTTTTAAATCAAAACTTTACGGGGAGAAGAAATGTCGCACACCATTATATTTATCAAAACATCTCTTTAAGTTGCGTTTATTTTTTCAATGTATGTTGTTTGAGACTGTTATGTGCTGATTCTCCATGATCAGGAAGAACTCATGATATTACTGTTTTGGATGTCATCAGGATTTAATGTGCCGTCAGGATTTGATGCATCATCAGTATCTGCAGAACATCAGCATCTGAAGACAGTCTGTTGTGAAGATTAAGTATGTTCCTTATTTTGAGGGATGGATATCTATTCGTTCTGAGTGATAGGACTTTGTGTATTCAGTTAAATATATGTATCATTTTCTGTTAGTAATTGATAATGCATATCCTAGACTGATTTGTAGCAGCTGTGTATTATATAAACACAGTTTAGGTCATCACATAGTGATTAACTCGAGCATTGTACGACCTAGCAGCTCTCAAGAACATCAGTTATCTTGAGAGAGTTTGTAACAGTTTTTATCAGAAATATAAAGAACTGTTATATTTTTATAATTGTTCGAAATGTTTATACAATTGTATCCAACCCCCTTAAACAATTGTATCATTACTGGGCAACAATTGGTATTAGAGCAAACTGATAAATTTACAATCAGAAGTGATCTAAACATGTCTCTGAACAAGTATGAAAGTATTAAAATCCCCATTCTGAAAAAGGTTAAATATCCTACATGGAAGGTGAAGATGGTCATGCACCTGGAGGCTACAGATCCAGACTATCTCGACGTAATCAATGATGGACCCTACATGCCAACAAAACTGGTGCCTGCAACTCCTACTGTTGCTAAACACTATCAGTTGAAGGAGAAAAGTGAGTGGACATCAGAAGAGAAAGTAGTTGTGCTGAAAGATGCAAAGGTAAGAAATATTTTTCATAACAGTCTTGATTCTATGATGTCAAACAGGGTTATAGCCTACAAGACTGCCAAGGAGATCTGGGATGCTCTTGAAACTCAATGTCAAGGAACCATGGCCATCAAGAAGAACAGAAGGGCTATTCTAATTCAATAATATGAACATTTTGAGGCCAAACCTGATGAAAGCCTCACCAACATCTATGACAGGTTTCTCACCCTTCTCAATAACCGATCCTTGGTTGGAAAAGTGTATGATCGGGAGGATTCAAACACTAAGTTTATGAGAGCCTTGAATGAGGAATGTGAGACTCAGACTTCAATCATATGACATCAATATGATTTGGAAATAATCACCCTTGATAAAGTCTATGGCATGCTGAGAACTCATGATCTGGAAGTTCAGCAAAGGAAAGAGAGGAAAAGCAACAAGGGAAAATCAGTTGCTTTGAAAGTGAATGGTAAAGCTTCAAAAGAAAGGTTTGTTGATGCTACAAGGAAAAAGAACAATCTTCCAGAATCAGATACTGATGATTCATCATTAAATCCTGATGATGATACTGATTCTGAAACTGATGAGAATATGACAAATTCTGATGTCATGCAAATGGCTGCATTGCTAGTTAAGGGCTTCAAAAGGATGCAATTCAGATTGTCTCAGAAGAATAGAAGCTTCAGGAAAAAGTTCACTGGAGGAGAAAGGAAGTCATCTGGAAGAAGAGAAGGGAAGGACTCTAAAGCTGGAAAAGTCAACAGGTCAAAAATCAAGTGCTACAACTGTGATGAACCTGGTCACTTTGCTATAGAGTACGAAAAGACAAAGCATGACAAAGGGGAGAACAAAGCCTTGATCACATCAAGCAAGGATTTGATGGACTCCACTGATTCTGAAAATGAAGAAACATGCTATGGACTGATGACTAGCTTTGATGCTCCTGCTTCCTCTGATTCTAAGGTATCAACTTCTTTCTTCTCTTTTGATACTGAAGATATATCTGAACTGAAATCTATTCTTAAGTCTCTACATGGTAATTTTAAAAATAATACTTTGGAGAACAATAGGCTGTTATCTGAAAATGAAATCTTAAAGTCTAGGAATGATCAGTTGGAGTCTGACTTAGTAAATCAGATTGAAGTTCAGAAAGAATGTGAGAAAGCTAAACATACAGTAAAGATACTATAAGCTAAGTATAGTATGTTGGAGAATGAATTAGAGAATGAGAGGAAAACCCTTAAAGCCTGGACTAATTCAGGCAAAAAGGCTCATGAGATGATCTCTAAGAAAAACTGGAAAGAATGTCTTGGTTATGTAGATGGAATTAAGGATGTTGACACTGAAAATAAAACTACCCTTAAGACTCCTGTAAAGTTTATCTATTCAGAAGCTGATGAACCCAAATCTACCTTTGAAAAAGGTTCAACATCGGCATCCCAACAAAAGTCAGTAAGTGATAAATCTCAAAGAAAGGAAAATAAGGAAATCATTAAGACTGTTAAGAAAGAAAAGAATACAGGACTTTTGTCTAAAAGATAATTGAAAAATAAATTAACTGAGTTTACTCACAAACCTCAAGTTAAAAGTCCTAAAAGGAATATAAATGGTAAGCAAGGTATTTATAATGATTCTAATTATAGGTTTGTTCCCAATGCTCCTAGAAAAACCTATTTTAACTGTGGTAATACTAATCATCTTGCTATTGATTGCAGGAGGAGTAAGAAAATGAAAACTGTTATTCCTGAATCTGATGTTAGGGGTAGATCAGTATTTTATAAATCAAAAAATCCTTGTTTTCATTATGGTAGTAGTTATCATTCAATTTACACCTGTAGTTCCTATCATAAGCTATATCACAACTATTATGAACCTTTTCCTAAATTCAATAAAACTGCTTATGTAATTCAATTCTTCTAGTTCTACTAAATCTACTTCTGACAAGACAAATCCTGACAAAGGAAAAACTGTCAGAAGCGCTTTTAAATCATAAAGACTTAAGTTGTCCAAAAAGAGGGCCCAACAAGTGTGGGTCCTTAAAAATCCTTCTAATTAATTGCTCTTATGACTATAGGGTAACGGGAAAAACACTCTTGTCTTAGATAGTGGATGTTTAGGACATATGACTTGAAATAAATCCCTGATGTCAGAGTTTGAGAAGAAGGCTGACCCAAATATATCTTATGGAGATGGAAATATAAGACACACTCTGGGATATGGCAACTTGATAATTGGAAAGGTAATAATAGAGAATGTAGCTCTGGTGGAAGGACTGAAGCATAATCTTCTAAGCATCAGTCAAATCACTAACATAGGTTATCATGTGGTGTTCTATGACTCTCACTGTGAAGTGGTTCACAACAAGTCAAAGAAGATTGTCTTGATGGGATATAGATATGGCAATATGTATGAAGCAAGACTAAATGAAAGTCTTGATCAAGAAGCTACTTGCCTTATTTCAAAGGCATCAGTAGATGAAAGCTGGAATTGGCATAAGAAGCTCTCAATCTCAACTTCAATTCAATCAATGAACTTGCCAAGAAGAAGCTAGTAAGAGGATTACCAAATATACTTTACTCATCTGATGGTCTTTGTGATGCTTGTCAAAAGTCTAAGCAAAGAAGAGTATCCTTCAAAAGCAAAACATAATTCTCCATCACTGAACCATATCACATATTACACTTGGATCTCTTTGGACCAGTGAACATAATGTATATCAACAAGAAAAGGTACACACTTATAATTGTTGATGATTTCACTAGATACACTTGGGTTTATTTTCTACACGGGAAGGATGAAACTCCAGAAATTCTTCTGGACCATATAAGGCAAATTGAGAATGGATCCACCCACAAAGTGAAAATTCTGAGAAGTGATAATGGCACTGAGTTCAAGAACTCAAAAATGGAGGAAGTCTGTAAGTACAAAGGGATACAACAACAATTCTCAGCTCCTGGTACACCTCAACAAAATGGTGTTGTTGAGAGAAAGAACAGAACCCTGATTGAAGCTGACAGGACTCTGCTAGAAGAAGCAAAACTACCCATTTACTTCTGGGCTGAAGCCGTAAACACAACATGTTATACTCAGAATATCACACTGATAAATAGACATGGTGTTACTCCTTATCAGATGCTAAAAGAAAAAAGCCCAGTCTCAAACATATTCATGTATTTGGATGTAAGTGCTTTGTTTTGAGAACTCATACTGATCAGCTAGGGAATTTTGAATCAAAAGCTGATAAAGGAATATTTGTTGGTTATTCACCATCAAGAGCATACAGAGATTTCAATCTGAGAACAAATACTGTAGTTATCTCCATAAATGTATCTTTTGATGATAAGAAGATTCCTGGTTTTGAAGAAGACTCTCATGAAAATCTGATTTTTGCAAATGAAAATGCATTGTTGGAATCTTGGTCAAACTCTAATGAACTGTCAAATCCTGATGATCCAAATCCTGATACTCCTTCAGATTCTGAAGATGATAATTGTAATAATGAACCTGCACATGTTGAGGGGGATCAACAACAAGGTTCAGCTGATGGTACTAACACTGAATCTGGTCATTCAGAATCCAATGCTGATTCAATAACAGATGGACATGATTCAAGTCCTAAAATTTTATCAGGAGATGACAACACAGATTCAGGGGGAGCCTCAAATGCATTTGATGAGGCATATAATTCAGGGGGAGCATCTAGCTCCAGAAGGACACTTCCTAGTGCCATAAAATGGACTAAAGATCATACTCCTGATCTAATTATTGGAAATCCTGATGAAGGTGTAAAGACAAGGAATGAAACTCAAAATGAATGCTTGTATCACAATCTACTTTCAAAAGAAGAGCCAAAGAAAGTAGAAGATGAACTCAAGGATGCAGATTGGGTCATAGCTATGCAAGAAGAGTTAAATGAGTTCAAAAGAAATGAAGTTTGGAAGCTGGTGCCTAGACCTAAGAACAGGTCAATTGTGGGAACCAAGTGGGTCTTCAGATATAAGACTGATTCTGATGGAATAATAATCAGAAACAAGGCAATATTGGTGGCTAAAGGATATTCTCAACATGAAGGCATTGACTATGATGAAACATTTGCTCCTGTTGCTAGGCTGGAAGCAATCTGAATTTTCTTGGCATATGCAGATGGATGTCAAGAGTGCATTTCTCAATGGAGAACTTGAAGAGGAAGTCTATGTTGAACAACCACCAGGTTTTGTGGATCCTAAACATCCTGATTATGTCTATAGACTTGACAAAGCACTCTATGGACTAAAGCAAGCACCTAGGGCATGGTATGAGACCCTTGCTCAGTTTCTGCTGGAAAGTAGATTCAAAAGAGGTACAATAGATAAAACTTTATTTTATCTGAATCAAGGTAAAGATCTGCTTTTAGTTCAAATCTATGTGGATGGTATCATTTTTGGATCAACTAATCAAAAACTGTGTGATAAGTTCTCAAAATTGATGCAATCAAGATATCAAATGAGCATGATGGGAGAGATGAGTTACTTCTTGGAATTGCAAATTAAATAGAATGATAATGGTATCTACATTAATCATTCAAAGTACATAAAAAATATGTTGAAAAGGTTTAATATGCAAGATAGTACAGCTGCAACTACCCCTATGACAACTGCTACAAAGCTTGATCCTCATGAAGGAAAAACAGTTGATGTCACAAGCTACAGAGGTATGATTGGTTCTCTTTTGTACCTAACGGCTAGTAGGCTAGACATTATGTTTGCCACTTGTCTGTGTGCAAGTTTTCAGGTAAATCCAAGGGAGCCGCATCTTATTGCAGTAAAGAGAATTTTCAGATACCTCAAAGGTACTATATCACTTGGTCTCTGGTATGTAAGGGAAGCTGATTTTGAATTATGTGGATATTCAGATGCTGACTTTGCTGACTGCAAGATAGACATGAAGAGTACATCTGGGAGCTGTCAGTTTCTGGGAGGCAGATTAGTCTCATGGTTCAGTAAGAAGCAGAAATCTATTTCTACTTCAACTGTTGAGGCTGAATATATTACAGCTGGGATTTGCTGTGCTCATTTGTTATGGATGAGAAACTAGCTCATGGACTATGGATTATAATTTTCTAAAATTCCTATTTATTATGATAATCAAAGTGTTATTTCTATGACAGGAAACCCAGTGCAACACACTCTTACTAAATATATCAGCATCAGGTATCACTTTATAAGAGAGCATGTCATGGAAGGAACGATTGAGCTTCATTTTGTTCCTACTGATCAGCAGTTGGCTGACATTTTCACGAAGCTATTACCTGAAGCAACATTTACAAAGCTTGTCAATGAACTTGGTATGGTTAGTTGGGACAGATAAATTCTTTTAAATTTATATTTGATCAAGTTTTGATGTATATTGATCAAATCCTGATATGTCCTAAATATTGTTCAAGATATTAAGCTGGGAATTTTTTGTGTATTTTATTATATGCATGATAAATTAAGTGAATTTATTTGCTAAATGTGAATGTATGAATATATATCATTGACATCATTGCAAATCAGTCTAGGGAGACGCGCCTTAATAAGACTTCTTTTGGTTAAATCATTAAGTTAACTCTACACTTAATAACTGATCAGTCTCCTAGTCCTTTGATATTCCTTTTCTCTCTCGGTTATTTAAACCATCATTCTCATTCAGTCCAATTATCTCTTCTTAAAACACAAAACACTCTCCTCACTATTTTTTTTCATATCCCCTTCTTCTCAAACAATGGCGCATTTCAACTGGTTTTACAACCATTTCAATAATATTGTGACTATCTTTCATGATGGAATGCAAACTCCGTACCACATCAATGACATCTCAAATGACATCTGGATTCAACTTCCTGAAGTCATCAAAAATGAGCTTCTGGGATTTCAAAAAGATCTTCACCTCTACACTCTTCGACAATAAGAGAGAATCATTTGTCTTGTTGTTCTCTTTGTTGAAAGCGGGAAGAAGCACTGAACATCCTCCGACCGTTTATCTTTACCATCAGCTTTGTCAGGCTTCTTAGACCAAGACTGTTGATGTTCTTGATTTTCTTGTATTCATCTATACATGTAATTGAAAATTTCATAAAATGTACTCTCTTGAATTATTAATGAAATTTTGTTTATTTTGCTTACAAGACCTAATCTATGTTCTTTAGTTGTGTATGCATATGCTTGTTCTTATTCGTAGCCTGTTAATCTCTAAATTAAACCATTAACATGTATCTTTTAATGATTCTTGAGATTAAAATTGTGGTATTCTGATAAGCTTGAGTTGTTTTGACAAACACTGATGAATTTGAATCGACAAATCCTGACGATGTCAAACCCTGACAGATAAGAGGTACCAAATACTGATGACAGGTCAGCATGTTTTAATTTAGAATATTATTGAAAAATGATTTCTGAATTGTTTAATGCTGAAAAGTGATTGTCTTCTTAATTATTGTTTAAAAGTAAATAAATTTTTGAACAAAGTCTCACAGCAAATTTTCTAAAAGAGCAGTGCGTTCTTTGTTACTGATTTCGCACATTACTCCACTTTCCACTCCAATTATTCAGTAATTATCCTCTATCAGAAGTCTAATTCACTAAGCTTCCTTCTTCAAGTGTGTTATATACAACTAAGCTTTGCAAACTTATCTTTGCACAAGAACCTCTGTGACACATATTATCATACACACAGCCTCACTATTTACATCTAACGAACATCTTTTCTCAACACCTACAAACATCATGTCATCTTTTGAGCTTTCACCCTTTTTCAGTCAAACCACTATTATTCATGGCAACACTTTTGGAACCAATAACTACTTGGCTTCACTTTCATATCAGCAGTTTCCTCAATCTTTTTATGATATACAGGATTTCTTACTCCAATGTCCAATTGGATATGCTCTCACAAATCCTACTAAGGTATCATACAGAGCTGTAATGCAGGTATGGGATACAACTCTAGTTAATGCAACAAATACTGGTTTCTCTTTTGAATTTAAGGGACACGGGTATGAAGTTGATGTTGATATTCTCGTTCAAGCATTAAGATTGCCTGCCTGTGATGGTGCTCCTGACAATTATGCAATTGAACAGCTGTTTGACATGCTCAGAACTCTGAACTACAAAGGTGACATCAAAGCACTTGGGAAATTGAAAAGAACAAAGTTAAAGAGAGAATGGAATTTCTTCTTTGATTGCATCAGCAGATGTTTCTTGAATAAGACAACAAATTTTGATGCTCTTCCATCCACTTATCTGAAAATTGGGTATTCTCTTCTCTATTCTGGTAATTTCGACTATGGTAATACCATTCTTCAATTCATAATTGCTAGGAGAACAGATGCATCAGGTGTAATAGGGTATACTAGATTTCTTCAACTGATTTTTAATTTTCTATGCCCTAATGTTGAATTTGATAATGATGAATTACTTCCTGTATTTCAAATTTTTGAGAAGGCTATTACATATCATATCAAAAGAGATGAAAAGAATAAGTTTTTAGGACGCCCCTTCCTGCCTTAGGAGGTCATGTAATTTCTATTAAGAAATATATCTACTCCTTCATAAGTGCCTGCAAATCCTGATGTTGGCACCTTTGTTAAATTTCCTGATGTTGTGGAACAAGACACTACCCCTCTTGTTTCTAACCCAAGCATTTCTTCTACTAAACAGAACTCCAACTTAGCTCCTAAATTAGCCTCCTATGATGTCTCTCAAAAGGCATCAGTTGTACTAAAGAAAAGGCTAGTTAAGAAATTCGTTCAATCTAAACAGAGAGCTCAACAGGCCTCACTGAGTGAGAGTGAGAAGAAAGAAAAATGTTTTCGAGTCAGGAAAAGAAGGCTGATCATGCAAGATGATTCTAACTCTGATGATCAGATGCCCATTGGGCCAAGGATGAAGACAAAGAAATCAACATTTGCAATTCCTGATGACTCTGTTGACACAACTGGAACTAAGGAGCCAACTACTGATGTTAGTGCTCTGATAAAAAAATTTCCAGTAAACAAAGAAACTGCTGAGCCCAAGAAAACTGACAAAAGCGTGTTAAAAAGAAAAGCTGAAGATGTGGTTAGGTACATCAGAAAGAAGAAAAGACTCAATCCTCTACTATGGATGTTAGTACACAAGAACCTAAGTCTCAAAGGGATTTAGAAATTGAGATACATCCAGTCACACAAGAACCATCTTCTCAAAGGGAAGATGCAGACAAAGAGGCTGCACAAATAATTGTTGATTTTGCTCAAGGTGATCTTCTTGCTGACTCTAAACAACTGTTGCAAGAAAAGAAGGCTCATCGGGATGTATTGCCAAAGGTGGATGCAGTTATTAATGATCTAATGTTTGAGGAGAGTACACAAGAACCTTCATCACTTCTTGCTGAAGCAGCTCATATTTCTCAGGCCCCACAAGAACCATCAGTTCAAAATACTGATGTTGGCCGAGTTTATTATCCTGACAAATAAAATCCTGATGTTACAATAAATCCTGATGTTGATCAACTTTGCATTCAAGAAGCTTCTACTGATGATTCTTTGCTGATCACTAGCTTGTCAAAACATCCTGATGCGTTGTTTGTTCCTCCACTGTCATCACTGCCACTTGAGGACTCACCTTCAGGTATTGCTTATTTTCCTCTGCTGTTCTCAATATTTGTATGATTATAAATAGTCTCTTATTTTAGGTTACCTCTATTTATATGACAAGCATACTACTCCTCTCAGTCATCTCTTATTTCTTTGCAAAATACGTGATTGTGCCTTTCTGTGAGACTGTGTGAAAATACTATGTAAAAAAAATTAAACCTGAGTGGCAGTCTCCTGTACTGGAAAAAGGAGAGGTAGTTTTGAGAAAAGAATTGTATAAGTATTTCTTTGCTTATAAACTTTCTTATGTGAGAAACATATTACTCTTCAAAGTAATATATTGTGTGAGAAGTGATGAGATCACTTGAAAAGAAAAGAGAGATTTAGGGGTTACATTGTTTTATATTTCAGGATCTCATCAGAAATAGATAATTATTGCTAAGGATCCTCTTAAAGGCAAAGCAATTCTGCCGAGCTCTGCAAATTCTTCCGAGGGTATGTCTTACTCTGATTCTGATGAAGATAGTGATTCTAATGATCCTGACACGGCTCAGCTTAAGATTGCTATTGATGCATCTAAGAAGTCCAATGTTGGTTCTTCTTCACATTTCAATGCTGATCCTTCTTATTACAATGCTGATGCTGAGCATTTTCGAAATACTGAATGGGATTTTACATGGAGAGATGCACATACTTCTATTTCCCCAGCTGTTGGTATGCAACATATCCACAGAGCATATGATGGACTTCAAACCCCTGATATTAAATTGCATCTCAAGGCCTCTACCATCTCTGTGAAAGGAATTTTCTCTGAATTTGCTGATATGAAGACATCTCATGCTAATTTACAGAACAAGATTGATGCATTTATGATTAATCCACTTACTTCAGCTGAATTCATAAGTGTGAGAAAAGCTGTTAAAGTTGTGGTTCAATCTCAACAAATCATGGATACTCGATTTTCTTCCTTGGAAGACAAAGTGTCTTCAATGGCTGATAAACTGGATGCTATGTTTTTTCTTCTTTCAAATACTGATGCCAAAAAGGTGGAGAAGATAGTTGTCATAAAATGTACACCTGACTCTATTCAGTTAAAAGATAAAGATACTGATGATGATGGTGATACGAATCCGGTTACAAATTTTCAAATTACTCCTATTGCTCAACAACCTCAACATTCCAAAAGATCTGGTTCTTCAGGACAAGGAAAGTCTACTGGTGCTCATGAAGTTAAGCTCAAGACTAATGATGATGCTCCTGAATCTGGTGGTGTTACAATCTCTAACATAATAGATGCTAAAGAATTATTCTTTCCTTATAGACACAAGGAAACAAGTGAAGAGATTGTTCTGTACTACAAGGGGGTTTGAGCAAAAGAATGCCAGAAGTGCTCTTGGGTTGATAACTGAAGATTTTCCAGATCTAACAACTGAAGAAGCAGTTATGCAACAGAAGGAGCTAATGGCTCAAATTGAAGCTTAAGCAAAAACCTCGAAAGGAAGAGGAAAAAGAGGTGGAAGAGCCACAAGAGCCAGAGGAAGAGGATGAATTTCTAATTCAAGTCAAGGTTTTGTAATTGATTCTGCATTTCTGAATGTTTTTATTTAGGGAAGGTTTTGTTCATGTACAAGGAAATAATGTAAAAGAAGAAGCTGAGGATACTGAAGAAATGATTGTCCAAAGAAGAAATCAACCACTGACATTGCTCAAGTTGATATAACTAATACAAATATGTCTCTTGAAGCAGACATAAGAACTGAGGAAAAAGCAAATCCTGATGCTGTGAATCTGATAGATGATTTTGACACTGATGAAAAGGTGATCAAAGTATTGGATGAATCAATTCTTGATGAACAAGAAAGAATTGACAGAAGAAAAGTTGATCGAGCATGCAGTGACTATGAGCAAAGAATTCTAAATTCAAGAAGAGAGCTGTGGCAGAAAACAAGAGGAATGATTCATGATTTATCTAAAGGGTATGCTCCTCTCAGCAATAAGGATACAAGATGGAAAGATGTTTATACATTTATTTATCGTAAAGAATTCAAGCATATTGAATTTGTATCAGCAGGACTTAGGGATTCTATTTCAGAACAGGAGGATATTGATAAGTCCATCAAGAAACCTTCTTGGGTGGAACATAATGAAAAGCTAAAACTTATCAAAACTCGTACTAGATGAGGTATTGGTCATCATGGAATGGAAACTCTGAGGTCTGATTTACTGTACACAGATATTCTAACTGACAATCTTGGTGAGAGAATTACTCCTTCACATCTTGAGAAAGTTGAAGCTGTAAAGATTGTTTATAGGAAGATAAATCTTGGTGATGTCAGAGAAGAGATTTTGTACTTCTTGAGATATGGTAAAGTTAAAAGCTTTACATTGCAGCAACTCTTGATGAAGACTATGATTGAGTTGAAATATATTCACTATCTTCTTAGAGTTGAGGACAATGTCACCAGAAACTGGTCTTTTATGATACTTGAGAGTATCAGAAGAAGAGTCATGAACAAAGAAGACAAATACAATGGTGATTATGTTCCTATGTACAAAACTTATATTGGTCAAGAAATGGAGATGGAAAAGGGAGCTGTAGTTCTGAAAGTTTTTCTCAACAATCCTCAGTTATCTTTCAGTCCTGATCATGAAGATGTCAGCTTAAGATTTATGTTAATTGGTGATCTTGAAATAACTAAGAGTTCGATTTCTAAATTAAGATCAACCATTTATCAGCTTGGAGAAGATACTGAAGAGAACAAAGAGTTGAAGAAAAAGCTTGTCAAAGTCCTTCAAGACAAGGAGGAAGAAAGGTTAAACAGATTTCTGGAAACAACTATCAGTTATCTTAGGATACTGAAGTAAGCCTTATTCTTTGTACATTTTGTAATTGGTTTTGGCATCATTGAGAATGGAATTTGTGCTTCATTACATTAAGCATAAATTGGGGGAGATTTTGGTACGTGCTGATTCTCAATGATTAGGAGGAACTCAGGATATGACTGTTTTGGATTTCATCAGGATTTGATGTGCCATCAGGATTTGATGCATCATCAGTATTTGCAGAACATCAGCATCTGAAGACAGTCTATTGTGAAGATTAAGTTTGTTCCTTATTTTGAGGGATGGATATTTGTTCGTTCTGAGTGATAGGTTTTTGTGTATTCAGTTAAAGATATGTATCATTTTCTGTTAGTAATTGATAATGCATATCCTAGATTGATTTGTAGCAGATGTGTATTATATAAACACAGTTTAGGTCATCACATAGTGATTAACTCGAGCATTGTACGACCTAGCAGCTCTCAAGAACATCAGTATTTCTTTAGAGAGTTTGTAACAGTTTTTATCAGAAATAGAAAGAACTATTATATTTTTATACTTGTTCGAAACGTTTATACAATTGTATCCAACCCCCCTTAAACAATTGTATCATTACTGGGCAATAGAGAACTTATTTAATAAAATTGTGCCAGAGAGTGCCAACACCCTTATTTCACTAACTTTTTAATTATTTATTTCTGAATATTATCATCTAAAAATCTAGGCATTTAACTCTAAAGCTATTTTTTCTTAAAAGTTTTTTTTATACTCCCTACGTCCCTCTCATTTCTTTACATTTCGGAAAGAGTGTCTGACATGCATTTTAAGATGCATGCTGTGCAAGACATGCCTTTACATAACAAGACTAAGTCACATTGACAATTCTAAGAGTTAGTTGACTTGTAATCTAATGTAATCTGTATTGATGTTTCTTGTGTCTGTAAAAATGTTTAGACTAGATCTGGGGTATTTTTCAGTAAACAACAAACAAGCTAGGAATAAATCTCTGGAAGAAGATCAAGCCCGATCATGCCTTAGAATGAAGATAAACTATTTGGTGAAGAATAAAGTCATAGGTTGAAAAATGTTCCAAGTCAAATGTCAAGAAGTCACGGATCAAGGATGTCAAGAAGTATATCAAGAAGTCAAATTTGGCTTGTAGAGAAGTCACCTCACTTGTAGAGAAGTCACTTCACTTATAGAGAAGTCATTTTACATGTAGAGAAGTCAATATGGTCTATGGAGAAGTAGAGATGTCGATAAATCAGTTTAGCATGTAGAGAAGTGGAGATAGCGACAAGTCAAACCACATGTAGAGAAGTGGAGATATCGACAAGTCAAACTACATTTAGAGAAGGGGAGATATTAATAAGCCAAAATGTCTATAGAGAAGAGGAGATATCGACAAGTCAAAATGCCTATAGAGAAGAAGAGATTTTGATAAGTCAAAAATCCTATAGAAAAGAGGAGATTTCTACAAGTCAAACTACATGTAGAAAAGTGGAGATATCGATAAGTCATTCTACATCTCGATATAGACATCTCTATACATTTTGAAGATCTCGATAAAAGCTTCAAGAATTACAGAAGAAATCAACTCTGAAGATTCAAGGTAATCTGTCAACAGACCATTTTATCAATATAATGGAAAGTCTATAAATGCAGCTTGAGAAGTTCAAGATCAAGGGCTATGATGAACTAGACGAAGAAGGGTCACAAACCTAGAAGATTATATGCAAATTTGTTGCACTTAAAATAGAAATAGACAAAAGGACTTTAGAAAATGTGTTAATCTATTTTAGTGCAATTTCTGTAAACTGTGCATGTTGATCAATAAAATATGTCACGGGTCCTTAGTTCAGAAGTAACAAAATAGATATAGAATTTCTTGTATTCTCTCAAGAAGTAGCTGACTTCTTAACATATAAGAACACAGATTTGTAGCGTAACATATTTGATTTTTAATAAAATGATCAAGTAAGTTTTGATAGTTGTTTCTTGTTCATTTTACAGTTAACCAATTATCACTGCAAATATTACATACTCTGTTGAGTTCCATAGTCTATACACTTAAGCTTGATTTTCTTGAAAGTAACCTACAAAGTTTTTTAAAGAAAAATCAAGAAACCCACATTCACCCGCCCCCCATGTGTGCATTTCATATATAACAAGTGATATCAGAGCAAAATCTTAAAGTAAACAGATTAGATCTTGGAAGTATGAGTGCACAAAAACTCAGCAGTAGCAAGATTCCTGTTTTTGACCAAGCAAACTATACGATGTGGAAAAAGATGATGATGTTCATGAGGATGACTCATCCAATGTAAATTGAGATTCTTAAGCATGGACCCTTCATTTCTATGGTGAGGGTACCTGAAGCAACTAAAGGTGATGTAGTTATTCTTGGTCACTATGCTCCAGAAGATCCATCTACATACACTGAACCGGAGAAGGAAAAATTCTCACTTGACAGTGGTTTGCAACTCATTCTAATTGACTCTCTTGATAATTTCATGTATAACAACATTATCAACTATAAGTCAGCCAAGCAAATATGGGAAAAGATAGAGATCTTGTGTGAAGGTACTGAGGAAGTGAGGTCAAACCAGAGAAGAATTCTGATCTCACAATATATAGTTTTCATGGATGAACCTAAAGAAGGAATTATTGAGGTTTTTGAAAGGTTCAACAAACTTATAAATGACTTGCAACTGCATGACAAGTTCTATGATACTGAGAAGGTCTGTAAGTCATATGTCATAGACCTATTTGTATATTCGAGGATTCAACTCAACTCAAATAAGAATGTAATAAGTAAATAGTGGATCTACCGTCAGAGAGATCTCGCAAAGTAATATCTGTCAAAGGATTCAGAAACAACGTTCATCTACAGACTTGAGGAATTAATTCACTGGAAGAAGTTCAAGAAATTGATCATGCCTCAGTGATATAAGTCAAGATCGTGGATTTAATCAAGTGACAGAGATCTCGTCAGGGTATCAATAAATTACAAGGATTTAATCTGAAGAAAATCAAAGTGTCAAAGTCAAGACATGAAGAAACATCACGGAAGTTAGTCACTCATGAACCAGACAGTACATCGAGTGTCAACGTTGAAGTGGTGGAATTGATTCATAATTTTCAGTGATTTTCAGAAGATTTGCAGAAGAATGGTTGCTGCTCAAGACTAGAATTAATTCTCTATTAATTAATTAAGTCATCTAATTTAATTAAGAAAATAAATTATATCTGCAAAGAATAATTTATTTATTAATTGAATTAATTGATTAATTAATTCTGAATTAATTCTAGGAATTTTAGGAATTTTCAGAAGTTTAATTGGATTAATTTCAAGCATTAAATCAGCAAGACAATTGAAAATGAACTAGCATGACAATCAGGATTGTCATACCGATTGTCATGCTAGGCCATTTTCCATTGTCATACCGAAAGTTACTCTAGGAGGATGATTGTCTTGCTAGTTCATTCTGATTGTCTTGCTAGTTCATTCAGATTGTCTTGCTAGTTCATTCAATTGTCCTACCGAAAGTCTTGCAAGCTTAAAGGATTGTCATTCCAATTCAATTGATTCAGCTGATTGATTAAATAGAAGCAGAGAAGCAGCATATCATTCTATTGATACAAAAACACAAGTCAAAAACAAGAACACAGCAGCCGCAACAAATATTTCATTTTTCATCTGCTTACTTCAAGATTAAATTTCTAGTTTGTAAAGTTAAATCCAATCAACTAGAAATCATTCTCTTGTTCTTGTGTAACAATCTAGCGGATCAAAATCCCTAGAACTTAATCTCAAATCGCGTTTAGCATTTGATTCTAATTATTGCAAAAATAGAAAAAGTTCATGTCGAATTTATTCTAGATTTGTGATAATTGATTTGAGATTAATACCTTGTAATCGATACAGTTGTTGTAACACCTTTCAAGTTTAATAATATTTTTATTTAACTTGAATTTTGTTTCACATTTTTTATTCCGCATTTAATTCGATTATTCGGTACTGTTTGTATTCAACCCCCCCTTCTACAAACAAATTGGGACCTAACAATTGGTATCAGAGCCTTCTGATTAACGAACAAATCAAGATCCTAGACTTTTGTGATTTTTCAACTCTTTGAATTTTTATTCATTCAAAAATTCATAATGACTTCACATAAAGTTGGAACCGTTAAAATTCCACAATTTGATAAAGAAAATTATATTATGTGGAAGAAGAAGATGCTCTTGTTTTTACAAGTTACAAATCCCAAATATTCAAGCTTGTTAAAGAAGGATATAAAAACTCCGATGGTTATTGAACCGGAGGTAATAATAGATGGTGTGGTGACTACTAAAGCCAGAACCTATCCAAAAGATCCTGAAGATTTTACTCCTGCTGAGAAGGAAGAATTCTCCTTGGATGCCAGCCTTCAATTAATTTTAATTGATTCCCTTGATCCCTTAATGAACAGACATGTGATGAACTGTAAAAATTCCAAACACATGTGGGAAACTATTGAGGTGATCAATGAAGGCACAGAGGAAGTTAGGGAGAACAAGTTGGAAATCCTAACCTCTGAATATGAACATTTCAAATCAAATCCAGGAGAAGGAATTACTGAAGTGTTTGAGAGGTACAATGCGTTGATCAACAACCTGAACATTAATGGAAAGTATTATTCAATCAGGGAGGTCAACAAAAAGTTCCTTTTAACACTGCCAACTCATCTTGAACATAGAATCACTGCCATTAGAGAAGCTAGAGATCTGAGTGAGATTTCTTTGGACAGGCTCTATGGAGTGTTAAAAACCTATGAGTTGGAGCAGATACAACAGAAGGAAGTCTACGGGAAGGATAGAATGGTCAGCACATCTACTGCACTTGTAGCTGAAGGTCAACAACAACAGCAATCTCAACAATTGGAGAGAATGGTACAGTGTTCCAAGGCTGAGGAAAATATGTTAGTAGCAGAATATGATCCTCCTACTACAAATCAATCAAGTGATGATTTTTATTCCTTGGAAGAGCTGGAGCAATTGGAAGACGAGTCAATGGCCCAAATTGTCAAGAGATTCTCCCATGTCAGATTCAAGAGGAATCCCAAGCTTAAGTACAAGTCCAACTACAACAAATTCCAGAAAGGTGGATCTTCATCCTCTAACACCAGCAGTGGTGGATACAAAACAGGGATGGTTGATCGGAGCACCATTAGATGCTATAACTGCAATGAGTTGGGACACTTTGCCACAGAATGTAGGAAGCCAAAGCAAGTAAGAAAGAATTCTGAAAGGGCTTATCTGGCAAAGGGAAGAAGCTGGGATGATACTGACAGTGAAGATGAAGATGAAGGAAATCTTGCTCTTATGGCTATTGATGGAAAAGCTTCATCGTCAAGAATAGAGGTAAAACTTTCTGATGCTGAAATGGTTTATCATCTAAGAGGTAACTTAGATTGTGCACGTCGTGATAATGAACTGTTAAGTTTACAGATCACAGACCTTGAGAAAGAGGTTAATGAATTAAGACTTGTGCACATTAATCAAGACAAATTAAAAGAACAAGTATCTTTTCTAGAGAATAGAGTTGACTGTTATAGAAAACTCGAAACTATTCTCAAAGACAAGATCACCGGTCTTGAGACTAAGGTTAGAGCCTACTTCAATTCTTGTTCGAAGGCTAAAGAGTTCTACAGTAAGCAATCTGTTAATCAAACATCTGGAATAGGTTATGATTACAATGTTGCTATTGGAGAATTAGGCATAAACTCCCCTCCTCGTGTATGTGCTAAAGGGAGGGAAGTACCACATGTGCTTAAGGGTGTTGATGAACCCCTCTATAAACCATCAATTGCTGAACCATTTGATGCGACCTCTTCTGTTATTCAAGAAGAAATGCGTGCTGAGGATCATGCTTATGAGAAGATTGTTTCCAAGTCAAGTGAGTCGAAAGTTCCAGTCAAAGTTGTGAAAGCAAATGAGACTAACTCAGACACACATGAGTTGGATAACAATAATGCCATGTCTACCATGCATAAATTGCCTGCTGTTAATATCTCTCATAAAGCATGTGGTGTTTCTAATTGTATGTCTTGTGCTTTTAATATGATGTATGCTTATTTTAATGGTAAGCATATTTCTAATGATAAGACTACTCCTCGTCAGCATGTGAATAACAAGAAGCATGATAGGTCTAAGACTGCTAGTCCTTCTAAGGCTAGAAAGGAGACATTTGTGCCTAAGCTTAAACAGAAATTTGTTAAGGCTGTTTACAAAGTCAAATGTTCAGTCATTGAGAAAGTTGAGACAATTAAGATTAAAAATGTTGTTTTGCCTGACAAAGGACAGTTCTACAAGTATGCCGGGCCCAACCAAGTTTGGGTTCCGAAGAAGGGTTAATCCATTTGTGTTGCAGGGCATTAAACAGGTACAACCGGTAGTGTGGATTCTTGACAGTGGATCGTCAAGACATATGACCGGAGATAGAGCCCTGCTATCAAATGTGGATTGAGAAAGCTGGCCCCCTGGTTACCTTTGGAGATAACAGCAAAGGTTTATCTGAGGGATATGGCTGTTTGCAAGCTGGGAATGTTATCATTGTAATTTTGTATATTGTGCTAGGTTATTATCAGGAAGCAGTATCCAACATATAGCACCAGTGACGAGACTTGAGAATATTACGACATAACAGGCACCTGCTGCACATTACACTTGGAATTGTACTCTAGTAAGATGTGTACAAGTGTACTCCTGGTTGGTGAGTTAAAAGAGGAAGTTAGAGCACCACAGTTCATGGACTATGCAATCTCTTCTTCACAATCTCACTTCAGGTTGGTATGAACTAGTATACTACTCAAGCAATCGTCAAGGACATGGTATGGCACTCTAACAGAAATTGTAATTTTATATGAACTAGTAGAGTCGTCATATTAATAACTATCTTATCACTAAGCACAATCATATTGTTTTATATGTGCAGTGGTATATTGATTATGCAACATAACAATTAGTATCTAAAGTACTTGACAAGTATCGGTCAATGATATCTTGTTAACATTATGTTGCAGATATTTGTAAGCTTTTGATATGAATGAGAATTACTTAGACTTTACCCTAAGTGATCAATGTTTTATCAAAAACTCATTCATATTGAAAAACAAAATCAAACTTCTTTCTACATTAGTGATTTCTTATTTCATGTAAAATCTTTTGAAATCACTATTGTAAATCATTTTCTCTCTATTACCATATATTCTATGATACAGGTTCAGTCTCCATTGACTTTCTTTCATTGACAGTCATGAGGTTGAAAACCCACAACGTCTATCCCAGACTGTAAAGACAAACACATAAACAGAACCAACCAACACTCTCTTACCACTAAATGTAGTATGAGTGAGCGTGAGGGAGATAGTGCCTTAGTGCACCACATAAGGAAGGTTCTGTAGTCAACCCAGTAGCTTTGTCTCCTACATAGATGAGTAGTATTTAAACCGAGACAACTGCTAGCCCCCATACATCTTCTCAAAAAGATGTAATGGCTGAAAAGGTACAAAAACAGTTACTAGATTCATTCTCTCAACAGGGTGCGTCTATTGAATTTTGCCTGTCGGCCAAGGTATCCGATGTAGTGTCACCACTTCAAATATAATCAATTCTTGATGCACAAGGAGAGGTTACACACACAAAGGATGAGTTGACGGAAACAAGAGTTTTGACCATTTTAAGGTCAGATTCGATTGTTCAAGGTTCGTTAATGGACCAATTGCCTTTACAGGTGTTAGGAGAGGATACTGATCCAAAAGCCATATGTCAGTGGTCAGTGTCTACCTCCCCAGGCTTAAATCCCCTGGATGCATCTGCGGATAGTGGATCTGACATAGGTGCAGATCGGCAACTTGTTGACAATGATTCAGATATTACCTGATAAGTCACAAGGAAATGTCTTCACAGACATTAGAAGGGAACTTTGATCTTTATGCTAAATTCTTTGGATCATTGTTTACCTTCCCAGAATTCAAATCTGGAACCCTAAAAGGGAAACTAGCAACTTGTAGATTATGACTCAGATTTATCTGACGAGTTTAACAAGGATGGGGATTTGTGAACTCCCATTGCACCACCTATGACCTCCTTAAGGATGGCTAAGGTGATTTTCCTTGCAGGTACAGCTGGATTATGGAGCTATGAGAGAAGAGTGATACACTTGTGAGAAAGAGTGTAAACACGAGTGGAGAGAAGAGTGAAACACATGTGAGGTACACTAAACAGAATCACACACTCACAGTGAGAAAGAGAAACTACTTGTTATTTCTTTTCCAACCAAGTGAAATATGAGAACTTCTTCAGACGACGGCATACATTCCTTCTTTAAGGGGGAGATAAAAGCTTAAGTAATAGTTTGGAGGATTCCTCAACTAAGGGGGAGAAATAGCAGGGAGGAAGAAAAAGATCATATGTACACTACACCACACCATTGTTGTTTCTAACTACGGATCCTATTGTACGGGAGAGGTGGTAAACACAAGGTGATTTCCTAGTAAGGGAAGAAGCTGTTAGGGGAGTACCATTGGTTTTTATCTGCGGATCCTATTGTACGGGAGAGGTGGTAAAACGAAGGTGATCTTCTTTAATCAGTTGATTCTCATAGGGGGAGAAGCAAGAGATATGGGCTTCTCAACAGGAAATGTGGTTGTATAAATGAAGATGGAACTACTTGAAGATATGTTCAGTCTAGAGGAACATCTACTTGGAATCTGGGAAATGTTAAATCTCATCCAGAACTTTTCTGCTATTTACTTTGCATGTATGTTTATATCTTTTTCTTATTTGTTAGTTGAGTTATCCTCTAGGTATTTGTGTGTTATTGTCTAACAAACAAATAGGGGGAGATTGTAAGTCATATGTCATAGACCTATTTGTATATTCGAGGATTCAACTCAACTCAAATAAGAATGTAATAAGTAAATAGTGGATCTACCGTCAGAGAGATCTCGCAAAGTAATATCTGTCAAAGGATTCAGAAACAACGTTCATCTACAGACTTGAGGAATTAATTCACTGGAAGAAGTTCAAGAAATTGATCATGCCTCAGTGATATAAGTCAAGATCGTGGATTTAATCAAGTGACAGAGATCTCGTCAGGGTATCAATAAATTACAAGGATTTAATCTGAAGAAAATCAAAGTGTCAAAGTCAAGACATGAAGAAACATCACGGAAGTTAGTCACTCATGAACCAGACAGTACATCGAGTGTCAACGTTGAAGTGGTGGAATTGATTCATAATTTTCAGTGATTTTCAGAAGATTTGCAGAAGAATGGTTGCTGCTCAAGACTAGAATTAATTCTCTATTAATTAATTAAGTCATCTAATTTAATTAAGAAAATAAATTATATCTGCAAAGAATAATTTATTTATTAATTGAATTAATTGATTAATTAATTCTGAATTAATTCTAGGAATTTTAGGAATTTTTAGAAGTTTAATTGGATTAATTTCAAGCATTAAATCAGCAAGACAATTGAAAATGAACTAGCATGACAATCAGGATTGTCATACCGATTGTCATGCTAGGCCATTTTCCATTGTCATACCGAAAGTTACTCTAGGAGGATGATTGTCTTGCTAGTTCATTCTGATTGTCTTGCTAGTTCATTCAGATTGTCTTGCTAGTTCATTCAATTGTCCTACCGAAAGTCTTGCAAGCTTAAAGGATTGTCATTCCAATTCAATTGATTCAGCTGATTGATTAAATAGAAGCAGAGAAGCAGCATATCATTCTATTGATACAAAAACACAAGTCAAAAACAAGAACACAGCAGCCGCAACAAATATTTCATTTTTCATCTGCTTACTTCAAGATTAAATTTCTAGTTTGTAAAGTTAAATCCAATCAACTAGAAATCATTCTCTTGTTCTTGTGTAACAATCTAGCGGATCAAAATCCCTAGAACTTAATCTCAAATCGCGTTTAGCATTTGATTCTAATTATTGCAAAAATAGAAAAAGTTCATGTCGAATTTATTCTAGATTTGTGATAATTGATTTGAGATTAATACCTTGTAATCGATACAGTTGTTGTAACACCTTTCAAGTTTAATAATATTTTTATTTAACTTGAATTTTGTTTCACATTTTTTATTCCGCATTTAATTCGATTATTCGGTACTGTTTGTATTCAACCCCCCCTTCTACAAACAAATTGGGACCTAACAAGGTCACTCTTGCTCAATCTTCCTGACCATTTGAAACAAAAGATCCCCGTAATAAGAGAAGAGAGAGATCTAGGGAGAATAATTTTGGAGGTTTTATATGGTATTCTTAAAACCAATGAACTGGAGATGATGCAGAGAAAATCATTAAAGCTGAGTCAAGGACATGTTGTGGATGTGTCAAGTGCCTTGATACCTAATGATCAGAAAATGATTGAAAATTAAATTGAGTCTTATACTCAAGTTATAAACCTGTTGAACAGATGAACAAGGAACCTAAAAAACAAGTCATTCTAGAGTTGGAAGAGGATGAATATTACACTCTTGATGAGTTAGGTGAAATGGATTAGTCTATGGCCTACCTGGCAAGGAAGTTCTGAAATATAAGATTTAAGAAGCCCATATATTTCAAGGGTAAAGATCAAACATCCTATAACAACAACTGGAAAGGAAAATCTCAGACAAGCACAACCGGAAAAGTGGCTACAAATCAGGATCTGTGAACCGATCTAAGATTAGATGTTATAATTGTAATGAGCTTGGTCACTTTGCCACAGAATGCAGAAAGGCAAAGAAGGTGAAGAAAGATAAGGCATACTTGGAGTTTGAAGCTAAGTGTGAAGCACTTGTGAAGAAATAACAGGGAAAAGCTTATATTTTTGAAGAAAAAAGGTGGGATGACACATATGATAAAGATGACAATGAAGAATATGGAAACTATGCACTCATGGCCTTGGAGGAATGTAATAGCCCACACTTCTGGACTATCAATTCTAAATCAAAACTAATACAAAATACAATTATTAATCCAAAATTCTATTACAATGGTGACTATTACAAAAGTGCAGCTAACAGAAGCCCAAAAATTAAACTACTCCAATTCAAAGTCCTCGAACTCGAATGCTATCCAACTTGAATCTTAGAAGAAACCTAAAAATTGTAAGAATGAGCTATACAGCCCAGCAAGAAACCAATCGATCCAACTAGTTGGGACAAACAACATGTTAGGTCCCAATATGTTTGTAGAAGGGGGGTTGAATATAAACAGTACCGAATAATCGAATTAAATGCGGAATAAAAAATGTGAAACAAAATTCAAGTTAAATAAAAATATTATTAAACTTGAAAGGTGTTACAACAACTGTATCGATTACAAGGAATTAATCTCAAATTAATTATCACAAATCTAGAATAAATTCGACATGAACTTTTTCTATTTTTGTAATAAAAAGATTCAAATGCTAAACGCAATTTGAGATTAAGTTCTAGGGATTTCGATCCGCTAGATTGTTACACAAGAACAAGAGAATGATTTCTAGTTGATTGGATTTAACATTACAAACTAGAAATTGTGATCTTGAATTAGCAGATAAGATGAAATATTTGGCTGATTTTTCTCTCTGTATGTTCTTGACTTCTTTTCTGTTGAATTAAAAATGTTGAATGGCTGCTTCTATCTTTAAGTAATCAACCGAATAGAATAGAGCTAGCATGACAATCCTTTTGAACTAGCAAGACTTTCGGTGAGACAATCAGTTGAGCTAGTATGACTTTCGGTATGACTATCAAATGAACTAGCAAGACTATCTGATTGAACTAGCAAGACAATCCTCTTCCAGTGTAACTTTCGGCAAGACAATTATTTTTACTGGCATGACTTTCGGTATGACTATTGATTGTCATACCGATTGTCATATTAGTACAATCAGATTTGTCTTGCTGAATTTAAATTCTGAAAATTCTTAATATTAATTCTGAATTAATTAATCAATTAATTCAATTAATTAATAAATTAATCTTTGCAGATATAATTTATTTTCTTAATTAAATTATATGACTTAATTAATTAATAGAGAATTAATACTAACCTTGAGCAGCAACCCTTCTTCTGAATATATTCTGAAAATCACTGAAAATTATGAATCAATTCCACCACTTCAATGTTGACACTCGATGTACTGTCTGGTTCATGAGTGACTAACTTCCGTGACGTTTCTTCATATCTTGACTTTGATAACTTGATTTTCTTCAGATTAAATCCTTGTAATTAATTGATACTCTGACGAGATCTCTGTCACTTGATTAAATCCACAACCTTGATTTATATCACTGAGGCTTGATCAATTTCTTGAACTTCTTCCAGTGAATTAACTCCTCAAGTCTGTAGATGAACCTTGTTTCTGAATCCTCTGACAGATATTACTTTGCGAGATCTCTCTGACGGTCGATCCACTATTTACTTATTACATTCTTATTTGAGTTGAGTTGAATCCTCAAATATACAAATAGGCCTATGACATATGACTTACAATCTCCCCCTATTTGTTTGTTAGACAATAACACACAAATACCTAGAGGATAACTCAACTAACAAATAAGAAAAAGATATAAGCAGAAATGCAAAGTAAAATATAACATTTTCCAGCTTCCAAATAAGATGTTCCTCTAGACTGAACATATCTTCAAGTAGTTCCATTTTCTTCTGTACAACCACACTTCCTGTTGAGAAGCCCATATCTCTCTTGCTTCTCCCCCTATGAGAATCAACTGATTAAAGAAGATCACCTTCGTTTACCACCTCTCCCGTATAATAGGATCCGCAGATAAAAACCACTGGTACTCCCCTTTTGAAAACAACTTCTTCCCTTATCACTAGGAAATCACCTTGTGTTTTACCATCTCTCCCGTACAATAGGATCCGTAGTTACAAACAACAATGGTGTGGTGTAGTGTACATTTGCTTTACCTTTTTCTTACTCCCTGCAATTTCCCCCCCTTAGTTGAGGAATCCTCCAAACTTATTACTTAAGCTTTTATCTCCCCCTTAAAGAAGGAATGTATGCCGTCGTCTGAAGGAGTTCTCATATTCACTTGGTTGGAAAAGAAATAACAAGTAGTTTCTCTTTCTTCCTCACTGTGAGTGTGTGATTCTGTTTAGTGTACCTCACATGAGTTTCACTCTTCTCTCCACTCGTGTTTACACTATTTCTCACAAGTGTATCACTCTTCTCTCATAGCTCCATAATCCAGCTGTACCTGCAAGGAAAATCACCTTAGCCATCCTTAAGGAGGTCACAGGTGGTGCAATGGGAGTTCGCAAATCCCCATCCTTGTTAAACTCGTCAGATGAATCTGAGTCATAATCTACAAGTTGCTAGTTTCCCTTTTAGGGTTCCAGATTTGAATTCTGGGAAGGTAAACAATGATCCAACGAATTTAGCATAAAGATCAAAGTTCCCTTCTAATGTCTGTGAAGACATTTCCTTGTGATTCATCTGGTAATATCTGAATCATTGTCAACAAGTTGCCGATCTGCGCCTATGTCAGATCCACTATCCGCAGATGCATCCAGGGGATTTAAGCCTGGGGAGGTAGACACTGACCACTGACATATGGCTTTTGGATCAGTATCCTCTCCTAACACCTGTAAAGGCAATTGGTCCATTAACGAACCTTGAACAATCGAATCTGACCTTAAAATGGTCAAAACTCTTATTTCCGTCAACTCATCCTTTGTGTGTGTAACCTTTCCTTGTGCATCAAGAATTGTTTATGTTTGAAGTGGTGACACTACATCGGATACCTTGGCCGACAGGCAAATTTCAATAGACACACCCTGTTGAGAGAATGAATCTAGTAACTGTTTTTGTGCCTTTTCAGCCATTACATCTTTTTGAGAAGATGTATGGGGGCTAGCAGTTGTCTCGGTTTAAATACTACTCATCTATGTAGGAGACAGAGCTACTGGGTTGACTACAGAACCTTCCTTATATGGTGCACTAAGGCACTATCTCCCTCACGCTCATTCATACTACATTTAGTGGTAAGAGAGTGTTGGTTGGTTCTATTTCTGTGTTTGTCTTTACAATCTGGGATAGATGTTGTGGGTTTTCAACCTCATGACTGTCAATGAAAGAAAGTCATTGGAGACTGAACCTGTATCACAGAACATATGGCAATAGAGAGATAAAATGTACTTAAGATATATAATGAATGAAAATTATACATTTAATCTTTTGAGAGAGATGATGTACAATAGTGATTTCAAAGGATTTTACATGAAATAATAAATCTCTAATGTAGAAAGAAGTTTGATTTTCTCCTAAAACTCACTACACATATAAAACAATATGTTTGTGCCTAGTGATAAGAGAGTTATAAATATGACGACTCTACTAGTTCATATAAAATTATAACTTCAGTTAGAGTGCCATACCATGTCCTTGACGATTGCTTGAGTAGTACACTAGTTCATACCAACCTGAAGTGAGATTGTGAAGAAGAGATTGCATAATCCAATAGATCTGCAACTGCAAAGTCCATGAACTGAGGTGCATTGACTTCCTCTTTTGACTCACCAACCAGGAGTACACTTGTACACATCTTACTAGAGTCCAATTCCAAGTGTAATGTGTAGCAGGTGCCTGATATGTCGTAATATTCTCAATAAATCAATAAATCACCTAACTCATCTTTGTAAAAAGACTGTTTGTGAGCCAAAGTATGGGGCATGCAAATACAATGAAGCACAAACCGATGACCCTTATTCATTCTATGATAAGTTTGATTGCATATCCTACAACATGAAGGTTATGACTAGCTGTCATAAACTAAGAAAAGATCTAAAAGAAATCAATCTTGGATCTGAGGTCAAAAGTGAAAATGCTAATCAATCTAAAAAAAAATTCTTTTGAAAGCTCAACTTCTAATCCTGTTAACTCTGCAAAGAAGAAGAATGTGCCCAACACTTCTTGGGAAGCTAAAAACACTTAAAACTCATTGTGTGCAAGACAAGAATAATAAAGTCATGGGGATCATTGATAGTGGATGTTCCTGGCACATGACAGGTGATAAAGCCCTGCTATCACAATTTGAGTAGATGGCTGACTCTTTGGTGACCTTCGAAGACAACAACAAGAGATTCACAATGAGATATGGAAATTTGGTTTCTGGTAATGTTGTCATTCAAGATGTAGCACAAGTTGGAGGACTTGAGATTAATCTTCTAAGTGTCAACCAATTCACAGATAAAGGATTCAAAGTTAAGTTTGACAAAGAAGATTGTACAATCTCAAAGAAGAATACTGGTGAAGTTGCTCTTAAAAGAGTAAAAAACGGAAGTTTGTTTGTTGTAGACATGAACTCAACAAGAAAAGACACAGTGTTTTGCTTCTACATTGAGGCATCAAGTGAACAATGCAGACTTTGGCACAAAAAGCTCTCTCACCTAAACTTCAAAATAATCAACACTCTTATGAAAAGAGAATTAGTGAGAGACATGACAGTCTTGAAATTTGTCCAAGATGAAGTCTGTGAAGCTTGCCAAAAAGGAAAGATGAAGAGATCAAGTCACAAAAGCAAAATCGTGAATTCTACCAATGCTCATCTACAACTTATCCACATAGATTTGTTTGGTCACTGTGAATGTGATGTACATTTCTAAGAAAGGATATGCACCGGTAATTATGGATGACTACTCAAGATATACTTGAGTGGAATTTATACATTCTAAAGATGAAACTGTTAGTGTTTGTACCCTAGAGATAATACTATAATGTTTTAGTTTAAGACATTTGATTATTAATGTTTATGTTTTATCGGTTATTCCCTTTATAATTTATTATGTTTTAATTTACTGTGATATAAATGATAGATTAATAAATGTCCTTGGAATATGATATGAATTATATATCTCTAAGTATGTGACTTAGAAATGAGATTATGAGAATAGTATCAATATTCCTAAAGGTCCCTAGTCGAGTATTATTATTAAAGGACAATAATAATGCATTAAGACTGGTGTGTTTGTTGACTGATGATCACATCTCATTGATCATAGGTATAGTGATATTAAAGTCAAAAACACAGGGAGATGTAAATGTACATGGTGTTGGACAGACCCGATGTGAGATTCTACATGTCTGTTGTGTCATAAGTAATTCTCACAGTGATAATGATGTAATGGTCCTTAGACCTGAAGTCATTATATTTCTATATGAGAATTAATATACACTGATTCCATTAAAAGTTATCTTTGACCGGGTAATGATAAAAGTGGACATTGGGTATATTATGAATCGTATGAGAAATATGAATGATCTAGGTGGGATTTAACCCTCTTATTTTAGGAGTGATATTATTGGCCTCTTGTGTGAGTTAGACTATGAAATGTGTGGTCACGCTCAAATGTTGATTTGATATGATAGTCTACTCATTGATCAAAGAAACTTGGATTAAACTATGATGAGGATGACACATTACATGCCTCTAGTTTAATCTATAATATTTGGTTAAAGTGATTATATTACATTGTACATTATTCATGAAAGGTTTAATCGATCACCGATTTAATTATTATTACTTGGGTAGCAGTGATGTATTACTAGATGCCGCTCATTCTTTACGATTTAAAATTAGATTTAAAATTCGTTGCCGACGTAATAATAACCTATAGGGTCACACACAAAGAATACTTGAAGGATTATTTAATTTAAATTGGATTAGAATTAAATTAAAGTAGTTCGAATTATTTATAATATTAATTAAGTATGACGTAATTAATTAGATAAATAATGATATTCGAATTTACTAATATCAATTATGAAATTCAGTTGTTAAATAATTAAGTGTGACTTAATTAATATACAAATAGGAATTTCGAATTAATAATAACTCCTAATAAGTTAAGAGTTATAATTATTTTTCTACTATCTATATAATATCTCTTGTGTTGCTGATTTTGGGTGCAAGACTTTTACTAAAACCCTAACCACCAAGAGAGAAGATGGAGAGAGCAAGAAGAAACGAGTTTGTGCTAGTACACATCCAATCCTTGAGTACCAGCATTCGTGTGGATCCCGATAGAGCGTAGATCGTGAGAGCGGGATGCGTGGTGATTGAACAATCTTTGGATCTCCATTATTCAACCAATTTGTAAAGATTCTTAAGGTAAACAATCTGATCTACGAATTAAATATCTGTTTTTCGCATGGATCATGCGGTGAGTTTTGAAAATTCTGGTTTTTCAAGTTTTTAATTACTATTTTTATTGCGTTTATGTGCTCGAAACCCTTTAGAAACTCTATACATTATCATTATAAACATAAAGAAGATTGAGAAACAGGCTGAAGATGATAATTCTGTGAAAAGATTGAGAAGTGATAATGTTACTTAGTTCAGACTTCAGAAATTTTATATTAAGTGATTTATGTAAAGACAAGGGCATCACTCAAGAGTTCTCAGCTCCAAGTACACCTCAACAAAATGGTGTAGTTGAAAGAAAGAACAAAACTCTGTTTGAAGCTGTAAGAACAATGTTACAGGATGCCAAGCGGCCAACAAGCTTTTGGGAGGAAGTTGTTAACACAGCATGATATGCTCATAACAGATACTTGGTGAACAAAAGTATTGGCAAGTCATCTTACTCAATCATGTCTAAAAAGAAGCCTACAGTTAAACATCTTCATTTGTTTGGAAGAAAATGCTTTGTGTTAAAAGACAACTCTGAATATATTGGCAAATTTAACTCTAAAGTATTTGAAGTTATCTTTATCGGTTATTCATTGGAAAGGACTGCCTACAAGGTCTATGTACAAGAGCAAAGAAAGATCATGGAGAGCACATATGTGACTTTTGATGATGACAAGTATCATGGTTTGGAATATCTTGATGAAAGTGAAGTTGAAGCCTTAAATTTTGAAAATATCAACCTTGATAGTAATTCTGAAGATAATGATGGAAAGAATGCAAAAAGAAGAAAAGAAAAAACTAGTGATCCAGTAATTTCTGTAAATGAGAATTCTTCTCAAGACAGAAATTCACCTGAATTTGACAACACAAACTCAGGGGGAAAATAAATGATAGTTATGCAAGTCATGCCAATAATGAAGAAAATGAGGACACCTTTAATCATCAAAATCAACACACCAGAAATGGGATAGAAGTCACACTAGAGACAATATTATTGGTGATCCCAGTGTTGGTGTGAGAACTAGAAGTACCACTGTAAATAAATGTCTACATGAATGCTTCTTATCTCAAATTGAGCCTAAGAAAACTAAAGAAGCTCTACGTGATCCTGACTAGATAACTGTTATGCAAGAGGAGCTAAATTAATTTGAAAGAAACAAAGTTTGGGAGTTGGTTCCCGCACCAAGAAATAGAATCATCATTGGAACAAAATGGGTGTACATGAATAAAATGGATGAAAAATGGTGGTGTTACCAGAAATAAAGCAAGACTGGTTACTAAATGTTACTCACAAGAAGAAGGAATTGACTATGATGAAACTTTTGCTCCAGATGCAAGACTTGAAGCAATAAGAATTTTCCTTGTATTTGTTGCACACTCAAATTTCAAAGTGTATCAAATGGATGTGAAAAGTGCATTCCTCAATGGTGAAGTAGAAGAACAGGTCTATGTGCAACAGCCTTCTGGTTTTGAAGATCCAAAATTTTTAGATTTTGTCTATTAAAGGCGCTCTATATTTTGAAGCAAGCACCAACAGTATGGTATGATACCTTGTTAGAATTTTTGATCAAGAATGGATTCACTAGAGGCACAATTGGTAAAACTTTATTCTACAAGCAATATGGTGATGACATATCCTAGTTCAAATCTATGTGGATAATATTATATTTGGTTATACTAATGAGAAACTTTGTCAAAGATTCTCAAAACTCATGCTGAGTGAATATGAGATGAGCATGATGGGAGAATTAAGTTAATTCCATGGCCTTCAAGTTAGTCAAAGAAGTGATGGAATTTTCATCAGTCAAACTAAGTATGTCAAAGATCTTTTGAAGAAATTTGAAATGATGGATTGTTCACCTGCATCTACTCCTATGTTTACAGCTACCAAATTGGATGAAGATAAGAAAAGAAATAGTGTAGACATTTTAAGTTATAGGGGAATGATTGGATCTCTACTTTATTTGACTGCAAGTAGACCAGACATCATGTTTGTTACATGTTTGTATGAAAGATTTCAAGCAAATCCTAAAGAATCACACTTAATGATTGTCAAGAGGATTTTCATATATATAAAAGGTACTCCTAACTTGGGATTGTGGTATCCTAAGGGAATTGGTCTTGAAGCTATTGGATACACAGATGCAGATTTTGCTGGATGCAGGGTTGACAAGAAGAACACAAGTGGAAACTGTCAATTTCATGGCCAAATACTTGTATCATGGTATAGTAAGAAACAAAAGTCTGTGTCAGCTTCCACAACCGAAGCTGAATACATAGCTGCTGGAAGTTGTTGTTCTCAAGTACTTTGGATTAGAAATCAGCTAATGGATTATGGACTAGTGTTACAGAAGATTCCTATCATGTATGACGATACTAGTGCAATATCTATTATTGCTAATCATGTAAATCACTCCAGAACAAAGCACATTGATGTAAGGTATCATTTCATTAGAGAACATGCTACTAATGATACCACTGAGCTCATTTATGTTCCAACAGAAAAACAGACAGCTAACATCTTCACTAAATCTTTGGATGAAGCAACAGTCACAATACTTTTAAGTAAAATTGGTATATGCTTAATTCTTCATCCCAATACAAGAACTCAGTTAACATGTTGCAGCATATTAATTATTAATAAATCAAAATTAATTTGATTTAATTAGGAATTAACTGAAATATGATTTATAAATATTTCATAAATTTTTGTATATTTATTTTTCAAAAATAAATCTTACTTGGAATTTTTATAATTCTAAGAAATATTGTCCAAATGTTAATTTATATTGTTGATTTGTGAAATTAATATAAGACATGATCAATATCAAGCAAAAGTATGTAAAGAACTGATTTTTTGATAAGTCTAAATGACTTCTCGATAAATCTTTAATGACTTCTCGGTAGAGTTTCGGATAAGTTTTTTTATGACTTCTCGATAAATCATGGAGAGATCTCGATATACCTATCGATATAGAGTTCTCTACAATACAAGCCTAGACTTCTCGATAACTCATACTAGAATAATTTAATGCAATAAATTATTTCAATAAAATACTTGTGATATAAAATCTATTTTAATTTTGTGTTGTATTTCTCATAATATAAATTAGAATAAATTGGTCCTATTTGGGCAAACTGGGTGTTTGTACAACATATCGATATGTCAGTATACAGTTCTCGATAAGAGTCAAGAAAATGACATCTCGATGTGAGTTCTCTACACGCTCCATGTGACTTCTCGATATAGTTTTTACCGTTTCTAATTCTCTTGTCGTGAAGTCACATCCCTATACTATAAAAACCCAGATATTCTCGATATAACCCTTCTTTTCGATTTTGAGATCTTAGTTGACCTAATTACGGTGATTTTTCACCATTTCACATCTTTTTAAGCTTTCTTCTTCTCAAAAACACTTACCCACTCATTTTTTCAAGCTTACTAATGGCATCCAACAGAAACAACCAAATAGCAGTAATCCCCAAGGATGGAACTAACTATTTGGCTTTTGTTGACCCAACACAGGCACCTGATAATTTCCAGTATTTTTTGAAGTTTGTGTCCGAGTCTTATCTTGCAAGAGCTCTTTCTTCCAATCTAACCCTGTATTTGGATGTGTTAAACGAGTTCTGGAATAGTGTTGTTCTACACACCAACATAGATGACAACCAAACAGTGTCCATGATGGTGACTTGTACAATTAAGGGTGTAGCTGTGGAGTTTAATGCCGATGATATAAACAAATTATTGGGCATCTCCACAGAGAACATGGTTTTCAACTCCTAGCTCTCAAGAACTGGCAGAATTCATGGACTTCATCAATTACAGTGAAAATATTGATCTAACCAGGATAAAAAGGAAGAATCTAAAAGGGAGTGGTCCTTTATATTTGACACAATAATAAGGGCCTTCACGAGAAGGAAGACATGATATGACAATATTTCAAGTGTAGTCCAAAAGCCGGTGTACTCAATGGCTTATGAAAAGCACCTTGATTTGGGGAGTGTCATCCTTGGAGAGCTAAGCACCAGGATAACAATGCCTATGGTAAGTAGAGGTAAGGAAATTTTCATTCCTAGATTTATCATGTATGTTTTAAATTATAAGATGAATGACATTCACCAAACACCAGGCATTGATGCAAATCAAATAGGTATTTCTAAGTCACTGTCCAAAATTCTATTTGGACAACTGAATACAAAAAAACAGGTAAAGGTGAGCCTAAATGTCACTAACTTTATGTATGAGAGATTTATGACTTACCCTTACCCTACGCCTGATATGAAAAGTATTGACATTGTTAGTGCAGCTATGGCTCCTGGCCCTGTGGCAGTACAAACACAGGCACACCCACAGGAGCCTATCACAGCTGAAACTATTACTTCTCAACCCCTAGATGTTAGCAAACCAACTACTTTATCCTCTCAAAAGGGTGTAACTAGTAAAAGAAGAGAAATCAAGTTAACCTAGTTATAATTAATGAGAGTGAAGAAACACAAGGTGAGGATGTGAGTCACCTGGTCAAGAAACCAAGAAGAAAGAAGATAGAGCTGATCACTCAAATAACCACCTCTGCATCTTCTCAACAAGGTGCAGTTGTAAACCAGGTCATAAAACAGACGATAATGGCATCTTCTCAACAAGATGTCATGAACAAAGAACTCTCTCAAGTACATCTTGTAAAGAGTCTACACCTCTTCTTGAGCACACTCAAGAAAGTGAAAGAAGTAATGAGGCAGACACACAGCATGAAAGCACATCTATTGAAAATCTATATTCTACATAGGGGGAGTTGCCAACACAAAATATTGAACTCACTGATCTCATATCACAAATTTCTTCTTCATACAATGAAGGACTTGAATTCACTTCTCAAGTCTTGCCAAAATCAAGTGACATGGTTCATAAAACTAAGTTCACCACTCAGGAACCATAATTAGATGGTGAAAGGCAAAATGCTGAGTTGGACCTTGATGACACCATCACAAACACAGGGGTTTCATCAGTCTTTACTGAAGACCATGTGCCTACGAATGCACCTTCATGTGCACAACAACCTTCACAGACTTTAAGGTTATAGGGTAGTACTCTTGAGGGGGAGCTACTCAAATCCTCTCCAATTCAACTGGAGGTTTTTCTAGCATGAACAACTCCCCTCAAAACCCTAGCTGACATTGTTTTTCCAGTTGAAGCTAGGAGTCCAATTGCCAATGATCCATTAAATGAGGAGGCAAGTGTTGAGTGGCATTTATCACACTTTATAATGCTCCATAAAGCTTTGAATTGGTGTATTTGTACTCAAGTTGTTGGTGTTTTAATGTGTTTTGTAGTGTTTTTGCATTTCAGGCCTTAATCAGGAATACATGTGAATTAGCATTGATTTGATACTAATATGATGTTAGGATGGTGTCTAAGAATAAGGGTTCATGAAACGCCAACTAATTGCGGCAAAAAAAGAAGACAAAAGAAGTTTTCCAGAAGACCGGCGCGCCCGCACTGTGATAGCGCGTGCCCGCGCTGTGATAGCGCGCGCCCGCGCTGTGATAGCGCGCGCCCGCGCCCGATGAGCAGAAACACAGTGCGCCCGCGCTGGTCAAGCACTTGGTCGCGCCAGGACGGGAATTAAAATCCTGATTCTTGTGGACTTTTGATTGGATGGACTTCTACTATGCATGGGCTGCTATATATACATAAATAAAGGTCATTTTTCATAATGAGACGTACCAGAGCTCAAGAAGAAGGCGCAAGAAGACAGTATAGCACAATCTGACAAAGGCGAAGAAGATCTAGTTTTATACTTGTGATTCTTTGTTCTAAGTTGTAACTTGGATGCTAGTTTTCTTATTCGTGAACCTATACTCTTGTTTCGTACTTGGTTTTTTATTCATCTAGTATAAAGACTACATTTATTATACCATGCTTTCATCGGAACCCACGTTGATGATGAGTCCGATTATGGGCTAATCGTTATCGTGGGGTTCTAGCGGATTTATTTATAGATTTCTTTAGTTAATTTGTTTCGATGCCTTAGTGTGTGGTGATTGTATGATAACCTAGTATTGGTTGTGCTTATTCATCTCATGAGCGTCACAAACTTATAAGATAGCTTGTTAATCTTTAATGAAGTGACAGTGAATTTAAGGATTTAGAACTTGTCATGCTAGCATAGGTTGATGTGTTATTGTTATGCATGATTCGTAGGTAATTTTAACCATCTTACTTGCCCTATGTAATCATGATTGATAACTTGTGCATTAAACCGTTATATTGTCAAATTCTATAGACATATAGGGTCTCAATATAATTGGTGTATATTCAGCTTCTATCTCTTTTGTGGATGTCTGGTAGTATGTTATTCGTGCAACGAAAGTTGGTGTTTATCAGTTTCGTGTTATTTGATTAGTGTCATCACCATTACATGCAAAGGTTAAGAACGAAAAGGCTATTGAATGAAGTATTTAATGAAGTTAGAATCCCATGTTTGTGTCATATATATTTCAACTCTCTTTAATCTCTTAGTTAATTTTCTTTATTATAATTCTCAATAGTTAATCGTAGTATAATCGAAACCCAAATTGTTATTCATCTTAGCATTGAATAATAGTCACACCATTGTTGCATAACAAAGTTAACCTAAACCGGTCTCTGTGGGAACAAACTAGAATTTATTCTATATTACTTGCGAACGTGTATACTTGCGTGTATTATTAGTGCGAGTTTAGCCCTAACAAGTTTTTGACGCCGATGTCAGGGACTGCAGTGCTTATTTTTAGTTTATGTGTTTGTCATCATTGGGTTAAAGTTCAGTAACTCGGACATTGTTACTTAGTTAATTCCTTGTCGTGTTTCAGGTATTCTAGCGAGCGTGCATGCATACGCGTTCTCGGTGTCATAAGAGAATACTGGATCTGGCTGAGAAAGAAGTTGTAGTTAAGGAGAAAGTCAACGAAGAGATCTTAGTTGAGAAAGAAGAAGAAGAAGCTCTTGTTGCAATGGGAGAACCAGAAGCGAATCCAAAAGCTTTGATGGACTACTCTTAACCAAAGATCAATGATATCCAGTCTAGCATTGTTCGACCAGCCATTGCGACTAATACCTTTGAGATCAAATCGAGAACGATTCAGATGATACAGAACTCAGTTCAGTTTGGGGGTTCTCCGATAGAAGATCCCAACTTGCACATCAGAGATTTCATCGAGATCTGCGACACTTTTCAGTTCAATGGAGTTACTGAAGATGTTATTAAGTTGAGGCTTTTCCCATTCTCTCTACGGGATAAAGCTAAGTGATGGTTACATTCTCTACCACCAGGGTCTATCACCAAATGGGAGGATCTTGCTCAAAAGTTCTTAACTAAATTCTTTCATATGGCGAAGACTGCTGCAATCAGAAACGCACTTACTCAGTTTGCTCAGCAATATGGAAAATCTTTATGCGAGGCTTGGGATCGATATAAGAAGATGCTGAAGAAGTTTCATCATCATGGGATGCCTGACTAGATGATCATTAACTGTTTCCACAATGGTTTGGGTGCTACTTCTAGAACCATGCTTGATGCAGCATCAGGAGGAGCCTTGTGGGCTAAAAGCTACGATGAAGCTTATGAATTGATCGAACTGATGGCTGCTAATGAATACTAGAATCCTACTCAGCGACTATCTCAGGGTAAGGTAGGAGGGATTTTGGAGTTGGATGCAGCTACTGCTATAGCTTCTCAACTTAAGGCGTTGACGATGAAGGTGGATTCTCTGTCTAATTATGGAGTTAATCAGATCACTAGTGTCTATGAGCTTTGTGCTGGTGCCCATAAGACTGATCAGTGTGCCATTTCTAGTGAATCGGCTCAGTTCGTGAGCAACTTTCAGTGGTCGCAGCAAACTGTACCAGCCACCTATCATCCTAACAACCGCAATCATCCTAAATTTAGCTGGAGCAACACTCAGAATGTGGTTCAGCAGCCTTATCAGCAGTATCCAGCAAAATAGTACAACCCCTGGTTTTCAACAACCGTAATATGCACCAAGGCAACAACTCCAGCTGCAACAGTCTAATGAAAAATCTGAATTGGACGAGTTGAGGCTCATGTGCAAGAGCCAAGCGGTTTCTATCAAGACCTTGGAAAATCAAATTGAACAAATTGCCAATGCCTTGCTGAATCGTCAACCTGGTACACTTCCTAGTGACACTGAAGTACCAGGAAATAAGGAAGCTAAGGAGCAAGTAAAGGCAATTACATTAAGGTCTGGGAAGGTTGCAAATCCCGAACACTCTCAAGTTTCGGATGAAGAAGTTGTGGCTGAGGAAGAAGTGCAGAAGGATGCTGAAGTGGAACCAAGGAAGACTACTGTTGGACACACTCCTCCTGAGAGTAATATAGGGGAGAAACAGATCTATCCTCCACCTCCCTTTCCTAAGAGGCTGCAGAAGAAAAAGCTGGATAAGCAGTTTGAGAATTTTATGGAGGTGTTTAAGAAACTTCACATCAACATACCTTTCGCTGAAGCTCTTGAACATATGCCTAGTTATGCGAAGTTTATGAAAGGTATACACTCTCGGAAGGTGAAGCTTGATGACTTAGAGACAGTTGCTCTCACGGAGGAATGCAGTGTTGTACTGCAACAGAATTTGCCTACGAAGCTTAAAGATCCTGGAAGCTTCATTATTCCTTGCACCAATGGAAAAGTGTCATTTGACAAATGCTTATGTGACTTGGGAGGTAGCATCAATCTGATGCCTTTTTCAATCTTCAAGAAGTTGGACTTACCTGATCCTAAACCTAATTATATGACTTTGCAGTTGGCCGATCGTTTGATTACATATCCGCGAAGTATTGTGGATGATGTTTTGGTCAAGGTGGATAAACTCATCTTTCCTGCTGATTTTGTAATTTTTGATTTCTACGAGGATAAGAAGATTCCCATAATCTTGGGAAGACCTTTCTTGGCTACTGGCCGAACCTTGATAGATGTGCAGAAGGGTGAGCTCACCATGCGAGTGTTGGATCACGATGTAACTTTTAATGTGTTCAATGCCATGAAATTCCCTACGGAAAATGAGGAGTGTTTTAAGGTGGAGATAGTCAATTCTGTAGTTACTTCTGAACTTTATCGATTGCTAAGGTCTGATGCCTTAGAAAAGGCCCTGTTGGGGAATTCCGATAGCGAAGATGATGAAGCTGAGGAGCAATTGCAATATTTGAATGCTTCTCCATGGAAGCGAAAGATGGATATGCCTTTTGAATCTCTTGGGTTGGAGGAGCTGAAAAGTTCTCCAAAGCCCTCAAGCCATCTATTGAGGAAGCTCCTACTCTTGAGCTTAAGCCTTTAACTGAATATTTGAGGTATGTGTTTATAGGTGATGCATCTACTTTGCCTGTTATTATTGCATTTGACCTTTCAGGTAGCGATGAGGAAAAGCTTTTGAGAATTCTTAGAGAATTTAAATCGACAATTGGTTGGACTATAGCAGATATCAAGGGAATCAACCCTTCTTATTACATGCATAAAATTCTTCCAGAGGAAGGTAGCAAGCCTATTGTTGAGCAACATAGAAGGCTAAATCCGATCATGAAAGAGGTTGTGAAGAAGGAAATACTCAAGTGGCTAGATGCAGGGATCATCTATCATATTTCTGACAGTTCATGGGTGAGCCCAATTCAGTGTGTGCCAAAGAAAGGTGGTATCACGGTGGTAGCAAATGAGAAGAATGAGCTTATTCCTACACGAACAGTCACGAGATGGAGAGTTTGCATGGATTATAGAAAGTTGAACAAAGCTAAAAGGAAAGATCATTTCCCTCTTCCATTCATTGATCAGATGCTTGATAGATTGGTTGGGCATGATTACTACTGTCTTCTGGATGGCTATTCGGGATATAATCAGATTTGTATCGCTCCAGAAGATCAGGTGAAGACAACATTCACATGTCCTTTTGGAACTTTTGCATTCCGGTGAGTTTCTTTTGGGCTATGTGGTGCACCAGCCACTTTTCAGAGATGCATGATGGCTTTCTTCTCTGATATGATTGGTAATAATGTAGAAGTGTTCATGGAAGATTTCTCGGTCTTTGGAACTTTGTTTGATGAATGCTTGCACAACCTTGGGTTAGTGCTGAAAAGGTGCGTTGAGACCAATTTGGTTCTCAGTTGGGAGAAATGTCATTTTATGGTGCACCAAGGCATCATTCTTGGTCATAATGTTTCTAGTAAGGGTCTTGAGGTGGACAAAGCCAAGGTGGGGGTTATTGAAAATCTTCCTCCACCAATTTCTGTTAAGGGAATTCGCAGTTTTCTTGGTCATGCGGGTTTCTATAGGCGTTTCATCAAGGACTTCTCTAAGATTTCGAAGCCGTTGTGCAATTTGCTAGAGAAAGATGTTCCTTTCAAGTTTGGTGACGAGTGCCTTGCTGCTTTTGAGACACTAAAGAAGAGTTTGATTACAGCACATGTAATAACTGCACCTGATTGGTATGAACCGTTTGAAATGATGTGTGATGTAAGTGACTATGCAGTTGGAGCATTTCTTGGGAAACGAAAGAACAACATATTTTATGTAGTCTACTATGCTAGTAACACTCTTAATGGTGCTCAACTGAACTACACCGCTATTGAAAAGGAACTTTTGGCTATTGTCTATGGCTTTGAGAAATTTCGATCTTATCTACTTGGGATGAAGGTGACAGTTTTCACTGATCACGCTGTCATTCGCTATCTCGTCTCGAAGAAGGACTCGAAGCCTAGATTGATTTGATGGGTTCTTTTACTTCAGGAGTTTGAATTAGAGATCAAGGATAGAAAATAGACTGAAAATCAAGTCACCGATCATCTCTCGCGTTTAGAGGATCCAAATGCAACTTCACAAGATAAGTCTTTGATAAACAAATCTTTTCCCGATGAGCAATTATTTGGAGTGCAAGTAGAAGAACCGTGGTTCGCCGACATTATGAACTACCTTGTGAGTAACGTTATGCCTCCAGATTTGACTTACGCTCAAAGGAAGAAGTTTCTACATGAAGTGAAGTGGTATATGTGGGATGAGCCGTTTCTTTTTCAACAAGGAGCTGACCAAATCATCAGGAGATGTATTCCTTACATCAAAATGGGGGGGGGATCTTGCGAGATTGCCACTCAACGGCTTATGGAGGAAATTATGGTGGAGAAAAGACAACAGCTCGTATTCTTCAAGCAGGTTTCTTTTGGCCGACTTTGTTTAAAGATGCTCATCAGTTCATTTTGAAATGTGATCGATGTTAACGTGTGGATAATATGTCCAAGAGGGATGAGATGCCTCTTAATGTGCTTCTTGAGGTTGAAGTCTTCAATGTTTGGGGAATTGACTTCATGGGGCCATTTGTCTCATCTTGTAACAATCAGTATATCTTGTTGGCGGTTGATTATGTCTCAAAATGGGTTGAAGTCAAGGAGTTTCCAATGAACGATGCGAAGGTAGTGCTTAATTTTCTGCACAAGCAGATATTCACAAGATTTGGAACTCTAAGAGTCATAATCAGTGATGAAGGGTCACATTTTAATAATCGTAAATTCACTGCTATGATGCAAAGGAATAATGTGAATCATCATATTGTTACGGCTTATCATCCTCAAACGAATGGTCAAGCTGAGGTATCTAACAGAGAGATCAAGCGTATTTTAGAGAAAGTTGTGTGTCCATCGAGAAAATATTGGTCTTTGAGGCTTGATGAAGCTGTATGGGCGTATAGAACAGCATACAAGACTACGTTGGGTATGTCGCCATATCCGTTGGTTTATGGTAAGGGGTGTCATTTGCCCGTGGAGCTCGAGCATAAAGCGTATTGGGCTTTGAAGAAGTTGAATCTGGACTTGGATGCAGCTGGAAAGAAGAGGATGCTTCAATTGAATGAACTCGATGAATTTCGGCTTCAAGCATAAAAACAACAAAATGTATAAGGAAAAAGTCAAGAGGTGGCACGATAGGGGCCTAGTGCTCAAATCATTTGTGTCGGGCAACAAGTTCTTTTATTTAACTCTCAACTTCGTCTTTTTCCTGGAAAGTTGAAGTCGAGGTGGTCAGGGCCGTTTTGTCAAAACTGTGTTTCCACATGGAGCGGTGGAAATTTTTGAGAATGATCTGAGCCAAGTATTCAAGGCAAATGGTCAGAGGTTGAAGCATTACTATGGTGACACGGCAAACCGCGAGATGGTTAGTTCCGTTTTATTATCCGTTTGATCTCGGATTTCTACGTCAAGCTAACGACGTAAAGCAAACGCTTCTTGGGAGCCAACCCAAATTTGTTATACATTAGTAGATAGAGGAAGAAAAAGAAAGGAGAAAAACACAAAAAAATGAAATAAATGAAAATTTTCAGGGCCAACTACAGTAGAACGGCACGCCCGCGCTGAGAAAGCAAGGCGGCCGCGCCACTTTTCCAGAAACAGAGCGTGCCCGCGCTGCCTGACATGGCAGTCGCGCTGAAAAGGTAGAAGCACGGCGTGCTCGCGTGGAGGTAGGGCGCGGCCGCGCTGCCCTTTGAATCCGAAAAAAAATAAGCAGAAAAAGAAGAGAAAATCGGGGACTTTACTACAAAATCAAATTCTACCCGAATTTTACTCTTCCACATCCCAAAATTTTCTCTCCAAATCAAACCCATTATTCCCACTATTCCTATAATCAATTCCCACTTCTATTCCATATCTAATTCTCTTCCAACCTCCTATATATACAAACACTTTTACACAAACTTATCCATCACTTCTCAAATTCTCAAACACAATTCTCTCTCAAACACTTACCTTTTATTCTCTTTTATTCAATCATAATGGCACCCAAAAGACAGCGAACTCAAGTAAGCAGCAGCACCATTGATTCTTCGAGTGCAGGTGGTGTGAGGCCTAGGTTTTCAACTCCCGAGGCTGAAGCGGAGTATACGAGGCTTCTCTCGAAGCCTATAGCCAAGGAGCGTAGTTTTCTGCCATCAGGTAAAGATGGTAAGTTGTTGGAGATGATCTTGGAGATGGGCTGGGTTGCTTTTTGCGAGGCACCCGCTGCTGTTCCCATTAGTGTGATTTGTGAGTTTTATGCTAATACGAAGGCGGAGAAGAATGGTTTCACTGTGGTGAGGGGGATGACGGTAGAGTACAGTGCGGAAGTGATAAGGAGGGTGATTGATCATCCCGAGAGGAAGCCCGGTCAGGATATTTGGAATGAGAAGACTTCGGAGGAGTTTGATTGGGATTTGATAGTTCTTACTCTGTGTGTGCTTGAGACTCACTGGAAGTTCAAGAGGGGCACGACTGATTATTTCATGTTCTCTACTTCGTGCATGAACAGGTTTGCACGTGCATGGAATTATTTTATTTGTGCTAATATTATGCCATCTTCTCATGTGCATGATATTACTGTGGAGCGTGTACGTTTATTTTGGGGTATTCTGTAGGGGGACTATGTGGACCTTGGTATGGTTATTCACCAAGGGATTCTGAGGTTTTTACGAGGGAGTACTACGGGTTCTATATCATATACGTCCATTGTGATGAAGTTGTGTGTGGCAGTTGGTGTTCATTGGCCAGCACACGAGCAGCTCCAGATTTTGAGTGCTCCGATTGATAGTACCACTTTTTTGACGATGCAAGAGTGGGATGGAGGCAAGCCTGATTGGAATGGGGTTGGGTACTCTTTTGACCATCTTCCAGGTGGAAGGCCAGCTGCTGGGGCGACTTAGACGAGCAGAACAGCTTGAAGATCTCAGTTGGGTGAAGAGGATGGTCCATCGCAGCAGCAGCAGGAGGAAGCAGAAGCGGATGTTGGAGTTGGTATGAGCATGGCACAGTATAGGCGTCCAGCTAGGAGGATGGATGTGATGCATGACATCCATAGTCGATTTGCACGTGATCTCACCCAGGTGTTGGGGACTGCATTCAGAGCCACATGTGTTGACATCCAGTGGCTAGTATTTGGTGAGGACTCCATGTATCCACCTTCAGACACGCCTGACACTCCAACCGTTGCGGGTGAGGATCCTGATTCGGATTAGGTATGCCTGATTCCTTACTATTACCTTCACTGAGGACGGTGAAAATTTTAAGTTTGGCATAGTAGTTGAAGGAATGTATTTTGTGTGAGTCACATATAGTTTGCATATTCATGATATTTTAGTGCATATAGTTGCATGTTTGCCATATAGTAGTTTTTTTGTAGTTTTTTATGATAATTTGTTCATATAGTTCATGCATTTGCATAATAACATGATCCCGTAGATGATTTTTCCGATTGATTTGTGATATTGATGCCAATATAATGATGTCGTATTTAGTAATTTTAAGTCTTATTGAGTTGATTTGCATGCTAGAGACAATTGTATTTCACTAAGTCTTATAGGTTGTTTGAGTGCTAGATCATGGTCATGGTTTATGTGTTTGTCGAGGTTTAATCGCTTGATTATGTTTAAAATTTAGGATATTCTCTTAATAGTAAAATAACATGGATTTTTAAAAATTAGAGAAAATTGGATTTCATTGCTAGTTGTTGTGGCTAGGTGTCAGATGGCTAGTAGCCGGCTCATATTCATATGAGTAGTTTAGGGTTGAGAGAGATAGAGATGGAGCGAAACACACTCGTTCAGAAATTTGTAAAAAAAAGAGAAAAAAAGAAAAAAAGAAAAAAAAATTGTTATGTATAATTCATCACGAGCGGGCTCTTTAGTACTCGAGTTATTAAGTTCTTAGGGGACTTTGTGCCTAGTGACCTAAGGCTTTTATAGTCTGGGATCCGCTAACCTAACGCTCGCTACATAGTGTTTTGAAATGAAATTGAATATTTGCTAAGTGTTGTGGACTTTTGATTGGATGGAATTCTACTATGCATGGGCTGCTATATATACATAAATAAAGGTCATTTTTCATAAGGAGACGTACCAGAGCTCAAGGAGAAGGCGTAAGAAGACCGTATAGCATAATCCGATAAAGGCGAAGAAGATCTAGTATTATACTTGTGATTCTTTGTTCTAAGTTGTAACTTGGATGCTAGTTTTCTTATTCGTGAACGTATAATCTTGTTTCGTACTTGGTTTATTATTTATTTAATATAAAGACTACGTTTATTATACCATGTTTTCATCGGAACCCACGTTGATGATGAGTCCGATTATGGGCTAATCGTTATCATGGAGTTCTAGCGGTTTATTTATGGATTTCTTTAGTTAATTTGTTTCGATGCCTTAGTGTGTGGTGATTATATGATAACCTAGTATTGGTTGTGCTTATTCGTCTTATGAGCGTCACGAACTTATAAGATAGCGTGTTAATCTTTAATGAAGTGACAGTAAATTTAAGGATTTTGAACTTGCCATGCTAGCATAGGTTCATGTGTTATTGTTATGCATGATTCATAGGTAATTTTAACCATCTTACTTGCCCTATGTAATCATAATAGATAACTTGTGCATTAAACCGTTATGTTATCAAATTCTATAGACATATAGGGTCTCAATATAATTGATGTCTATTCAGCTTCTATCTCTTTTGTGGATGTCTGGTAGTATGTTATTCGTGCAACGAAAGTTGGCATTTATCAGTTTCGTGTTATTCGATTAGTGTCATCACCATTACATGCTAAGGTTAAGAACGAAAAGACTATTGAATAAAGTATTTAATGAAGTTAAAATCCCATGTTTGTGTCATATATTATTCAACTCTCTTTAATCTCTTAGTTAATGTTCATTAGTATAACTCTCAATAGTTAATCGTAGTATAATTGAAACCCAAATTGTTATTCGTCTTAGCATTGAATAATAGCCACACCATTGTTGCATAAGTGCATAAATCACAAAGTTAACTTGCACCGGTCTCTGGGGGAACGAAATTATATATTACTTGCGAACGCGTATACTTGTGTGTATTATTAGTGTGAGTTTAGCCCTAACAGCAAGTACTCGATCACATTCAATTGCCAGTTCTTTGCAAAAAGAACAAGGGTTTGAGGCCATGGTACATGGCGGTAACTTGGTCAACTCCCATTTAATTCAAATGAAAGATCACTCACAAGGTAATTAACATACTATCACAACCACAGTTCACACTGTGAGTCCAACTGTGACTTTTGTCACAGGTGTTCCATCCACCTCCACTATACCACCACCAAATCTTGACCTACCCTCCACCTCTACACAACCATCCTCACACCTTCTTTCTAACTGACTTAAAGATGCCCAAACTCAACCTACATCTGTAGATGACATGCTTGTGGACCAAATTGAAGGATTTGCCAATATAGCTCAACAATTGCTCACTTCTGACATGCCAAATCAAGATTATCAAGCTATTTTACTATCTTACAAGGAGGATGTTGAAAAACAACAGGCAAAGATAAAATATGAAGCTCAATAGGATGGCAATATTGATGCTTGGTTGTCCAAATCTTTCAGCATTGACATGGAGGAAGCATTGGCAAGGTTTAGGGAGAAGTATGTCACTATCTTAGGTAGCAATGCCAAGGTGCTTACTCCTCAGGAAGTTTATGATGTCATCACAGAGGTCTACAAAACTTAATTAAAAGCCTTTTACTGTATTGGTAAAGCACTATAGAAGACTCTGGATGAACATCAAGAAAGTCGAAAGGAGATGGTAAGATCAAGAATTGATGAGCTCCTCCCAGGCCAGATAGAGATCAAAAATAAATTCAAATTTTTTTATGAGAAGCTAGCCACCTTCAATCTCACAGGGATAGAAAACAACATCAAACAGTTGAGTGCGTCTTTTATAGCGCTACACACAATTCTGCAGAGTTAAATTGCTCAAAATAATGATGCTAGAGTCAAGCTAGATCAACTTTACAAGGCTAGATATGAACCATCTGCCTTGATAATGGAGATGATTAAGAAGGTGTTGCCCAAAAGCTTTGGCAGCGGAGTCTCTATCATTACACCTTTTACTTCCTCATCCCAACAAATCCAAACTCTCCAAGCTCAAGTGACTGAACTTCAAGCTTCAAACTCCAATCTTACTACTCAAGTCAACAAACTCACAGCTCAAGTGCAAAGATAACAGAATGACATTAAATCCCTGATAGACTCCTAAAATTATTTTTAAATAAAGACTAGCATTTCTTTGGGAGCTATCATGGGTGCACTAAAAGTCCCTCTAAAAGAAACTCCACAGACTGTTAGGCAACAAATCCGACAGAATCCCAGTCAACCTGATAACAAGATGGAAGCCAAGCTCAAATCTTTACATCAAGCAAAAGTTAGTATGGAAGAAAGACTCAAGATGGCAGTTGAAGGTCCCTATTTTGATAAGGAATTTGGTGAGTTTTTAGAATGCCTGAGAGTCTCAGCGAATCACAACCACCATACAAGAGGGCTATTGACAGGGACATAAACTTCTTGAGGGTGTTTCTGGTCACCAGGGATATGCTGAGCGAGAAGAGAATTTTTATCAACATTAAGGACACTGGAAGTGATAGGTGCATGCAAGTATCACTAGCATTTCTTAGATCTTAGAGAGCCTCAGACCTAGATATCTTCATCAGCAAGGTCAAGATGATGATTCCAGAAGACACTCAATTGTTAAGGGAACTCAAAACAGGCCAAGAAGGAGCTTTTCCTGAGGCTTATCTCCGACCTATCAAGGGAGTGTCTTACATATGCCCAACTACCAAGAAATGCAAATATTTTCTAATTCCTAAGCATTGTTTCATGAAAAACAAGAAGCTGGTGATGGTTATTGAGACATCATTGAAGGTGAAAAAGATCAAGCATGATGATGACTTGGAGATGATAGGTATCTTGGGGAGATATATTCAAAATGTTGAAACCATGCTACCAATGAATGTTATCAATGACAAAGATGATGATGAGCAAAAGAAAGATGAACACAAATCTTTTGGCTCAAATCCAAGTCAATGTAGAAAGAGCATTAGGAGTCATAAAAATGCAAAGGGTGGCAAGGATGAGAAGAAAGGGAAGGATAAGGATGAAGATAAAAAGAAGAGTAACCAAGATGGGAGAAACACAAAAAACACCTGCAAACCAAGCATCTACAACTCTGCAAATCTCAATCCAAAACCTTAGCCAATCAAAAACTCAAACCACCCAAACCACAAAGCCTAAACACCTCGACAAACTCACAACCAACTCTGTACTAAAAATACTTATCCCGGCCAATCAAACTTCTTTGAAGAAAATAGCCAAACCTCCAACATTTAAGCCACCAGTCAAAACACACTTCAATTCCATTAGAAGAAAACTGAAGAAGAGCAAGGTTGAAATGAGAGCATTATGGAATTTTTTTAATCAAGGTGACTTCTTACCAATCTCAGAAGAAATCTCAGAAGATGATTATAATGAGAAACAAGATGAATTCATAAACAAAGTTTCTGTGAATAATTTGGGAGATGTAAGAATCTACTTTAAAGATGAATCATTCAACCTGCTCAATAAAGATGTAATTGAAAATTACTCAATAGTGGAACTTGAAAGGGTGATTAGTATGATGACAAGAATGACTCACACACTAAGCTGAGAAAGGTAGAGTTGGCTACAAGGCTAAGAGACAGAGAAGAAAGAAGAGCAAGGGAGAAGGTTGAAAGAGAAGAGAGTGCTATAAGAAAGGCTAGGAAGATGGAGATGTTTGAGAAAAGATCAAATAAGCTAAAAGCTAGAGTATTGAGCAGAGACTCTGAAGATGGTATGTTTCTCAATATCTCACAGATTTTCAAGGTTCATAGTCAAGTATCTTGACAGTTACTCAGTAAATGAATAGTTAAGGCTTGTGGAAGCACTCAGAGGTATTGAGATCGTTGAAGAACTATAATGTCTTGTAAGACTCAAGGACTTGATCAGGTCTCAGCCTGGTTATGAAGATTTTTTCTAATAATGTAAACTCAAATCTCATTGTAATTATTAAGTGATATTTATGTATAAAAGTCTGTATCTTTGTAATTCTGTTTGTTTTTCAAATTTTAGCTTGAGATTAGTCTTGTTATCAAGCATGAATTTGTGATAAGTGATCTTCTCATAAATTAGGGGAGATTATTGTGCAAGACATGCCTTACATAACAAGACTAAGTTACATTGACTAATCTAAGAGTTAGTTGACTTGTAATCTTATGTAATCTGTAATGATGTCTTGAGTTTGTAAAAATATTTAGACTAGACTAGAGTAATTTTCAGTAAACACCCAACAAGCTAGGAATAAATATCTGGAAGAAGGTCAAGCCTGATCATGCCTCATAATGAAGATAAACTGCTTGGTGAAGAATAAAGTTGTAGGTTGAAAAATATTATAAGTCAAATGTCAAGAAGTCACATATCAAGGAATGTCAAGAAGTATATCGAGAAGTCAAATTTGTCCTATAGAAAAGTCACATCACTTGTAGATAAGTCACTTCACATGTAGAGAAGTCACTTTACTTGTAGAGAAGTCAATTTGGCCTATATAGAAGTGGAGATGTCGATAAGTCAGTTTAGCATGTAGAGAAATGGAGATATCGACAAGTCAAACTATATGTAGAGAAGTGGAGATATCGACAAGTCAAAATGCCTATAGAGAATAGAAGATATCGATAAGTTAAAATTCCTATAGAGAATAGGAGATTTTGACAAGTCAAACAACATGTAGAGAAGTGGAGATATTGACAAGCCATTTACACATGTAGAGAAGTGGAGATATTGACAAGCCATTCTACATCTCGATATAGATATCTCTATACAATTTGAAGATCTCGATAAAAGCTTCAAGAATTATAGAAGGCATCAACTATGAAGATTCAAGATTATCTATTAACAAATCATTTTATCAATAAAATGGAAAGTCTACAAATGCAGCTTGAGAAGTGCAAGATCAAAGGCTAAGATGAACTGGACAAAAGAGGGTCGCAGACCTAGAAGATTATATGCAGTTTTGATGCACTTAAATTGAAACAGATAAAAAGACTTTAAAAAATGTGCTAGCCTACTTTAGTGCAATTTCTGTAAATTATGCATGTTGATATATAAAACATGTCACGAGTCCTTAGTTCAGGAGTAACAAAAACATATCTAAATTTTTTTGTATTCTCTCAAGAAGTAGTTGAGTTCTTAACATTTAAGAACATAGATTTGTAGCATAACATATTTGATTTTTAATAAAAAGTTCAAGTAAGTTTTGATAATTATTTCTTATTCATTTTACAGTTAACCAATTATCACAACAAATATTACATACTTTGTTAAGTTCCATAACCTATACAACTAAGCTTGATTTTCTCGAAAGTAACTTACAAAGTTTTTGAAAGAAAAATCAAGAAACACACATTCACCCCGCCCTGTGTACATTTCATACCTAACAGGGCATATAAATTATTATTTCGTAACGTATTTTATAATCTTTTTATATTAAATTTTTATTAAAAAAAAGAAAATTATAAAAATAAGTTACGGTACTATACTTTATACATCCTTTAAAATACATGGCGTACACTCTCTCCAAAATTTAAAGAATTGAGAGGGACGGGGGGAGTATATATTATCGTCGTGATCAATATATATATATATATATATATATATATATATATATATATGAATATATGATGTTATATGGGTAACATATTATATGTTTTTATTTGAATAATTAACCATTATATATATTTTTATATCATATAGATACCAATAATTGTTGTCTTGTATGATTGAATTTAAGGTGGTGATAATTATATTACTCCAACCAAGAGGAGTAATAGTAATCTTGACCTACGAGAAGCCGATCTTGTTGTTTTTTGGAATGGATGTTGGGACAAAGAAAAGGTGACATACATTTTCTGAAAATGAAGGTCAACAAATTCTGAAACTTTCTCTATCTCGATCATGGTCGGGGTATAAAAGATTTTGGTGGACTGCTTCAGATGGCGTTTATACGGTCCGGTTACTGATTAGGAATAATGGGGCATATGAGAATGTGGGAAGGTTATTTCGGGGCTAGTGAAACTGATTTGTGAAAGGTAGTCTGGAACTTGGGTGGACCACCTAAACTAAGTCACTTTATATGGCGTGCCTGTAAAGGTAGTTTGGGAGTCATGAGCGTATTATTTAACAGGTATATTATAACATCTAAAAATTATTTGTTATGTGGTGAAAATGATGAAACAATACTACATGCTATTTTTGAATGCACTCAAATAGCACAAATTTGGGCACACAGTGATTTTATAGGGATTTTAACATAGGCTCCACAATCACCTTTTATCGATAAGCTATTTTGGATGGCTAGGAAAGTTGAAAAGAAATAGTTGCGTCTCTTTGCGCTATTAGCATGGGCATCCTGATTTTTCTGGAAAAAAATAACCTTTGAACAAACAGTGATGGATCTAATCATTGTTGCTACTGGTTTTGTTTAAAATGGTGAGGACTACGATCTATATAATCCAAGAGTTATGGTGCCTTCCCATATCTTAAATATCTCTGTACCTTTTACTGGTAGGTGGTTTTGTCCACCTCCAAATTACATCAAAGTGAATGTAGATGCTCATATCTCTACTGGTAATAGCATTAGCTTCGGAGTTGTTATATGCGATGAGTATGGAAAGCTTTTAGTGGCTGCAGTGAAGAGAGTTTGTGTGAAGTGGCATCCTAATATGGAAGAGGTTGGTGCAACAAGGTATGAAGGTATGGAATTGAACTCGTAAAACGATTGAGGTACTAGAATGTGATTATGGAATGTGATGCGTTAAGGTTGTTCGTGTCATTCACAACAAACAAGAGAGAACATCTCCTATCTTCTTGTTATTTGATGATATTATTAGTATTGGTGAAACTTTTTTTTTAAAACAACCGTACTTGCTTATATTATTAAATACATCTCAAGATTACATAAAATAAATTCAGGAGCAATATCATACCACTCCCTAAGACCTGAACTAGAACATGCAACTCGAGCAAGCTCGTGAGCCACACTATTCACAGATCTCGGTACAAACTCAAATAACACTTCGTCATAGTGTTTAACCGATTCATTACAATCATCTACGATTGTATTAAACAAAGTCTTCCCACCTGGAGCATGAATAGCGCCTATCAATAGCTTTGAGTCCGACTCGAACACATACTGTGTAATCCTCCAGTTCTAGACCCACGATATTGCTTCCCGCATGCTCATGGCCTCTGCTTCCCTTGGCGTTCTTACACCTGTAATGATGTTACTACGAGCACGTAAAAAAGAACCACACCCATCTTGCACTACACAAGCAACAGCAATAAAATCACACCCCGGAGGACAAGCAGCATTGATATTAACCTTAATCCACCCAGCTAAAGGTTTACTCCAATTTTGATTACGAGTAACTAACCTATTTTGATGCTCCTCATCATTCATTCTAGCTCGATTCCACTCAGACAACAGTTGCATGGCCATATGCTTAACTCCAAAGATCGACATAACAACCTTCTCCCATACCCACTTATTTCTCCTCACCCACAACCCCCAGCAAAACATCCCAACCATCGCACACTGGAACTTTGTAGCCGAAGTGAATACCCGTTTAAATATCTCTATACCATTCTCATCAGCTCCTGTAAACACTACATGATTCAGCCTTGTATCCTCCCATAGTTGTTTTACAAAACAGCATTGAAATAGCACATGAGTGACATCCTCCATATGACTATGGCACCACGTACAATGTGGTTGTACGTTAACATGTTTTTTAAGTAATTCATCTGCTGTAGGAAGTACATCTCTCGCAACTCTCCATAAAAAATTCGATACCTTACCTGGTAACCTTAATCCCCATAGCCTCTTCCAAAACTGCCTCTCCTGGCATTCAAATTCACCTCGAAGAAGTCTATAACAGCTACGAACAGAAAAGTCCCCTTTACTTTCAGGTAACCAGAACCACGAATCCGGCCTGCGTCACATTGGAATTGGTATATGCTGTATAAGACCTTTGTCCCTCTCATTACATAAGTCATTAAGAATCTCAACATCCCAAGAATCTCCATCCATACTGAACAAACTATCTACTGTCGCATTTCTAACTCTGGATACATAGCACTTGTAAAGCACCCATTCTCTGCATTTGACAACCAAGGTACCTGCCACACCCTAGTATCTTTTCCATCTCCAATACGTCTCATACAGCCTTTCAACACTACATCCTGAGCCTCCATGATGCTACGCCAGACATAACTTGGATTGACACCCAACGAGGCCTGCAAAAAATCTGATTGCGGATAATACCGTGCCTTCATTAACTGAGTAACCAAAGGATTGACATTGTTTATCAACCTCCAAGCCTGTTTTGCAAGCATGGATTTATTAAATTCCAACAGCTTCTTAAAACCCATCCCTCCTTCCTCTTTGACCTCACAAATTCTATCACACGCCATCCACCTTATACCACCATTTCCCCCCTTAGTACCCCCACCAAAATGCATTCATGCTTCTTTCAATCTTCTCAATAATCTCCTTTGGAATGAGAAACAAACCCATCCATAAATTAGGAATGGTTTGAGCAGCCGTCTTCAAAAGAGTTACCTTACCAGCCTTTGAAATATTTTTATTTCCTTAAGTCTGAAGCTTTTGTTCCACCTTTCCCACCAGAAACTTGAACGTAGACACCTTCCTCCTCCCTACTGTCATTGGCATACTCAGATAAGTACCTGGCTGATTAACTTCTCTAACACCAAGCTGATCACATACTTTTTTCATATCCTCATCAGTTGTGTTTGGAAAAAAAACAACCGTAGATTATATGTAACTCACCACTTGACCAGATATCTCTTCATACCTGTTTAAAATTCTTTTCATCATATTAGTTTCCACTTCCACTGCCCTAAAAAAGAAGTAACAGTCGTCTGCAAACAGTAGATGTGATATCATAGGAGCTCCCCTTGCAACAGTGCACCCATGTATAAGCCCAGCATCTTCATTACGCCTAATCATTGCACTTAATCCTTCAGCACACAAAATATAAATATATGGTGAAATTGGATCCCCTTGTCGAAGACCACGAGTTGGAATGACATTACCAAATTCATGTCCATTATGCGTAAAATTGTATGACACTGAGTTAATCATTCTCATTACTCTATCAACCCAAGTTGAGTGAAAACCAAACATTTGCAACATATCTCTAACAAACCCCCATTCCAGCCTATCATATGCCTTCGAAATGTCCACCTTCAAACCTGCCACCCCATATTTTCCAGACTTTTTCCGTTTCATATAGTGATTCACCTCAAATGCAATCAAGGCATTGTCCGATAACAAACGGCCCTCAATGAACGCGCTTTGTCTATCAGAAATTATCAAACCAAGACTGGATTTTAACCTATTAGATAGCACCTTCGACAAAATTCTCAATAATACATTACATAATGATATCGTGCGCAAATCTCCCAGCATTTGAGGTACTTTAATTTTTGGTATAAGACATATAAGCGTCTGATTTACTCTTGCTGATAGCTCACCTATAGACATGAAATTTTGACAAAAATGAACCACGTCATGCTTCACCACACTCCAAAATGATTGATAAAAGGCAGGGTTAAACCCATCCACCCCTGGCGATTTCGTTGGATGCACATAGAAAATAGCACACTTCACCTCCTCATCTGTAATATCTGATACTAACTCCGTATTTACTTGCTCCGAAACTTGACTCACTACCTCTCTTTGTGATAAATTTCCATTCGAGACCCTGGACGTAAACAATTCTGAGAAGTAATCCTCAATAACTCCCTGTATTTCCTCCTCTGTCTCACACCGGCGTCCAGAACTATTTTTAATTCTCTCCACCCAATTTGTTTTCCTTCTGTTTGAGGCATACTTATGAAAAAAACATGTGTTCTGATCTCCCTCTTTCAACCAAAACTGTTTAGGCCGTTGCTTCCAGTATATTTCATGTTTTTTCAGAAGTTGAAAAAACTCCCATCGCACCTCATTATACCTTTTGACTCCTTGAGCATCTCGCCTAGACATCAACCTCCGTAATTGTTCCCTGCAAAACTTTATTTTTTCTTTATACTCATTGGTTATACCTCCTCCCCATTCCTGCAATTTCAACCCACAAAAAACTATCTTCTCTAATATTCCCCTATCCTCAACCTCTTCCCACGTATCCATAACAATCTTCTTACAATCATCCTCCTTTAACCACATGTTTCAAACCTAAAATGTCTTTTCTTCGGAATATAAACCTGTCTATGCAGCTGGAGATAAATCGGCAAATGATCAGATGTCGATACCTCAATTTTACCTGTGGAAACAAGTCACACCAATATTGATTCGCACATGCTCTGTCCAACCTCCCCTAAATCCAGTTAGTTGTTACTCTAGATTTCTCCCAAGTAAATTTCTCTCCCACAAAACCTAAGTCCATCAAACCACAATCACTCAATGCTTCAGTAAACCCCGATAACAAACCAAGAGGTTGTTCATGCCCACCTCGTCTTTCCCCCACATCCGTCATGTCATTGAAGTCGCCCAATATACACCCTGGAAGAGACGATTCAACTTGACAATTTCCTACTTCGTTCCGGACACCCATAATACCCAGTATATCTCCATCGCCCAATCTGATCGTTCTCAACTTCAAAGTCAATAAAGTTCGTTCCACTACTTTTCACTTGACAACCTCTTTCATTCCTACGCCAGCCCTCCACTAAGACCACAAGCTTCAACCACCCAGTATGCTGCAAAATTTATTTGTTGACATAATTCCCTAATTTTATTTTCTTTTGGCAAGGTCTCGGACAGAAAAATAATACACGGTTTAATTTGCTGGGTAATTTCCTTTATGAAACGAATTGTCCGTGGTTTACCCAACCCACGGCAATTCCACGCAATGATATTCATTTGTTTAGGCGGGCCTGTTCCACAGGTCCCGCCTCTAACAAATTTTTTGGCCCGTTTTTTGACACATTAACAAATTGGATTATAGGCCCATCGGTGAAACTTTTAGCTCTTTTAGGTGTGTCCATGTTAAGAGAAACGGTAATGTAGTAACTCATATGATTGTTAGATGGGATACTAATATAAATTCTGAACGAGTGTGTTTGGATATGTTCCCGGCTATTATTCAAGCTGTAAGTAACCTTGATTTGATTTAATGTTATTGATGTGCTTCTTTCAAAACAATATTATAAATTTGATTTTTTTATAATTGTATACATGATCATTAAATTTTATTAACCATTTCTTATATGTAATATCGTAAATTTTAATATAACGTTAATTTTAAAAATTATAATATCGTTAATTAAATACATGTTACGTGTTAACTTATTTATCCTTTTGGTAAAATAGTTATTTTATATGTAAAATATCGATTAGTATTATTATTTTAGTGGTAACTTCAACTTTTTTGAAATATACAGGTTACTAAATCAGAAAATATATAAATAAAAATATGATTAAAAATGTTATTTTTAACTCTAACGCGACAAATACTTATTAATGCCTCGTTTATTTCATTAATTTTATAATTAAATGAGAACTTGAACTTCCTTGAAATTAAGTTACTGTTATAAGTTCACCGTAATTAGAAATGCATGTGTTTGGTTTATTATCATATAACTAGTGATTATCTAGTTAATTTTGGTAAGTATTAAATAATTTTGTACTTGTAACTTCCGGTGATCATATTTGAACTTGGTAACTAAATTTCTATATTTTGTAGGAATTACAAATACCATGGAACTTCAAATTCTTTTGTCCAATTTAAAATACATTAGACCAAACAGTGTAACTATTTTATAATATAAGGAACTCCAAGTTATACAATTGTGTTACATCGAAATAAACGAGACATAAGTGTATGATTACTAATACAAAAGATATATTGGAATAGTAATATTGAAGTGTGCATAGTAGTATTGAAATTAAAGTATATTAAACATACGAGCAAATATGTTATTTCCCGGAGAATAAGTCATTTAACTGAGAATAAGAAATCTTGTCAATATTATAGTAATGTTCTACTAATGAAAGTGGGACGAATCAACTGTTCATGTTGTCCTATTGTATATGCGAAAGACTTTTTACTCTTTAACTTGGCAGCGAACAATTTCCAAAATCATTGTAAATTAGGTTGGTTTGACAAATTTTGATGCTTATGTAAAGTTAAACTTGCTCTGATTAAACACAAAGTTTAAGCATTCAAATGTGATCCCACTTGTTTAAAAGCTCAATTTCAAGCCTTTTTTACTTTAGGGCTTGTCTCAGGTCCTTTGTAGTATCAGGAGTTTAAAAGCATTTTTAACATTGATTCAAACTTTTTCCCCAATTAGTCAAGAGCTTGCTGGTTTGAGGGTTAGACTTCATCAGAATAAATTCAATGCAATGCTATAAGTGGTGTCATTTCTATAATTTGATTGAAATCAAATGTTAAAAATTTCAACTTCAAAAGAGTTCTATACTTGGCTGGATGCAAATATGTATATATGCATTCTTAGTTCTAAATTTAAAATCATGGATGCATTTATACATATAGGCAGATCATCAAATTACTACAAATGAGATGAATGTTGATATATTTTAAATGAAATTTAGGGGAAATTGATAAAATTTAGGTAAATTAGGAAATATTTGGTTTCAAAATATATATAGTATTGGAGTTAAAGTTTTATTTTAGTTAAAAAAACAATTTTTGGTACCAAATTATAACAATAGATATAACTATTTTACATATTGCATTGGACTAACTCTTCTAGCAAGTTCAAAATATCTTTTTAATACAAATTTAGAAGAACTGTACATGTAAACAATTTGCGGTAATTAGATCAGCCAAATTGAATAATCGGAGTCAACGAGTAAAAGATTTAACTGCTGTAGGCTTGACAGGTATCCCAGGATGCTCGGGAGTACGGTACTTTCTAAAGAAATTCTAATGCACCTTCTCCAATTATTGATCTGGTCTACCATTATTTCTGAGTATTTTTTTTAGGTACTTCCAATTATCACCGTGAACTCTTTTTAACATTTTTACATATTTTGAGATTTTATTTAATAATTATAGGAATCGTGGTATAAAAACGAGACACATATAGAGCTATTCGGTTTAATCAATCCCTGATGAATGGAAACTGAAATGTTTAGGACTAAAGAGCCAAATGGATCACATGACATAGTATTTCTAATTTGTTCTACTTTTCTGCAGAATGAGATACATATAAAGAATCGAGGTTCTAAATAAAGGGGCAAATCAATGTATGGAGAAAGCAAATGGTGTTGTTCAGTCTTCTTGGAGTTGAAGCATCAAGATCCAGTTTTACATCAAGCGGTGACCAACGTGAAAGCATTTAGCCTGGGCCACCTTTTTCGTTCAAGATGAACAACATCCAGCCTTTTGGTTGACAGGTTGTCCTCGTATCTGTACGGTAGCAGGCTTGGCACTGTTTGCTGGTTGGCTAGCCATCCTGCAGAGCAAGTTACAGGGGTATATATTATTAGCAATCATAAACTCAATAAACATGTCGGCCACATCAATTGGTCAGGAAACTGGAAGAATATGCCTGCAATATGAATGTTTCCTTTCAATTAGCATACCTGGTTTTAATATCAGCAGTCATGGCCATGAAAGCCTGCTCAACATTAGTAGCACTTTTTGCACTAGTTTCCATGAAAGGAATTCCAATTTCATCTGCAAATGCCTGAAGAGAAGAAGCAAATCAAATAGGTTAATGAAATGACGACGCTTTGCGTAAAGTATAATTAAGGAATCAAAAGCACAGTAAACAGGAATAAAACAAGAGTGGATATGGTAACTCCTAAAACAGATACCATATTTTCTCTCTTTTTTTTGCTATTTCCTCTTTAAAATAGCTTATAAGCTAACAAGTAGTATCCGTTCTTGGATAAATATCGGGCCAGTCGAGAAACAAACCAGACAGAGGATAGGCCTTACCACTAGGCTGTATCCCATCTCGGGGTATTTTTGGTATTTGAACACACTAACACTGTATGCAAGAATTTATACAGCAGAAATTTTGTACCTGAGCTGTTTCAGTGGAGACAACCTTCTGTGACGTAAGATCACACTTATTTCCTACTAAAAGCTTGTTTACACTCTCACTGGCATAACGATCAATTTCATTCAACCATTGCTTGACATTGTTAAAGCTTTCTTGGTCTGTCACATCATACACTACCTGCCAGGGAAAATAGATTAGCAATCATCACGAGTCATGACTTTATTACTACTTACACTAAGGGCTGGAATGATGTTAATAGAACAAAAAAGGAATTATTTACAATGATTCCATGCGCTCCACGATAGTAGCTGCTAGTTATCGTCCTGAAACGTTCTTGTCCAGCAGTATCCCACTATATGAGATTGAAAAGATAGTAGATAAGATTAAATATATAAGCAGAGACCATAAACATATAATATGAAACACGGAATTTGAAAAACATCAAACATGAAACAACCAGGCCGAACAAAAGCAGCCCCAAACAAGAATTTCCGAGGAAAAGGGGCCAAGTATTGTTTTACAACAATGAACTCTTTTTGTTATGATTAAATTATATAAAGATGTAACTCAGCAGTTAAAACCTAGATAATATAGATGTAATTTATACGAAAAAAATTTAGTCAAAAGATGATGAAAAAGAATATTATGGCAGCAGAAAACTTACAATTTGAAGCTTGATAGTTTTGCTATCCTGCTCCACTGTTCGAATTTTCTAGAAAAGATAAAAGGTAGATTAGTAATGATAGTATCTTTTACTAATCAAAACTAAATGTCTCCACAAAGGACAATAGCCACTTACAAAGTCGACGCCGATGGTGCTAATGTAACTATCCAGATATGAATCATCCTAAATAAGATAATATCAAAACAGGAGAAATTATGTCAACTTTGTTCATGGGAGAAGTAGTTTACTGAACTTCCTATTGCTAGAAAGAAACTGGGGCACCATACTTACAGCAAACCTCAGGAGGAGACACGATTTCCCCACACCAGAATCTCCAATTAGCAAAAGCTTAAACAGGTAGTCACTGCAAAGGAGCATTTAAACATTTATATTCTACACATATATTATACTCCACAAAACCTCAAATAATATCTGGAAAATACATAAACTTCTTGCACAATTTTTAATATTGGAAAGGAAAAGTGTTTGATCTTTGCCCTGTCCATTTACCCAATAATGTTATAAGTTTACTACTTGCAGTCTACACAATAAGATTTCAAATGTTGATTAGATAGGCATCAGATATGCCCAACAAAAAATCCTTTCAAGAGGCTGTTAAGTAAACGTATTCTCTAAAAAGGCACTTGTGTACCAACATTGGTACTCTTTTAAAATAAGTGATTAATTATTATTAAACTGTCAACCATATATGCTACAAACGCGAACATGCACAATTAATCATTGCCCTCATCCTATAAGTTTCAATAAAGTACAATAATGGTCACAAATTTTTAATTCTCGGGTAAGAAGAATAAAAGAGAAGTGTAGAATGGCACTTCAGAATATACTCTAGTAACGATGATCAAGCAATATCAACATACCCCGGTATATTTAATCTCTACCTAATTATTATATGTGATCTGTAGCAGGCAAGATAATGGTCCTCTATAGTCTATACTCATTTTAGAAAGAGCATCACATCCATTATTAAGAGTAACATGTAGTAGTATTAATCTTGAACTCATGTCATGGCAACTGTTGTTACAAAATCAACTTCACATACATTATTATAAGTTATAACTACAGAATAATTTTTTTTTAGTTTAATCATATATACTCTAACATTTAAAAAAACACAGCAACCAATCAAACACTTCACTCAACCAAAACCATCCATTACCAAATCCTCGATTACTTGTTACTTTGTAAGCATAATTACAGATCATATGTATTTTATATTTAATTCTTTACACATATAAGTTGAAACATAAAGTAATTGTTATCTTTGATGAAATATATATTTTTAAAAATAAAAACTGAATAATTTCTGTTAAGGTCCACGATAAGATTTAAATCCAGTCTAAATATTAAAGACTTAATTTAAAACAATCCATACATGAGAGTGCACGCACTTAAAAGCTTTCTGCATTACTTCCCAACTTTCATCAAGTCAGCTAACTTTGTGATTCATAAATTCAAATCAGAAAGCTAACTTTTTAAAAAAAAATGTCTTTTCAAAACATTTTCTACATTAAAATTTAAATCGTCTTAATTTTTATCCAAATAAAAAACATTCAAAAGATTTACTTAATCCCAAAGTTAGTCCAGAAATTCAACTGCTCAGCCACAAAAATTAACTTTCCAGCATAATAAAATCTGTCAACTCATCGAACTTTCAAAACACAAACATATCGAAAACGAATTGAACTAATAGAATCAAAAACCAGATGTACAATAATTCAGCACAAAAACATATTTTTGACAATTGTAAACAAATAGAAGCAGAACATATAGATCTACACACCTGTTACTTAAACCGTCTGTATATATTAAATTAAATCAATTCATACGATCAAAACAATAAATAATTAACCATCTCAAAATCGAATTTTACAAAATAGATCACAGATCCGAACAAATTACATCGCATAAACACATATGTATATGTAATTGAGTTATTATAAACAAGGATAAAAAGAACATACTATTCAGGATTCATGATCAGGTGATGAGATCGAGTGACCGGAGGAAGTGCCGCGGATAGTCGGAAATGTATCGACGGAGAGAATTCAACCGGAAATATATAAAAAATCGTCGGTGATGTGATATAGAGATGTATAGACACAGAGGCTAGGTAGAAGATACAGATATTTGATGTTATTGCAGAGGAGAGAGCCCCAATTTGTCCGGAACTACTGCTATAAATACAATTCAATGGAGATGACTTGGCTCCTTACTAATTTGCTGGCCACGTGTTGATCCTTTCATATTTTGAAGATTACTATATTACCCTTACAATTATTTTCTTTTTAATAAAAAAATTTGCTTCAACCTCCAATTCGGAATTCGAAATAAGCCAAGCTTACTATCCTAATTTAAGTAACGACTAGCCAATTATAGACCCCGAAAAAAAATATATTTGTGCAAATAGTTATAATACTTTGTAAACACAAGTCTCAAATCTTATTAATACTCCCTCCGTCCCGGTCAATTTAATTCTTTACATTAGATTTGGGCACGGAGGTTAAGAAATATGTATAAAGTAGTGAAAAAAAGAAAGAAAAGAGGGTGAAGTGGTGGGACCCATTGATTTTTAATATATATATAAAAGAGAGATAGGGAAGTAAATGTAGTGCGAAAAAGGAGAAAAAGTGGGAAAGTGGTGGAACCCATGGACTATTTTTGATAAATTTTGAAATATAAAGAATTGGATGGAACATTCTGAAAAAGAAAGCGTAAAAAAATTGTTGGAAAAGAGGGAGTATGAGATTAGGGTGTTATACTTGCATCTTGGTATATAACTAATAACATGTTATTCAAGGAAACATATTGAATTTATTTGTTACTTTTATTTAAAAAAAATTATATTGCAGATTTGTCCACATATATTATTTTATTTATGATACTAAATATTGGAAATGATAAAATAATGTAAAAAAATGGGTGAAATATTAAAATATTCATTTTTGGAGTCATTTGTCCAAAGTGTCTGGATGCATAGTTGGTCGTTCAAATTGTCCATCAATTATGCGGATGCGTATTCTATTTTTCAAATTTTTATTAAAAAAATACTTGTTTTGGAGATACATATTTAAAATGACCGATTAAACATTTTCACGTCCCTATTTGAATTACTGTAAAAAGTAAATACGCATTTCTAAATGATATTCTTTACAAAAATTTAAAAAATGAAATATGCATATTTAGATTGTATAATCATTATGTTTTTTTAAATAAATCAGTATGCATTTTAGGTGAAACTTACTGTCAATAGGCATTTGAACATTTAAATTGAGAAACATCAAAATTGAGTAGAACAAGCCTTGTTGAGGTGTGTTTGTTTGATAGCTACATGATGAAAATTTTATATGCGGGTGAAAATTTTATATGCCATAATAAAAGTTGATAAAGCTACTCATTATTCCATTTGTTATTATATCCACTTTGTTAAACCTACTCTTAGAAAGAAGTTTATGTAAAACCTACTTGAAAAATAACAACTTGAATTGACTCATCGATGAGAAGAGGATATATCAGTCAATTTGCATATGAATTGTTAAATGGCAAACCAAGTCTGACCAGATTGGCGTAACATGGAATTTCTTTGAACTTTTACGTGTGCTGGTAGAAAAGCCAAATCAAAACAGATTACAAGTCCATAAACAAAGATACAAGCCGTCGGCGACGTTCTCATGGCTAGTCGGCCCGAGGCCCCACACATGCGTCCTAACTCCTAAGTAACTAATTTTCTGGCTGTACAAAGTAAGACCTCTATTACATTTTCTCTCAATATTTGCCAACACAAAAATGCAAACATAAGAAAACATAATAATTCAAACAAAGAGCTGCGAAGGTACAGATTGCAATGTGGCATCATCACTTAACCAGGAACTTCATACGACCCATATTTTTTTAGGCAAGTTCTCTTGTGTTCGTCCCTCGGCCTTCATTTGATCATGCATGTCAGCAGTAACTCCGCAGCAATCTTTGTGCAGAATTTGGCCATGACACAGCTTACTAAAGCATTCAGCAACTACGATGAGTGGTATCGGATATTTATGTTATCAATCTTGTACGATAAAAACATTATTATATATATATTGAATATATAACTAATTCATAAGAACATTGCTAATTCTTAAATCACATAAGCATATAAGAATTAACAATTAAATTAGGAGAAGGGTTTGAAAAAACAAACAGAGATTGGATTTAATCTCGAGTCCAGAAAACTGTCTCCTTAAAGCAGTTTCGCCCCGCATTATCCGTGTTTAGCGACCTGCTTTCCAGGATAAAACGAGATACTAGTATAATCGATATATCGAATATACTCTCAGTGAACTTGAACTGAGCCCGAGAACTATCACCGGAATATTGAAAAAAATTAAGACTAAAGAGACCAAGAATGAAAGAGATGACCCTTATTTTCTTGACTTAATAAAACTGGTGCCCTAAGACTCTATTTATAAAGAGAGGCTTGAAAGTACTTGTTTTTTTTCGATGTGGTACATGGTATTTATAAGAAAAACTAAGGAATAGGTTTGTGCTACTCTCGATGTGGTACAAAACCACTTTTCATATTAAAAGGTAAAACTTTGGAACATCAGTTCTCATTCACCTTTTACTCATTTTGAGCGTGTTAATATGCGTTGTAATCCCCTCGAAGAGAAGAATACGTTCCAATAAATACACACCACTAACACATAATGTGTCTCACTCATATAGAGTCTCAAAATGATTCATAACTTAGTCTAAAATACTAAGTTTGTCCAACAATCCCCCACAAATGAGATTGATGGTCCAGTAGCACGCACCACATAGACACCACATAGACAGACAGACGCGGAGCTTGACTTGGTGATAGTTCCGGCGGTCAGATATAGCATACGATAGGTAGAGAATGCTCCTTGAACCTGCGCTCGAATAAGTATATCGACTTTACTGGTAGACAGTATGACGCGATGTCCTTGAACTGTTCGACCGTTTATGTAAACGATGACATACTCATCACTATATCTTTCCTGACTCATTCAGTTCTCATGATTATGTCCATTTTGGCCCTGGAACATCGTCCTGGTTCTGCAAGAGTTTCTAAAGAATTGTGCCTCGCAATTCTCCTTTGAAGCGGCCATACTTCTCTCTTACATAGGTGATCTTTATCTTATAGAGTAACCCGCGTTTACTCAACCGAATATTATGTATTCAAACTTGAAATCCTTGTATTCGTCAAAGATCATTAAAAGCATAAAGTTTAACCTCGTACCTTACGGGTCTCACTGTTTCATCATCATAGAAATAGGCCAGGGGTTACCCCCATAGTGATTTGGTCATCATGATTTAGTTGTCCCATTGAACCAAGTTATTGGGATCTCCAGTCAGCAAGGTTGGGTGTCCACCATGACGCCGTTAAGCAATAGGCAAGGCTCATTCCTCTCGATGATTTGACAACTATCTCTCGGTCTAACTAGATTCCATTGTCTTAAACAGATTCACTCAGTTTAACCATCTGGTTAGTGGATCCAAACATTATCATTTGACTTTACATAGTCAATCATGATAATTCTCGTTGAGAATAGTTGTATTATGTCCTCGTCATAGATGTGAGACATACCATTTCATACACAATAATGTGATCTCCCAATTTGCATATTGATTACACGATATATGCATATTGAAGACACATTTTCCTTGTCATTTAGGAATATCCTTACAAAGTGGCTACCCAGCCTTTTAACTGCATTTATTTTATGCACCAGACTTGTATTCCATCATGAATCGAGCTAAGTTTAGGATTTCCATGACACGACTGCTAAGTGTGAAATGTATTCTCGAATGACTTTTAAGTTCTTAAAGTCAAATATCTAATTTACATACTATATTCACATAGTACAATTAGATATCTTTCGTATTGCAGTCCAAGCTCACGAGCACATATCATACACCTTAAATCTCATTGCAATCACTTTCAAGTGACCAATTTCTATTGTACTCGTGCATCTACCCAGTTTACCAACTGTGTAGCCTACAATTTTAAAAAGTACAACAGACTTGCAATCCTTCTTGAGAGATTCTTGTTCATCTACGCTTGGATAAATATAAATTCATTCCAGCTATGACAACTTTAGCTTCGTTGATCTCTTCAAAATTCACATCACCAACATGTGACATGTATCATCTAAAACTTTTAAAGTCACGAAGATTGTAATCTTCAAATAAAAACTTTTCAATCTCATCAAGATTTTCAGAGATGATCCTCTTGTCATTACTTCTCGTAATGATCAGATCACTCACATGCAATCAATTATGACTTGCATATCATGTGTAAATAACTCACGCACACTTGTCAATTCTCTGATTTTGAATCAGTTTGACATCTCATATTGACATATTTCACATTTATAAAATAACCTTACTATTTATTACTTAAGGCTTCACTTGTTATTGATATTACCAGCTTTTAGCGTCCCAAAAACCAGCAATTTCAGTTTGCATCATTACCGAGTTTAAGCGTCCTTAAACTGACAATCCTTATCCACATAACAACCAATTTTGAGCGTCCTCAAAATGGCAACCATGTCATTTATTTGAAGCCATTGCTTATCATAGCAATATCAAATTTAATATGTCATTATTTCGTGTCAATGTTGTTTCACTCAACATGATCACCGAAAATACAGATTTTCTACTCTTGTTTTATCTAGAGCAACCCTCGGGTTCACGTAAATAGATATTTCTCCAAATATCTATTTAGAAAGACCATCTCAATGTTCATTGATGCACTTTTAAATTTCACAATACGATAATTTAGTATCATCTTAATGAACCTTATTCTCAAAACTCGAGAATATTTCATAAATTATATAAGGTCATCACTTTCGACTGTAATATTTTTGTATCAGTCTGACCTTATACTTCCTTCAGACCCAGATATATTTTCCCAATTTAAAAATTCATTTGGGTCCTAATGCTTCTATCTCGTAAGAAAATCTATATATTTTTTAAACAAGAATTCTGTCAAACAGAACCACTCTCTCTATTTCTTAACATCCTTTCCCCCACAAAGGACATAGAGAGAACATGCACAATCCATTTTCTAGTACACGTGCTAGAAAATCTTGATTTATTGACTCTCAGTAATAGTCAAATTTTCTCTTGATATATTCACTTATCAAGAAATTATACGAGAAGCGCATTGCTTCTATTAAATTTACGAGTTCACCTTCAAGCAAATTATCAAGACATTCGGGACTAGCAATTATCCAAGTCTTTTGCTCTCTGCAGGTTCATCCTCACATTCATCCAATAATTCGTAAGTTCATTTAGATGACTTTTAATTACAGATCTACTAGGATCTACTAGCTTATCGCATAAGCATTCCTAAACTCTGTAATAGTATTCTTACGAATCTCAAAAATTAGATTCATATATCGGATATTATTAGACTCAGCCATTGTCTATGTATCCATCCAAAATATCTCAATTGATTTTGGATCTCATGCTACCAACAGAGGTATTGGTATCAAGTTTCGAGATACCCCCACATTTCAATTATTTTCAAGAATGTTTCATTACATTCCACTATTCATAGAAAATTCAATAATTTTCTATTTTGGATACCCCACAATTTTATTATTTTACAGAATGTCAGAAAATATTCCAAAACTAATAGGAAATTTAATTATTTCCTTATGTGGTATCATGTTTAAGGAACGATTAGCCCTTCGTAACTAATATCCTCAAATTCAGTGATAGTCTGAGCTGATCACAATCGTTTTGCATCTCTCTCAGAGCGCAACTCAAGCCTGCATCTACTCCATTTATTTAATGCAAGTAAGGTGCAACGACCTCATGAATATTCACGTTGCAAACAGAATTTGCCCGGTGATTATTCATCATCAAATTTATTCACTACCATCTTAATTATTTGTATTAAGTTGGATTTACCCTTGAGTTTATAGAGCACACATCTCTTTATTTAGCTTCAATATTGACTCGACTACGAGTACGAGTGATAAATGTTTTACTATCAAACTAGACAGTAAACACGTATCGTGTCACTACCTCTCATCTGAGCAGGTTTTACGTCATTCATTAAAACCTATAAGATTTTAATATCATGTTTAAAGAACTTCTCGTGGTTCTTATCATTAAAAATTCAATTACCTAATTTCTCTAAAATATTTACATGGTTCACACGAACCTACATTTCTGGCTCACCTACTGGTACAACCATAAAAGGCCCAAGGAAGAACATAAATCTTCAATAACCCCACATTCAGTGATCCTTGATCAACTGATGCGTTAGGGTTAACAACTTTTCGGATTCTCTCCAAAGTTCAGCATAACTACTGAGATCAATATTCGCCGTATTAAGTATCATATGGATCACTATAATAGTCTCGTGTGTCACTGCCGCAGCAGACCGACACCAACACGTGAAATTACTATTTAACTGGAGGAAAAATCCAACCAGAAAAATATAATTTATGTGCCGACCCATAACCTGTACTCCAGGCCCATTAGGTTTTTTAATGTGGAGAATCATGAGCAATTGTAAATCTGGTTCACTTCAGCTGCCCACCTCGTCACATTATTTAACAACAAACATGGTACTGCATTCTATCCAGTATTACAAGTTTGTGATATAACTCCATTATTAAAGATTAAACAATAATAATTGATGCCTTATCATCACTCAACAATGATTAAAAAATTAATCACCAAATAATCAAGTTCCATCATGAAGGGTCACATTTATGTAGCCATATCATTTAATTGCATAGCAATATCATGTTATGAACTTGCAAACACGCATGTAAACTATAGCATATACGATTCTCGTATCAGTGTACTAATAATTCCAAAATCAATTCAGAATTAAGAAATCAATCACCATGTTAACAAAACATAATAAGCTATCCATTAATAGCGAAAACATGGACGAATTATAAATTTGGGTTTAATCTACCAATTTATAATGATCAACCCGAGAGAGATGTCACCAAATATGTCCACTTGAATATAAGTTGCTCATAAATCAATAACCATTAAAGCATCAATAGCCTTATAAGAAATCAATTATCCAACAACTTTGTGCTTACTTTTGCCTCGTACCTGTTATGCTTAAACAAAGCACCACTTAAAATCAATTTTATATTAATTTCAAGCACATGACAACAAGTGATCAAAGAAATTAACGCACTAAATTTAATTTAATTAATGAGGCAAATAATGGCCACTCATATACCCATAAATAAATCCAATTTAAACAATCAAATTGACTTTTGCGTCTACTCACAAGAAAGTATGAAAATTGAAGAAAACTGCTTTAAAATTGTTATCAATCTTGTACGATAAAGACATTATTATATATATATATATATATATTGAATATATAACTAATTCATAAGAACATTGCTAATTCTTAAATCACATAAGCATATAAGAATTAACAATTAAATTAGGAGAAGGGTTTGAGAAAACAAACAGAGATTGGATTTAATCTCGAGTCCAGAAAACTGTCTCCTTAAAGCAGTTTCGCCCCGCACCATCCGTGTTTAGCGACCTGCTTCCCAGGATAAAACGAGATACTAGTATAATCGATAGATCGAATATACTCTCAGCGAACTTGAACTGAGCCCGAGAACTATCACCGAAATATTGAAAAAACTTAAGACTAAAGAGACCAAGAATGAAAGAGATGACTCTTATTTCCTTGACTTAATAAAGCTGGTACCCTAAGACTCTATTTATAAAGAGAGGCTTGAAAGAAATTGTTTTTCTTTTCGATGTGGTACATGGTATTTATAAGAAAAACTAAGGAATAGGTTTGTGCTACTCTCGATGTGGTACAAAACCACTTTTCATATTTAAAGGTAAAACTTTGGAACATCAGTTCTCATTCACCTTTTACTCATTTTGAGCGTGTTAATATGCGTTGGAATCCCCTCGAAGAGAAGAATACGTTCCAATAAATACACACCACTAACACATAATGTGTCTCACTCATATAGAGTCTCAAAATGATTCACAACTTAGTCTAAAATACTAAGTTTGTCCACAATTTATTCATGACAATATTCTGATCGCGTGCTTGTGAACAAAAAAAATAAAATAAAAGGGAAGGATGACAATAGAATCAGATAAGAGAAGAGATTACAGAATGCCTTGCCTTAAAAGCAAGTCAAGAATTTTTCATATTGGCATTTGCAATGGTTATGGTATCAAACTTGTTGGCCCTTTAAAACTAGCTTACCTTACCTTTCTCCATTCAGTTTGTTTCTGGTTTAACCAAGGGTCGGAAAGATGAACATGGGAGGAAAATCTGAGGACAAGAGCAAGCACAATCCATATATATATATATATATATATATATTATTTCTTGTCACCTATTTAGTTTTTAGTTTTTATTATTGTTAGTTATGTACTTATTAGTTATTACTACTTGTACTTTGTAAATATGTTCAGTGTGTTCCTAATGAAATTTCTAAATATGTTGTTTCAGGTGCACTAGCAGCCGTAAACCAAGTTATTGTTGCTGCTAAGGGAGTAACGGATCCTTTAGTCCAATCTGTATGTCAATGTCATATGTCTGATTATATGAAATATGTAATGATATGTATAATCTAGTAGTATGTAGTATGCCCAACTGCATTGTTTCATTTTAAAACCACTCTTTCAGATTACAAAATTTGGAGAAAATAACTTCAAAGCAGGCAATGGACCTGGCTTAGCTTTTGGACCATTTGGTCATGACTTTGGGTCGAATCTTGTCAATAATTTACGAGTCCAAGGTGTGTATGTTGATGAAAAATTACAGTGCAGTATATTTTGTTGGATGTCTTAACAAAATCCTTTGCATGTATGTAATTTTAACAAACAGTGATTGGCGGTTATATCTGCAGGCAGTTCAGTGATTCCCGGGGTTGTTCATAAAGTTCAATCCTCTTTTGCAGTATGTTATATTCTGTCTCTGTCGGTCAATGTGTAACATACTATTGATCCTCAATTTGAAATTGTATGTCCATTTTTCTGGCAGGAAATGATGATGAAATTTGCAATAGCGCAGAAAATGTCTAGTGTTCAAGGCATCCTCCCAGCATCAGTAAACAGTGGCATCACTATGTTAAATGATACAAAAAATAAATCTGCAATTGAAAGTATCAAGGAAATGGCAAAAAGTGTACCCGAAAACATCTCTCCACTAGGCTTGTCACCTGATGCAGTGAAGTCGCAAACTGTTCCTGCATATAAAACTCTATCTTCAAAAGGACTTCCATCAGAAGGACCATATGGCAGCCGCGCAGAGAAGGTTATTGATAGTTTCCTAAAAAATCCAGTTCTAAACAGTGAAGACAACAAAGTAAATGACGTCATACCACAACAAAATGTATGTATTCTTGAAGCAAAAGGCTACCATTGAGTCCTGATAATCAATTAGCTCTTGAAAAACGTTCATGTTTAAATGATTTTAAAACTTGGATTTTTTGTTTTTGTTAGGCTGAACGCTTGCAATCAGACAACCTGCTAAAGATGGTAAATTCATCGAACCCCCAACTTCTTGTTACAAAGAGAATAAATGTGTCACTGAGGCTATAATATTAGGGGAACAAATATAACACTTTGTCTTTGGTATATTCTTTAGCTTAACTAAACAAGTTTGATCAGATTACTTGGTTCTGGTAGCTCAGCCGGTTAGAGAAAGAGTCATTATCACATTTTAAGTGGAATTTTGAGTAGAAATAGAAGTAAAATGAAAATTTGATTATTAATCAATAGGTCCTAAAACACCAACAAGTCATTGAGGAATTGCTGGAGGAAAATAAGAAGCTCAGGGAGATAATGGTGGAAGACTTGAAAATTTCAGCTAGCAAAGTACAAGGTAGCTGCTCGGATAAAAGCACATCATCTTCTGCTGAATGAATGCGTTGGGAGTGATACAAAGGACTGTAAATAAGAGAACAGAGTTAAAAGTAATTCGCGCAAAATTGATGTTGTAGAATTTGTCTGAATATCTATGCCTATCAGAATCAAGGATTCTGTAACATACTCTCAAGTCATATTTTCAAGGTAATAAATGGTCATGATTCATGGTACATACTACATAGCATATACTTGTGCCTGTGGCATTCTAATTTAGCGAAAAAGAAAAAAGAAAGGAAAGAATATTTTGAGTTTAATATTTTTTTTTGTATAACAAGCAGTAAAAGGACATTTAAAATATAATAAAATTAAAAATTGGTGTAACTTGGGTGTATTCGATCTTTATTTTTTTAAAAAAAATGGATTGAAATCACACGTATTAAATTTGGATTTTAAAAAATTCATTCGAACTTGATGATTTTCAATAAGAATTGTTAATTTTTTTTAAAATCTAAGTATTTAATTCAATTTTTTTAAAAAAATTTAAATATGGTGATATTTAATTTAAATTTTAAAAAAAATCCAATCAAAAATTGATGACATTAAAAAATTTGTGAATTTTGATAAATTTGATAGTATTTTTTAATTTTTTAAAATCTATCTAAAATGTATGATTTTAAAATATTTATAGAAAACAAAATTCCATATCAAGACTTTCATTTTTAATCAACTCGGTTAAAATTTGAAAACAACTAAAACCAAAAAAAATCTTTTAAAATTCATAAATTATTACCAATTCTTTAAAATATTAAATAAATACAATTATTTGATAAAAGTTAATAACATCATACTAATAAAAATTTACTAAATTTATGTTTACCTCCGAGATAATTCCTAGAGCATAAAAATTAAAAAAGAAATAGTAAATATAAAAGTTAGTGTACAGTTATGTAGATTTAATTTACGGGACAAAAAGGATAAGGCATCCAAAAATCAATTCAATCCTCATCGACACCCTCCATTTCTCTCCAAATGGGATCTACTGTTCTTCCTCAGGTTCACCCTTTACTTCTTTATATATCTCATACTCAATTAATTAATCATGTCTCATGTTTATACATACTTGAATTGTTAAATGTTGTATAGAAATTGAAATAATTGAATTGCAGGCACTATGTTTGATGTCAAGAAACCCTACACAATGTCTCCCCCCAAAACTAGGGTTTTCGGTTTCTTTTCGCTCCTCGTTTTCGAGTTCTAGTGTGTTGTTTAGCTCTTCCAAATTGCGAAACCGTTCTTTGTTTGTTAGAGCTGAATCCGAAGCTTCGGAGACTAGTGAAAGCAGCGTAGCAGTTGCTGAGAATGAGGAAGGTGAAGAGGTTGTTGTTGTTGAAGCGGAACCTGAAATTGCGAAAAGGAAGCCTATTGTCAAACTCGGTGATATAATGGGGGTATTATTCGATATTCAATACTTCTATTTATATACTTATATTGCGAGTATTTTGTTTTGAATTTGATTAGTTATGTTTATAAGTTATTCATAGTTAAATGCTAATGAAACTGATATTATATATGTTACGATTGCGTGCGCGAGTGTGTGATTGTGGTGAGGTTTGATGGATTATTACGATTAATTTGATGTTTGTTCGCTTAGATATTGAATAAGCAAGCTATTGAGGCGTCAGTGAGTGTAAGGCCAATTCCGGACCTAAGAACTGGAGATATCGTGGAAATCAAATTGGTAATGTGTTATTAAATTGAGTTTGGATCTTTTCTCTTCCTGTATTTTGATTTGGGTGTCGGAAGTTTGTGACATTGTGTTTGGATTATAGGAAGTTCCGGAAAATAGAAGGAGGCTGTCTATTTATAAAGGAATTGTGATCTCGAAGCAAAATGCTGGTGTTCACACCACAATTAGGATTAGGAGAATTATTGCAGGGATTGGAGTGGAAATTGTGTTCCCTATGTAAGTTCTATTTTTTCCCTTTGTTTCTGTTTACTAATAGTCTAATCTAATACTCCCTCTGTCCCTCTCATTTGTTTACAATTTCCTTTATGGGATGTCCCTTCCAATTGTTTACATTTCAAAGATTTCCAAAAATAGTAAAGTTTTTATAATATAAAAAATAACTATATCCACTGCTTCTCTCCACTATAACCACTTTATATATATAATATTAATCAATTCGACTACTTTACTCATTTTTTTTTTAACTTTTCTTCACTATTTTATCATTTTTCTTAAACTCCGTGCCCAACCCAAATATAAACAAATGGGAGGGACGGAGGGACTACATGTCATGTGCATTTGAAGTATGCTTTCTGTCTTCCTAGATGTTTGCTTTAGCTCATACATGAATCTCAGTGACAAATGTTAGTACAATAAAATTTCAGTAATGGGGTGTAAAATGTTTTTTCCTTCCTGTTTTAATAAGCAATTTGATGGTTAATTGCAGTACAGATGAGGAAGCAACAGCATTTAATTAGGATAAAAGTTACTGTCATTGAACTGCTTATATTGCTGTTCTGTTTATACTTTATCGAGGAACATATTTTTTGCCTAAATTAGTGAATCAAGTTGGTCAGATAGAATTATTAATTAATATCTCTAATAGACTACATGTCAGATAATTATTTCTTATTACTCTATTTATACTACAATTTTACTATGCTTGTTATGTGTTTATTTATAATGAAGTAAAGCCATTAAAAGTTTGTTTTACTAATCTGGTTCATACACAACCCATCTTTAGCTTCAGGTTTTGGTAGGCTTCAATTTTTTTTTATAATCAAAGTGTACTCACACCACATTCATCATGCGATACAAAAACTAACGGTCCAAGTCTAGACTTGGGTCATAAATTAATGGTCCTGTTTGTATGATCAGAGTTTATGATTGCCATTTACCGGAAAACTGTTAGTTCATTTTAAATTAAGATTTCTTGAGCGTTCTGCCTAGTACACCTCATATGTATTCTTCTGTTTATTAGAATACTATATATTTAATAGATATTAAGTGGCAGATTAGTTAGTACTTTGTAGTCTCTGGAGCTGGTTACATACATCATAGTGTGGCATCAATTCTTGGGACTTGTAACAGTTTGTAGCCCTTGATTGCTTTCATAATTTCATTCGTTTGTCGAGAAATGTACATATCCCTAGCCAATCAACTTCGCTAGTTTGCCAGGTTTACAAACTCCTTAATGATCTTGTGATTAAAGACAATAACTTTAAAAGATATGTAATACCTTCATGCACGTGTTTGTTGATACGTTACCTTAGTTAATACTTTAAGTTCCAGAGGGAATTTATTCAATTTTGTTTTCATAATTTGACAAAGGACTCTGATGGTGTGTAATTGAGCTTTCATTTTACATGGTCAAACCAACTTGGATCAATATAGTTAAGTTCGTATCTGTTGTTCCGTGTCTATAATTAACGATGCATCCAATTTGGGCTTCTCACATTCGATTTTATATAAAACGGTTGGCTTCTTTGATATAAAATAGAAGTTGATAGGTGTATGATACTGTCAGAACAAACAAGTGTATATCCTGATTTTATTTACACTTGCAATATTCAAAGTTGGATTTTTTGGTAAATAATGCATAATGCTATCTTTGAGGGAAATGAAGAACCCTGATGTGCTTCTTTATTTATTGTTATGTGTTATTTTCCTCGTATTGTTACAGATATTCCCCGAATGTGAAAGAGATTAAAGTAGTGAAGCACAGGAAAGTCAGAAGGGCTAGGTTGTACTATTTGAGAGACAAGCTTCCAAGACTGTCTACTTTCAAGTGATATTTTCATGAGCTTGGGCTGACTAGCATTTTGGTGTATTTATATTGTACAAGACAGCTTTTTGATAAATATCGCTCAGCTAATCTGAATATCAAAATACAAGAAACTTGTGTTGTAACATGGATTTACTAAGAGTAGCAAATTCTTGATTCTGATTTCATATTCCCGATGACCCCCAATGTACAACATGAATCTTGTAAGGATATCAGAAGTTAATATTATTGTTGTTGTTGATGCTGCTGTTGTGTGATGGGAGTTGGTTTTGAGTTCCAGTTAAATTGTGGGATGTGCTTCGAGAGAAAGCCTTGATCTGCATCACAATAAAGTGCAGCAATGAAGTGCTAAGCAACTTTGATAGGCTTCATAGTGATGCTTTATTCTTTTGTTGTGCAAGTGCAATCACGCATTACTAGCAGCATTTTTCGAAGGAATACGTGTTAACAATTTATTTTGGATGGCTTTAGAAAAGTATTAAACGGTAGAAATTAGAAAATGGCAGTAAACGGGCAACAAATATTATGAAATACAGATGACGTGGCATGAGGCCATTGGATGGAAGCCGTGGTTTTATGTCATTCAAAAATATATAGACCACAACACGCAACACGCATATTTAGAAATGAAATAAATAAATACTACTCCTAGCATTGACAAATCGGTACGTTAGCGGTGAGCCAAGCATAATTGCAACTAAACATAAAATACACCTAAGAATAAAATTAGTAGGTGGAAGTGGAACTTGTGGGTTATTATTGTCTTCACTTTAGAGGATTTGGAACGTTCTCGAACTATAGTTCATATCCATTAAAAATTTAAACATTACCACAAAATTATAATAATAATAATAATAATAATAATAAAATATAATATACCTCATTCCATTATGTTTGTATTTGGAGCTGGTTAAAATAAACTAAAATGAAAATTAGCTCGTACTGTATATTAGGAAATTTTGTGTAGAATTTGGTATTTAAATGAATTATTATAATTTAAAATATACTCCCTCCGTCCCTAAAAACGTTTTCTATTTGTGTTGAACACGTTTGTCAATTCACACTTTTGATTGTTAATATCTTTAAATTCGTATTAATATTAAATATAAAAATTTCACTGTATTAAAGTACCGATAAATACGAATACAACGAGATCACTCATGACTACGTTTGATATTATAAATTAGACGTAAATTAGTAGTTAATCGCTTACCGTGAACAGTACCGAAAGTCAAAAGAGGAAGAACAAAATGGGACGGAGGGAGTACTAATTTAGTAAAATTATTTAGTGTCAATAATTTCTTGTGGGTTTCGCAGGCATCTCTGGTAACTTCGCGATGTATCTTATCTGAAAACACGAACATTTCCGCCTCCTATATATACACAATAACAATACTTACACACATATATCAATCAATTTCAAACCCACAACTCTATCATCTGTTAACAAAGAAAAATCAAAATCTGAAGCTAGCTTTCTTGCGTTTCTAAGAAATTATAAATTGAAATGGACGCGTTCTCATCGTTCTTCGAATCGCAATCCTCATCTCGTAACAGTTGGAGTTACGATTCTCTCAAGAATTTCCGTCAAATCTCTCCCACCGTTCAAAATCATCTCAAACAGGTTTTAATCCTCTCTCTCTCCTTCCCTCTCTCTCTCTCTCTCTCTCTCTCTCTCTCTCTCTCTCTCTCTCTCTCTCTCTCTCTCTCTCTCTCTCCCTCTCCCTCTCTCTCTCCCCTTCCCTCTATCTCTCGCCCCCCCCCCTTTGAATTCAATTAGTTTATTGTGTTTGTTCATGTTTTGTGTGTAATATTGTATAGACTTAATTGTTCATTTTTAAAACTTGCTTTTATAATAAACCAACAAGGTTTAATGATTGATAATCGTCGCGATCGTAAATAATTTTATCTATTTCATGTATATTAATATTGGAGATTTGCTTTTGTGATTTTTGTTGGCAAAATTGTGTGTTGAAGTTATGTTTGGAGTTGCATAATGATCATCATTCATCTGTGGTTAAATATAGAAACATGAGTGTGTATATGAATCGTTCCAGTTCTTGATTTCTTGGATGGAGGAATCAGATTTTGTATGTATCTGTCTGGCTTGATTGTTTCGATATCATGAGGATCACTTGCTGAGATTCTATGATTTTTTTTTGTTGTGAAATTTTACTTTCCCAATTGTAATATTGCCTGTGATCAAATCGAATTGTTTAGGCATGATCTTTAATAATGAATAATTTGCGAAAATTTAATTGTATTGTATCAGGTGATTTATCTGTCTATAGGTTGGTTCTTGCCCAATTGAGTTCTAATTCAGTTTCATGGTTCTTAATTACTTATGTTGTGAATGTTGCAGGTTTATCTTTCATTATGTTGTGCTTTGATTGCATCAGCGGTTGGGGCTTACTTCCATGTCCTTTGGAATATTGGAGGTCTTCTTACCACAATTGGATGCGTGGCCACCATGGCTTGGCTCCTTGCAACACCTCCTAATGAAGAGGTAAGTATTTGTTTAGTGTTTGTATTATTTAGATTGTTATCTTCCTTTTTTTTATTACCGTGTAGTTACACGAATATTTTTGGAGCTTGACTTTTGTTGTTGATGATGTGCAGCAAAAGAGGGTTTCACTTCTGATGGCAGCTGGACTGCTTGAAGGAGCCTCTATTGGTCCGCTGATTGATCTGGCCATCGATTTTGATCCCAGGTAAGATGTTAGGATTTGTTGCCTTTGTACTTCGTTTGTGATTCTTCCTGATCTAATATTTGGTTGGTTGCGAACGCCACTGCTTACTCCATGATGTATGATTGCTCACTGTGTTTTTTCCATTTATATTGCAGCATTCTTGTTGGTGCATTTGTGGGAACTGCTGTGGCCTTTGCTTGTTTCTCGGCAGCAGCCATGTTAGCCAGGCGTCGAGAATACCTCTACTTAGGTGGCCTGCTCTCTTCTGGTGTTTCCATCCTTTTCTGGTTGCATTTTGCATCATCCATTTTTGGGGGATCTTTGGCAATGTTTAAATTTGAGGTATGTTTTTCTATTTTAGGTCACTTGTTCACCTGCTGAAACTTTTGAACATTTTGTTTAATTTTTTTTAGAACAAAACTTGGTGATTACATGTGAATCATCAGCACTTGAGAAAAACTGAGGCATTCACAATGTGGCCTATGGTAACAAGTACTCATGCCTCTAGAAATAAGAAGTTAGAACGGGCATAAAAATTGTAATGAGAAAATCAAAAGTGATGTTTTTGTTTGATTGGATTTTGCAGTTGTACTTTGGGCTGCTTATTTTTGTGGGCTACATGGTTGTTGATACCCAAGACATAATAGAGAAGGCTCATTTTGGAGATTTGGACTATGTGAAGCATGCGCTGACTCTTTTTACTGATTTTGTGGCAGTCTTTGTCCGCATTCTTATTATTATGGTAAGTAGTTGGATTGTCATTCTCAAGCATCCTAGCTTTATACTGTTGTAGTTTCTCTGTGCAATTTTTGATGTTTTGTTTCTTATTATTCTATTGCAGTTAAGGAATGCATCGGACAAAGAGGAGAAGAAGAAGAAGAGAAGAAACTGATATGGCTATGTTGTCATGTAACACAATGCATTTGCCATGGCAGTGGCAGTAGATGTGATAAGACCCCTAATGTTCATATGTTTTCTGTCCCTTTTTCCTTTTTTTTTAAACAGAAATCCTAATGTCACTGTTCCATAATATGGTACAGCAGTATGTTACTCTCGTTTGTAATGATGTTATACTGGAACTTTGAAAATAGAATTGTGGAGTTTGTGCCAGTAAATTGTGGGTAATTTTTGTAATATTTGTCTAACTTGAGATATTTTTTTAAGTTACTTTGGCTAGATTGTGAATGTTGTCTGCGATTCTATATCAATCTTGTGGAAGAGAGGCCTAGTAAAATATATTAAAATTATACCTTGAAGTTGTAGTTGTGGTTCGATTTTTTTCTCTCCCGACTCCCGGTGTTAATGGTGTATTTCTCAGAAAATTATTTCAATAAACGAGTTATTGATTTTTTAAGTAACAAATAATTTTGAACCCATATTTTATCCACTAATATTTAGTTGTGTGGAGGAGCAAGACAGCTGCAGAGTGTCTTTATCTTCGTTTGTTTTCGATCCTTCCCTATAACCAGAATTGATTTCCAAAAAATTCCCGCACATGTGAGGATGATTTGGAATTTTGGGAGTCAGTTGGGGTTTCGAGCCCCTAATTTTTATTATATTTTATTTTACTTATAAGATCATTAATAGTCTCATATTACGCTAAATGTATAATCTAATAATTTATATATGAATTTAATGTTTTAATAAGATAGAATTAAATAAAATTTGACATAAATAATTGAGATAAATAAATTTAGGAGTCAATTTGGAGATCATTTTTTCCCGGGAATGTCATGTTTTAAGTAAGGAATTCGGATTCGATTTAACAAATTTCAGAGTTTTTTTTGGGTTCTATTACGGCAAATTTCAGAGTTAAAAAATATTTTAAAACTGTCACTTTATATAATTGTGCATACATATATTAAAATTTGTATATATTTTTTATTATTGATAATGATTATAGTTTTTTAAATGTGATGTCACCTTCCTATTTATTTTATTTGATTAAATCTCTAATTCATTTATTTTTTATGCATAAAATACACATTGTATAACATCATATTAATTCGTTAATATTAATTTAAATTTTCTTATGAAATATAAAAAAAAGAACCATCATTTTAAAAGAATAAACAAATTGTTAAATAAATATGAAAATAATAACTTTAATTGAATGGCAGAAATTTAATAATATGAACGAAATTTATATTTCACTGGTTTACCAAGCCGCGCTTCGCCGCGGCCTTCTAAAATAATGAACCTGACTTTTTTCTTTTTTATATTTATTATCTGATATTTATCATTATAAAATTATGAATAATAAATAAATATAATAAATCAAAAAGTTTAAAAAACTGTTCTCTCGTTAAACATATTTACTCAAATGAGTCGCTCTCTCATTATTCACAAATATAATTAAATTATTTATTAGTTAATAATCAATGTAATATTTTTTCTATTTAATAATATAAAATTTTGAGAAAATTATAAAAATATATATGAGAAGCGCCACCTCACCACCCTCATCTTCTTCTTTACTATAATATATATAACATATAATATATCGATATAACGATTTAAAAAAAATATTGAAAAAACATATTTATAAATACTTGTCTTTGTAATATTTCATAGGTTAAAAATTAAAATTAAAATTTCAGGGAAATATAATATAGTAAGTTGATCTTAAGAAAAAAAGGAGAAATCGTAATAAAAAGGAAAATTAGAAAAATATGAATATGGTAAGTTGATTTAAAGAGAAAGTAAAAGTTTAAGGAGAATATTATGATGACAAAGTTGATTTTAAAAATTTTAATTAATGCAAGATGTTGTATAAACTTTAGGAGAATATTATGGATGAAAATATTTATAAATGTCCGTTTTTGTAATATTTCATAGGCTAAAAAAATGGAATATAGTAAGTTGATTTTAGGAAAAAGAGGAGAAATTGTAGTAAAAACGAAATTTATGTGAATATCAAGATGGTAAGTTGATTTAAATAAAAAGTAGAAGTTTTAGGAAAATATAATGGTAAGTTGATTTTAAAAATCTTAATGAAAGATTGTATAGAAATTTTAGGAGAATTTACGAACGATTATAATATATTTAGGAGAATTTAAAGGAGAAGACGAATGCGTATAGGTGGCGCCCCCCAAATCTTCTCATTCTATTTTTCTACTTTTCACATTTTTTGAGTTAATAAATATCAAAAACTACAATTACCATATATTCTTCTAAATATATTATAATCATTCTTAAATTCTCCTAAAATTTCTATAAAAAATTTCATTAAGATTTTTAAAATCAACTTACCATTATATTCTCCTAAAACTTCTACTTTTTATTTAAATCAACATGACTGTTAAAAGCAGTAAAATTTTACTCCGTACAGTAATGAGAGATTACAAATTTAACTTCATCTAGTTTTCAAATTTAACTTCATCTAGTTTTCTGTGCAACCACCAGCATTGATTTGTTTTATGTGCAATTGAGATTATTTAATACATATGTTATATTCTTATTAACAATATCTCCGATATGGGTTGCCAATACTTATTTGGCATGATAACCTTGATTGTCAATTTAATGGAGTTATGGGATTGTCAAGAAATTACCATTGGTAACTTACTCATCTAGTTAGATGTAACTTTTGTTTTGTTAAAAACTATATTAGTGGATTTAGAAATTTGGTAATATTCCAGTGGTTAAAACTTAAGAGTGTTGTCATCTGACATGGTTGCTTAATAGTGTTAAACCCTGTTCTTTAAGTTTCCAGTATTCGTTTTTCTCGCAGTCCTTTTCAACGTTATAGATTTGGTAACTATGCCGTCCAGGAAGAGTCTGGAGGAGAAAATGGAGGATAGTTTTGCAAGAATCGGATTGGAAGAAGAGGAGGATGGGGGAATCATATATGAAGAATCCAGTGAGAGTCTGTCGGAGATCGATGTACGATGGTGCTTGGTTGGGAGATTTCTTACGGAATCATCTATAGATTTTCAAGCCATGCAACATAAAATGGCGTCGTTATGGCGACCGGGAAGGGGCATGTATATCAAGGAGATTGAACCAAATAGATATTTATTTCAATTCTATCATGAGGTCGATATTAAGCGGGTTATAGATGGAAGTCCATGGACCTTTGACAGATTTCAGTTATTGTTTGAGAGACTAAAAGAAGGTGACAATCCTAGAGCAGTGGCGATGAATAAGATTAATCTCTGGGTTCAGTTGCACGGCATGGATCCTGGTTTTATGTCTCTGCGAGTGGTAAAAGATGTGGGCAATTACATAGGTACATTTATCGAGTCTGACACAAATAAATTCGTTGGAGTGTGGAGGGATTTCCTAAGAGTCAGAGTTACGATTAACATTGAAAAACCTTTAAAGAGACGTATGAAGCTGAGTAAGTCTGAAAATCAATGGTGTTGGGCAAACTTCAAGTACGAAAGAGTTCCTACGTTTTATTTTATTTGTGGCTTAATTGGACACAGTGAAAAGTTTTGCGCCAGAATATTTGATACCCCAATAGAGATGATTGAGAAACCATATGGGAGTTGGATGCGAGCATAACCAAAGAGGGGAAATCAGACGATTGGTGCTAAATGGCTCAGAAGGGCAGTTCATTTCCGGTGGTCGATACGGTTGTAGGAGGAGATGCTACGGGGAGAGGCGGAGGAGTCGTAACCGTTAAGGAAAGAGAACACAATCCCATGATTTTAGGGGATGCAGTTGGCACATTGAAAGTGGCGGAGTGTTAGTTGGGAGAGTGATTGTAGGAAACATAAAAGATAAGGTTGTTGAAGGTGCTAAAAGTCAGGAAATAATATCCACAAAGATAGTCGAGCGGGAAAAAGAAGCAACATAAATTGAAAATATTGGGCTTAGTGTTTCGGACCCAAAGAGAAGGCGCACAGAAGAATATAATAATGTTGGGCCAGATGAAAGAGATAGCCCATTGGATGTCATAATACTAGAGACTCAAACGGATCCAAAAAACGTAATATTAGCGGGCTCTGTAACGGAGACCCGCCTCTCATTATGAGTTCGTTGAGTTGGAACTGCCAAGGGTTGGGCCTCCCTTGGAATATTCGGTTCCTTGCTGACCTAGTACGTCAAGAAAGGCCAGATTTTATATTTCTGTGTGAAACATTAAGTCGTAAGGGTAAGTTGGAGTTTATTCAAAATAAGCTAGGTTTTGAAGGCCTTTTCGTTGTGGACCCTCAAGGGCGTAGTGGGGGCTTAGAGATGTTGTGGAAGGAACAAGACTAGGCAACAGTTCGAAGCTTTTCGCAAAACCATATCGACGTGAATGTTAAGGTGGATGGAATGGGTAGCTGGCGTCTAACGGGCATTTATGGGGAGCCAAATAGAAACAACCGTTGGAAGACCTGGGACTTGCTTCGTACTTTAGCTCGAGACTCTAATCTTCCATGGTGCTTGGTAGGAGATTTCAATAATGTAGTAAGTCAGAGAGATAAGAAAAGAGGGGACCCTTATCCAACAATGCTCGTTGATGGTTTTAATAAAGCGTTAGCTGATGCAGGGTTAGTTGACATGGATATTGTGGGACATCAGTACACTTGGGAACGTAGCCGAGGCAAACCAGAATGGACAGAAGTTCGACTTGATCGTGCTGTAGTTACAGAAAATTGGCTGGAGGATTTCCCGTTGGCAAAATTGTATAACCTTGAGGGCTCTACTTCTGATCACAGCCCCATTATTCTCATGCCAAAAAAATCTGAGAGGATACAAATAAGGGAGAAATTTAAATTCGAGAATGCATGGTTAGTTGATCCAATGTGTACCCAGCTAGTAAAGGAGAGCTGGGAGGATGCTGCTGATTCTGATATTCAGCAAAAGCTGAGGAAATGCGGAGAAGTTTTGAAAGAATGGGGGAAGGAGGTTACGAGTAACTTTGGTGATAAGATAAAGAAGTACAAGGATGATTTGAAACGATATAGAGGGGGAAGCGACGCAGAATCTTTACAGCGATATGATGAAGCTAAATATATGTTGCATAAAGTATTGGATCAACGGGAAATTTTTTGGAGACAACGATCCAAATAGTTGTGGCTTCATGATGGTGACAAGAATAGTTGATTCTTTCATAACTCGGCAACTAATAGAAGAAGGTCGAATCAGATTCATAGGCTCAAAAGTGCAGAGGGGGAGTGAAGGGACTGGGATAGTGGATTACAAGAAGTCATCATAGGTTACTATAGAGGCCGTTTTACGGCTTCTGATGTTGAATGGGAGCCAGTGATTGAAAGCATTGATCAGGTCATACCAGAGAGCAAAATGAGTTTTTGTTGTCTGAAATTACAGAGGCAGAGGTGAAACAAGCTTTGTTTCATATGCATCCCGACAAGTCGTCGGGACCGGACGGAATGACGCCAGCTTTTTATCAAAAATATTGGTCTATAGTGGGAAAGGATGTGGTTGCGGTGGTGAGAAGATTTTTCTAGAATGGACAGGTTCCTCATGTTAGGGATTCGAGCATAAAAACGCAACGGAAAAATAAATTTTTCGAATCCCTACCGCAGGATCTATGTATAATGAACGGATAATTACAGAGAATAGATGTTTTATCTTAAGAAGTTTTACGTTAATGGAAAGATGGAGGTCTTGAATGATCACAATGAAAGGAATATGTCCTAAGTCCAATCATGTATTAGAATTTAGGAATAACTTTTATGTAATCTGTTTTGATTTCATTGATATTAATAAAGACTTGTTTTGTTTTTATTACGGGCTTTATCTATTTAAGTGTTTAAATAAGATATACCATAGTTTAGAGTAAAGCTTTTTATGGATTATGACGAGATCATAATAGTGAGACCTAAAAAGATGATAACTCTAAACTTAAATAGTTCCTGGTCATAGGATTACTAACTGGTAATTAATAATCCGCAAAGATCGGTACATACTATGCTTGCTTCATTTTGAGGGATGTCTGTTCTCATAGACATTTGTGTGGTGACACTATAGCTAGTATGTAGGTGCTTATTATGGAATAAGTTCACTGAACATGACTCGCCCAGCTGAACAACTGATGGAGTTCACTCACGTGTCAGCAGTTGTTCACTTAGTGATAGTTGTACAAGTATCCTTAGACTTGAGGTCATCATAGTCATCTTGTGTACACTGAACTATGCTTTGGTTTAGTTCTTAGTCTCCAGGGACAATTATTAGGGCTCTTCTGGGTATAGGAATTTGTACACGAAGATAGTGTATGATCAATAAAGGATCTACCCCTTCTAGTGAAGGAAGCGAATGTTCAAGGCTGATCCACTTATGTTAGTTCAGGAATCTCTGGCCAGAGTGAATGAAATTAGAAAGGAGTTTCTAATTTGCATAGAACTACGCATAATAGATGGTAAGCAAGTGATTGAATTAGATAGGCTTGACACGAGATCCATGCCTTGTATTTAATCGGGACATTGTAGGGTAGAAGGAGTTTATTGTACGGTAACTATTCACTGACAGGTTCTTGGTATTCTAAGCAGTGAATTCATATTATCCGGATAGTCGCGATATGTTGAGAAGCATCACTCACGATGTAGAATAAATGTGATTAATTAATTAATCATATTTAATAAATTAGAGAATTTATATAAATAATGATAAAATAGTTTTATTATTATTTATTTCTACTACCGGCTTAATATTGAACCTACAGGGTCACACCATAAAAAGAGAATGATTTTATGGTGGAGGAATTAATTAATAATGGCTAATAATTATTTATTTGTGAAATAAATAATTAATTGGCAAATTTAATAATTGATTAAATGAGATTTAATTGATTATAAATTAATTAAGAAAAGTTCTTAATATTATTAATTAAGGATTTAATTTTTGGAAATTAAATCAAGAGAGAGAATTATTTCTAAAGTGTTTAGAAAAAGGATTAATAATTAAAAGGTGTTTTAATTATTAATGGGAATAATAAATGGGATAATAATAATATAATTTATGGAAAAATTTCAGCTGAAAATTTTGCCTATAAATACACTATTATAGACCCTATTTTATTCGAACCCCAGAAACCCAAAAGTTTCAGAAAACCAAATTCTCTCCACCTCCTCCTCCTCCTAAAAGTCGTTTTCTTGGTGGATACCGGTGGAGTGCTTCACACTTGAGGAGCAACTGCTAAGGATCTCTGATCGTTGTCTCCGAATTATTTTAAAAGGTTAGATTCGATCCCTCGAATTTTTATTCACGATTTATATGCTTTTATTTGGATTTTATATGTGTAAAAGTGTTTTGCCACGCCCCGCTGCGTTTAAAAATCCAACACACAACGTAGCCCGTCGCTAGAACGAATGACGCCTTGAAGGTATCCACACGAATGATCGCCCGGAGGATGGGTGTGTACTAGCACGTTCTTGAGGCCGTCTTCTTGCTCTCTCTATCTCTCTTCAAGTTGTTAGGGTTTATGTTTTATCAAATAAAACGTGTAACCCTAATTCTATTAGAAAGAGATATTATATAGGCAAGAGTTAATGGGCCTCCAACCCTAAACTGAATTTTAGAGTTATTATTATTATTATTAAATTCGAAATTCTAATTATTGTATTATTAAGTCTCACTTAATCATCCAATAACTTAATTTCGGATTTAATATTAAATTCGAATTTCATATTTATTTAATTAATTAAGTCACACTTAATTAATAACAAATAATTCGAATTACTTATATTTAATTTAAATCCGAATTTAAATTAAATAATCCTCCAATCATTTTATGTGCGACTCTTTAGGTTATTATTACGTTGGCAACGATTTTAAATCTAATTTAAAATCATAAATAATGAGCGGCATCTAGTAATACAACATTGTTACCCAAGTAATAATAATTAAATCGGTGATCAATTAAACATTTCGTGAATAATGTACAATATAATATAATCCCTTTAGCCTTATATTATAGATCAAACTCGAGGCATGCATTGTGTCATCCTCTGTTAACGTTCAATCCTTCTTTCCTTGATCAATGAGTAAACTATTAAACAAATCAGTATTTGAGCACGACCATACATTTTATAGTCTTACTCAATCAAGAGGCCAATAATATCACTCCTTTAATAAAGGAGGGCTAAATCTCATCTAGAGCATTCGTATTTCTCATACGATTTATAATGTACCCAATGTCTACTTTTATTATTACCCGGTCAAGGATAACTTTCAATAGTATCAAAGTATACATCATTATCACTGTGAGATTAACTTATGACATTATAAACATGTAGTATCTCACAACGGGTCAATCCAACACCATGTATTTAATACATGTGCCTGTATTTTGACTTTAGTATCACCATACCTATGATCAATGAGATGTGATCATCAGCCAACAAACACACTAGTCTCAATGTATTTATTATCGTCCCTTAACAATAATACTTGACTAGGGACCTTTAGGAATATCAATACTATTCTCATAATCTCATTTCTAAGTCACGTACTTAGAGATATAGATTTAAATATCATATTCCAAGGACATTTATTAATCTAACATCTTATCGCAGAAAATAAAGATATAATAAATTACTAAAGAATAATGCATATAATCATAATTAATAATCCGAATATTTCATAATAGAAACATAATAGTGTTGTCTCTAGAGTACAAACACTAACACCTCAAGGATTAAATGAAACAAATATCGTTTTGATTCCTAAGAAGAAGAATCCCACTGAAATGGGTGAGCTCGGACCAATCTCACTTTGCAATGTTTTGATCAAAGTTATAACGAAGGTGATGGCGAACCGTATGAAAATGTTTTTTAAATAATATCATAGCAGAAAATCAAAATGCATTCACTACGCCATAAGTGGGCTATTGTAATGCCTAAATGGTGTTAATAGGCCCAAAAAGCGTTACATTAGGTCTATTGTAACACCAAGGGGCGTTACGTATACGAGTATTACAATAGACACCCTAATATAACACTTCACTAATCTATTGTAACAGAGAAGAAAATGTTACAATAGGCAACTATTGTAACACTAAAAGGCCCAAATGTAATGCAAAATGAGTGATACAATAGCTTGATCAAGATTGCATAATTGGGACCCACTTTTATCTATTGTAACACCAGTTTTTTGTAATTAAACACTGGCATATGTAAGTGTAACACTATATATAAACATATATTACATTAGAATAGTGAAATGTAATATTTAGTTTTAAATATTTTAAAATATATGATCTGTTTAAAAATACCAATCGCATTACAGTCTCCAAACCATACTACTAGGCAATAGTATCAAGTCCAAACCATACTACTATATAACATCCAAACTACCCCAAAAATCAACTACTACAACCCTGTATAAATTACAACTACAACAAATATGCTCGATTACAACCAACGTACACAGAAAACCATAAATTTTGACAATGTAAAATAAAATATCTAAGAAGTTCGTCGTCTTGAGTGACACATGAGGTGTCATTGTCGCCTTGATCACTTGATTTGGATAAAGAACTGTGTATTTTTTTAACGTACCTACAAGATGATGACAAATGATTAAAATAAATATATTCATAAGGTAGCATTACAGATCTGCAACTACCCATTCTTGCACCTAAACTAATTACATACTTGGTGGTCAGGACTTATAGGCACAAACAAACATTCATTGATTAGTCATGCACTCCCATGCATTTATTTAAGAAAGCTTGATTTCCAACCAGAAATAAATAAATCACAGAAAAAAAAAAGATGACCTGATGATAAAGTTAACAACAATTAACAATAGATAAAAATCACATATAAGAGTAAACTAAAACTAAAACTTACATAATCATCCGACTGGAAATAAAAAACATTCAGATCCCTTACAATGAATTAACACCATAAGTTCCACCACATGTGAAAGTTTTTATAATTATAAACCCGGATAACAAATAAGCTTTTCTATTACAAATAGATATTATAACACTCCCATCTTGATTCTCTGTTCAAGATAGAACATGCTAATGAAAATGTGAAATTTCCATACATATCATATGAGAAGCTAGGTATCAATCATAGGAGAAGGCATTTATTCTTACAAGTTTAATTTATACAACATGATTTTGCAGCTACAATATTAGCAAGCATACTGGGAAAGAATAAAGGAAGAAGAAAAATTGGTAGATTAAAGATTAAACCAGCATGTAGATGAATGCATATAGGAGTAGAATTTGCTGGGTAGAAAAATATCGAAAAATGTCAACCTTGCACCAAAAAAACAGAATGTATCTCCAATGTCTAATTTGATATCTAAAGAATAATTACAAGTCTGAGAGTAATATTTAAAATGGGTGATGGTGTAATGCAATGTGATTTTGGCATTTTTCCAAATTATATAGATACTCAATATTATTATAAAATAATTGCATAAAAGAGGTACAAACAAGTAAAACAAAAAATAACTCACAGACATCAAGTGCTTGCAATCCGGTAAGAAGGTGACACCAGTTACAGTGTCACCATGACCCACTGCTTGTACAACCAATTCCCCAGTAAGAAAGTCATACATGCATATAGACTTGTTTGCATAAGAAGATACCATATAGCTACTGCTTGGATCCAAAGTAACTTGACAAAGAGATTCATTGGAAGCACATGGTCAACTAGATGAAGGTGTTAAAATTATATTACCAGAGGAAATGGAATACCAGAAAGAAAACATTTCACCAAGACGTTTAAGGTTGGAAGAACAATCGTGTTGGAAGTAGTGTGTCAGCTTATTCATTCCTCAAAAACAAATATACTATATGGAAAGTCCTTATACGAGAAACTTCTTAGTACTGTTACAACAATCTAGAAATGTTATAGTAAGTTCGATACTTTCTATGTTGTACAATAATAATATACAAAAACACATCTGTATCATTTGTTGATTAAAGGCTTTATTTTGACTTATGTCATACCAAAAGATAAGTTTTCACCTATAGCTTCAATCTGATATATTCTAAAAAGAACCAGGTTTTGAGGAAAGATTTTCGGTACATCAAGTATGAACTTTAATAAAAAAATATCGTTACTAAGCATTTTCATTTCTATGCATCCTTACTGTCATCTGCTTCGATAATATTTACTAGCTACATCTGTTAGTAGGACTAGTACCTAACTATACATTTTGATGATCTTGTGGAGAGTAATTCTAAATTATAATGTACCTACTACTAGTACTAGTCATCTGAATAATATAAAAAATGAGGCAAGAAAGGGAATAAGCATACAGAGCTGATTCCATCAGCAAAGAAGGGAACATGGACAGGCTTAACATTGGCATTAGCGGAAGTAGCAGCGCGATAAGCTTTAGGAGGCATAATACCATAAACAAAAGAGACATTGACACCAACTTTTTCCCAAACAACACCATCCTGTAAAACCCTACTAATACCACCACCAATCGCTTGGCCTTGATCAAATATCCTCTTTAAACTTGGCATCCCCATCAGCCTCCTCAATGGCGCCGCAATCGCTGTCCTGAGCAAACATCCTCTTTAAAGTTGACATCCCCATCAGCCTCCTCAATGGAGCCGCAAACACTGTCCTGAGCATCCCTTATCATCTTCTCAAACCGGTTTCTAACAGACAAAGAGGAGGATAAGTCAAAATCATAGTCTCCAAGGAAAGTGTCAGGTCAAATTCCCCTGTTTAGATTGCAATATCTGAAATTAAAATCTTCAAAGTATTAATAAGGAATGCAACATATATTAAATATAAACATTGTAGGTAAAACTATTAAAGTAAACAGAAGATTCTGGTTGCATCCTAATTCATGTTCAATAGGGTTATCAGGATTAAAGTGCCTCTCAGCTGCATCTACCGACAAATTGGTCAATTCGCCAAAAACTGACAAAATAATCACAAAGTATTCAATAAAGCAAAAAAATAGATGATTCATTATAAGCCTCTCCCAACTACTTTAAGATAAGACACTTATTTACTCGACAAATATTCTTATAAAAATCGCTGGCATCAAATATATAAACCATTAAAACTTATTCACTATTTCCACAACATAAAGCCTTGTTAACACCTCTATACTCCTCATAGAACCCAAAACATGTATGTACATACATATACCAATAGCAGGCGAGGTGGAGTTCGACACGGGCACAACCCGATCTGGACCCTGTTGACCCCATTCTGCCATTTTGATGATCCACAAACGCGAGATTCAAATCTCGAGTAATTCAAATCCAATCTTAACAGAAAAGAAGAGAATTAGAAGAAAAAAGATGTAAAAATTAAATATTTAAGCGGAAGCGGAGAGATGAATTTGAGAGAAGTATATAGTGAGACATGGATTGCCAGAGAGGGGAGACTAAGCCTTCTGTTGATTGAGCGAAAGAGACGATTAATCATCATAGATTCAAGGAGAAAAAAGAGAGGCTATCTGTTCAAAGGGAAGGGGAAAGAGATAGGGTAAGGAAATGAGAGGCGGGGAAATAAGGAATAAAATTTTTCATTTAGGCGCAACTTTTCCCCCAATCAATATTTGACCTACTAAAAAATGAGATGTCAAATTAATGTTAGTAAATGTTATTTAGTTTAATTTTTAATTTTTTAAGAGAATAAGATATATAAAATATAGAATATATTATTTATTATATTTAAAATAACATAACTTTTAATTTTACATATTATATAATTTATTACTTTAATAAAAATTTAAGATATATACTTTTATAGAATATTTTATTTATTAATTTTAGGGAGTTTTTTTTAATATTCTAATATAATTAAGTCCAATTCTTAAAATTTCAAATCAAATTATTTAATATATAATATTTACGTTTTGAAGAAAAAACTTAATATAAAGGTATAATTTTATAATATTAAAATTATATTAGATATAATAATATTATTACATAAATTTTAGATATAATCTAATTTTAAATAATACTATATAAATTTTTTATAATTTGAAACTTATTACATAATATTATTTTAATACTAGTTTATGATAATATTTTTACTTTAATATTTTTAAAAAGAAAAAAAGTAACTATTGTAACACCAGGTGCTGGTGTTACATGTTCCGCAACACCAACATTTCTCTGCAACACTAGATTTATAGTTATTGTAACACTAATTGTGAGTTGTTACAATAGGACAAAAATTTATTAGCTAATGTAACACTGCTTGTAACACTTGCATTATAATAACCCACTTATGGCGTAGTGATTTGTGCCAGGCAGACTAATTTCAGACAACATTGTGATATCCTATGAGGTGATGCACTATTTGAAACGTAAGAGGAGAGGGAAGGAAGGAAGCATGGCAATAAAACTAGATATGAGTAAGGCTTACGATAGAATTGAATGGAGCTTTCTTCATGTATTACTTCGCAAAATGGGTTTTGATGATTGGTGGATACATTTGTCGCTTCAGTGTGTTACTACTGTGTCCTAAGTAGTCACTCACGGTGGAATGGAGATGGGACCGATTAGTCCTTCTCGGGGGATTCGTCAAGGTGATCCAATCTCACCCTACTTATTCATTTTATGTGCTCAAGGATTGACTGCGTTAATTCGAAAATATGAAATGAAGAAGTGGTTGCATGGTGTTAAAATCGGCAGACGAGCCCCAATCATTAGTCATATGATTTTTGCAAACGACTCATATATTTATTGTAGGGCGAATATGGAGGAAGCTGGTAAAATGCTGGAGTTTAGGAAGTGTATGAGAAGGCAACAGGCCAGAAGGTCAACACCCAAAAATCATCGGTGTTTTTTAGTGCTAATATGGTAGTCCAAGATCGAACTAGCATCTGTGAATTCCTGGGGATGATAGAGGAAGATAAGAACGACAAGTATTTGGGGCTGCCAAGTATTTTGGGTAGGACGAAGTCAGCGTTGCTAGGTTATTTGAAAGAAAAAGTAATGACAAAAGTCCAAAGATGGGATGGGCGATGGATATCAAAAGGTGGTAAAGAGGTTCTGATCAAACAGGTTGCTCAAACAATCCCTAGTTTTGCTATGAATGTTTTTCTGTTGCCACTGGAAATCACGAAGGAGATAGAGAGGGTGTTGTCGAAGTATTGGTGGAATCAGGGCTCTACGCAAAAGTCTGGTATTCACCGGATGAGCTGGGAGAGGTTGAGTCAAAGCAAAGCTTAATGAGGGATGGGGTTTCGCAATTTCAGAGACTTTAATCTCGCCATGCTAGCCAAACAGGGATGGAGACTATGCTCGAATTCAAATAGTTTGGTTAGTCGAGTTTTCAAAGCTCGATATTTTGAAGATGGGAATTTTTTATCAGCAGAGTTGGGGAACAATCCGAGCTTCGTTTGGAGGAGTATATGGGAGGCGAAGGATATTATAAAGGAAGGGATCAGATGGTAGGTTGGTTCAGGAAAAAAGATAGATATTTGTAATCAACCATGGTTGCAGGATGTGATAAACCCATATATCATGTCTAACAATCAAGCTATCCAGGAAAATAAAGTTTCGTCGTTGATGCGTATTGGAGACAGGAGTTGGGATGAGGAGATTGTCAAGGACTTATTTAGTTAAAGGGATCAAAGATGCATTCTGTCCACAAAGATCCACAACAGATTGGTTGATGATAGGTTGTACTGAAGCAGAGATGCATCAGGAAGTTATTCGGTAAAAAGTGCATATAGAATGTTGCAGGAGAGGAAACCCAGGGGGAATTACAGAGAAAATTCGAAGTTCTGGGATTGTATGTGGCGCATTAAGGCTCCGACAAAAGTTTAAATCTTGTTTGGAGAGCAGCTTCTGATGTACTTCCTACGCTCTGTTCTTTAAAACAGAGACATGTGCATGTGGTCAGCACTTGCCCTATCTGTAATGGTGTGGATGAAATGACTGTTCATGCTTTAGTTACGTGCCCAAAAGCTACTCATGTTTGGAGCTTGATCATATCTTATATCCATCAACAGTTGCAGGAAGATTTCTTTGAATGGCTGGAGGGAGTGTTGGGACAGTTAGATAAAGATAGAAGAAGGGCCTTAGTGGTAACTGTATGCTGGGCCATGTGAAAGGCAAGAAACGAGAAGGTCTGGAGTTATAAAAATTGTTCTGCAAATGGAGTGTTGTATTCAGCAAAAAGCTACCTTACACAATGGAGAGAAACACAAAACAGGTCGTTTGTGGCTCTACCTCACACAGGTCTGCCAGAAGATGGAGCTTTTTCTTGGGTTAAACCACAGGAGAATATAGTTAAGATTAACGTTGATGCGGCCTTGTTTCAAGAACACCTAATTTTTGGAGCTGCTATGGTGGGTCGAGATTATAGAGGTGAATTGCTTCAAGCTCGAACAGTGCTCTCGGTTGGTGTGGTGCAACATAACTTGCAGAAGTGATGGCCATCAAAGAGGCTTTGAGCTGGATGGAGAAGAATGGTTGGCTCGAGGGGATCCTGGAAACGAACTGTTTGGTAGCAGCTCAAGCTATCAGAAGCAGGGTTCAAATGCATTCGCCTTTTGGAGTTGTGGTTGAGGAGTGCAGAGTCCTCATTAATCGTTTAAACAAAGATACTTTGTTATTTGTGAGACGGTCTGCTAATATGACGGCACATTATGTAGGCAAAATGTCATATTTTTTTCCAGATCGATATTTCAATGGGGGGATGTACCTGTTGAGTTGAAGAATGTTTTGTTGGGTGATTTATTAATATAAGTTCTTTGCTTTGCGTCCAAAAAAAAATACAAACGTTACTTCTGGATATCGTGACAGTCATTCACCTTTCTGTATTGAATAATTTTATTTTTATGAACTTCAATCTAAAACGAAAACAATTTGGTAGGCCCTTTCTTTTTTAAAATTTTTAAACTTTATAAACAATTTATCATTTGACTTTTCTAGCCCATTCTAAATATTTTGAACGAATAGTGAAATTAATTATTTTAAAAAATAATATTTTATATATATTTTAGTATAAATTATACACTTTTATTCAGAAAAATAAAATTTAAAAAATATTGTTTTTGTTAAATTGTCAAAACACTTCGAGATTTGTTCATAAAAATTAAATGTTAAACATAAAATAGAGGGGGTCGAAATTTCATTTTAAATTTATATTATATATCTATAATTAGATCGAGTTTTAACTTTGAATTTATTTATAAATAGAATTTTAATTTTAAAAAAAAGTTAAACTTTTTATCTATATCATAGTTCATTACGATAATTTAATATATTTAAAAATTTGCTTTCCCCTATTAAATTTTCGTTCAAATTATTTTATTAAATTTTTGTACAAATTAGTCTAGGCAATGACTTTTATTTATTGATTGTATATTTTATTTACTTGTTTGTCTACTGGGAGCGATAAACATCACATGACCAAATCCCCAGCCCAACTCTAAATATGCAATTTTACACTATTTTGGTGTAAGATCTTTCTCCAATCTAACTTTAAAAATTAGACCGTCAAAATTTACATCAAATTTGGTGTCATACTAAATTTATAGAGTTTTTGTTATTTCTATGTGGTCATTGTACATTTTTACTAAAATAAATTTGTTTCATTTTTATCCAATTGCTTTATTATTTTAACCTTACTTTTGTAATTTAGTAATAAAATAATCTATTTTGATTTTGGTGGGTTATAGTTAAATTTGAAAGTAGTATAGTTATTACATTATCTTGGTGTAAAAGTTAAACCAGAATAATATAATGGTTGAGTATGCTCACTCTTAAACAATGTTACTAAATATATTTATCAAAATAATCTATTTCTCTCAACACTATATTTTATTTAATAAGAATTCGACCTACATTTATAATGGAAAATTTAATTAAGTGTAAATATAAAGGAAAATGTTGGAGAAAAACATATATTAAATTATTATGAAATAATATTATATATTGTATTTAGAATTTTTGTCGGTATAAACTTGAACTTGCATATATTAACATATTAAATTTAAATTAAATTATAAATTATTGACTTGAAATATATAATTTTGATAAAACATATTTGTTTTATAAAGAAATATATTAGTATTGATTTCAAACTTAATAGCCTTAAATTCAAAACTGTTTTATATATATATGAAAATATTAGTATAAAAGTAAATTTAAATTTAAATTTATATATAACACATAACTGCTATGATTAATACCGGAAACAACTAACATCAACAATAGTCAAAATATCATTTAATAAGTTTGAAAAACATTTAATAGGTATGAGGGTGGTGTAGTGAGATCATTTAAAAGTTTGAAAAACATTTAATAGGTATGAGGGTGGTGTAGTAATTTCTCATTACTGCATGAGGTAAAATTTTATGGCATTTAGCATCACCCTAAATTAACTTACCATCTTGATATTCACGTAAATTTCGTTTTTATTACAATTTCTCCTCTTTTTTCTTAAGGCCTTGTTTGGATTGGGGGTAGGGAGGGGTTGGGTTGGGCTAGGTTGAGTTAGGTTATGTTTAACTCTTACTTCATTTGAATGTAGGTGCTGAGTTAGTAGGGATTGAACCCTTGACATGTTTGGTTTGGAGTTGGAGTAAGGTTAATTTTTATCATGTATAAATTATATATTGAAAAACTAGTGAATGTTTTTAAATTTATTCTAAAAATTTTAACTAAATTTTAAAATATTTTTAAAAATTTAAAAAATTTCAAAAAGAAAAAAATGAAAAAACTTTAATAGAGAGAGAAAGAGTGAGAAAGAGAGAGAATGAAAGAAAGAGAATGAATAAAAAAAAGTAAGCTGCCAACAATCCAAATTGGGGTGTTGAAAAAGTTCAATTTTTGTATTGTAAGTTAACCCTTTCAACCATTAGGCCTTATTAGGGGTTGATGAGGCAGGGGTTGGGCTGTGTTAGGTTAGTTTGAGTTAGGTTAAGTTTAATTGGGTGTTGCAAATTAACTCCTTTCAACTCAACCCTCACAAAACCCAACCCCTATTTTGAAAAACTTTCCCATCATGGTTCTCTTGAGCCCATCCCATCCCAGCCCAGCCCACTCCCTCCCATCCCTCCATCCAAATACAGCCTTAATGAACCCTCACAAAAAACCCTGCTTTGATAAATTTTTACCGAACATTATTCTCTTGAGCCCATCACAATCCGGCCTAACCCACTCCCACCCAACCCTCCGTCCAAATACAGCAATCCAATTACTCTTTTGATTAATTTCACCGGTACTCGGCAGCTGAACAATTCACACCGAGGAAGCTCCGATTTGATTCATTTCCCAAGACAGAAATTACGTGTTTCCGAACTATCTTCATATTCCTCAGGTAAATTTTCACTTCCGAATATTCTTATCATCAACTTAAATAGATGCTGCAATTGTTTGTATGGAAACATTCTTATTTACTAAGCATTTGTTTGTATGTATTTATCTATCATAACTATCTTCTTTTTACTGGAAAGTGGAACCATGGCTAGTCTTATTTTAAGCCCTTCAAAAACAATTGCTGAACGTCCAGCATCGTAGTGTGAATCTCCGGGTTCGAGTCTCGGTGGAGGCATATATTTTAAATTTTTAAATTGATCATTGAGGAAATAGAGAGTTAATTTGGAGTACCCTCAACTTTATTATCTACACTATTCAAAGAGTTAACCCTTCAATAAGTTCGATTGGGTGTTGAAAAATTATCAACTGTTAATTTGCCTCGCCCTCAACAATTACAAGAGCAATTTAGCAATGCTGCCACTGGATTAGAGTTCACATAATTCTATTTGATAAAATGTCGAAGCTTAGAGTTCAGCATTTTCTGATTGCTGTATTGGCAATCTCTTTGAATTCATTTTGACGCGCTACTCGGCTTTGGAAAGTTTAGTAGTGTGTAGGTTGCAGACTTTAGTGAGTAACATTGATCAATGGACATCGGTCCAGCAGAAATTGTACAAGAACAGAAGCTTTCTGAAACCGGTTAATAGTATGTTGAAGTTTGACACAATTTTATATATGTATATTTGTTAAAAGAAAGGAATCTATAAGACTGTGCAGCAAGTTAATGATTCAGTTTATTCAATTGTTAGATATACAGCATGATATTAATACTTCTGCTTATGCACTCTTCTTTGTTTTTTGGTTTTGCTAAATGTCTATGTGTCCTGCTTTTGTTCAGGATTAGCTAAATTATTCAGTTTCATCAAGAGCGTTTTGTTTCTTAAGGTATGGAGAAGCTTATAGAATTTGGAAGAAGAGCAATGTTCTATGCTAGGGTTCTTTCCGGATATGAAGAGCGTCGAATCAGATCTTACAGACTCCAGATACAGCAGCGTCTTGCCAAGGTCTATATTTTCCTTATAAACTAACTTTACCTCAATTTGTGTGTTGCGTACACGCTATTCCTGTTTGCAGTTGATATGCGATTTTAGTCCCCAGATGTTCTTTATATTTTCATCCAAAATTTGGTTCATCATAAGATGCTGATGGTTTTTAATTGTTCAGAGCTTCCTATATCAGAATCTTGAAATCTATGTATCTTAAATCAATACACAGTAACTCTTTGAGAATAGTTAGTTTTCAAAATACATTCTAGTTCGAATTGAAACTTTAAGTAGTGAGATATTAATGGAAATATAATTATACAGTCAGCATCACATCTGCAACCAAGTAGTACAGCAAGCTCATGACTCATTGCCACATCATTTATTCTGTTATAACCGTTTTTCCCGCCTAATTGTAGATAGATTAGAGTTTGGATAGTTGTATATATTAGAAGCTACACTCCGCTTGTAATAGATTTTTGATGAATGAATAAATTTCAGAGCTTTTACTTGTCTTCTCCACCAAAATTAACATGGTATCAGAGCTAAATTAGGTCATGGAACGCAAATCTCCGTTGATGCTGAAGCTTTGATTCACTTCATACGTTTATCTTCGCCTGAGATTTATCAGGTGTTTTCGAATCACAATCTTCATCGTAGTTAGAATTTTACAGTTCTTGTGATTGATCATATCGTTTAGATTCGATTACTAGTTGTTGATTGACGATCATCATATCATTTCTTTATTTTACGGATTGATTTGTACTTGATATGATTTTCTTTCTTGCTGTGATCATCAATCATTGCCTATAATTGATCAAATCTTGTGTACATCTTATTGCACATCACCTGTTCGATCAATTGCCTCAGTGAAACTTATAGTTTTTTTTCTTATTGCATCTGATTGTTATACTTGTTTCATAACAATCAACTAAAATCACGATTTCTCATGGATACTGAATCATCAAATAATCGTGAAAATATGCCACTAAATCAGGACATTTCTAGTGTATACTACATACATCCATCAGATGCTTCAATAACACAGCTTGTTTCTACTAAATTCTCTGGCGTATGGTTTCATAACTGGAAACGTTCAATGATGCTTACTTTATCAGCAAAGAATAAGCTAGGTTTTGTTAACGGTGCTATACGAGAACCAGATGTTACTTCTGCTGATCATAAACTTTGGGTTAGGTGCAATGATCTGGTTATTCGTGGTGGTTGTTTAATCTAGATGAAACAATTGCTAAAAGTGTTTTGTTCATGAGGACTGCCCAAGAAATCTGGGATGACTTAGAAGGAAGATATGGTTATGCGTCTATGGCACAAATTTTCTGCCTTGAACAACAACTGCTGGACATTAAACAGGGTTCAGACTCTGTTTCTGAGTTTTTTACTAAGATTAAAACCATCTGGGATGGAATCAGTGATGCTAATCCTCTACCACACTGTACTTGCACTAATTGTACATGTGATTTGTCCAAAAGAATCAAGCAGCAACAGGAGGATCAAAGACTGCTTCAGTTCATGATGAAACTTAATAAGAATTTTGCAACTGTGCGTGGCAACATCTTGATGATGCTTCCATTACCAAATCTTTCTCAGGCTTACAGAGTTTTCATTCTAGAAGAGAGACACAAGGAAATGTCTCAGCTGACTAACCAAACAGAGACCATGGCTTTCTATGCTGACAGAAAGAGGTTCAACACTCAGAGGAACTTCAATACTAAGCCAAATGCTACTGAGTTTCCCAGAATGAATAATGTTGGAAATTATGTTGGCAATATTGTCCCTAATTCATTCAACAGAAAGGGAGCTAAGCCATATTACTTCTGCAACCACTGCAAAATACTTGGACACAGTATGGAAAGGTGCTTTAAGCTCCATGGCTATCCACCAGGTTTTCAGGCTAAGAATGATACTAGGAAGTTTGCAGCACTATCTCAACATACTCTTGAGGCAAATGGAAATGATCCAGAAGGAAATGTCTCTAATTCTGATAATTGTCCAACTGTTCCTTTGGAGCAGTATAATCAATTGATGGAGCTATACAATAAACAGTCTAATGTTGCTTCTACTTCAACTGAGCCTAAACATGCCTTATTAGCAGGTACATACCGTCTTTTATCTAATCTTAATCAGCAATGGATAATAGATAGTGGGGCAACTGATCATATATGTCCTAATTTGGATAGTTTTGATCAATATGAATCTATTCAAGAACTTGATAGTTATATAACTATACTTGATGGAACTAGAGTCAAAGTTTTACATATAGGATCTGTCAAGCTAAATGATGAAATAACTTTGCACAAAGTCCTGCATGTCCCTGAATTTCACTTCAGATTGGTTTCTGTCAGAAAGCTTAGTACAGACTTACATTGTCAAGTTATTTTTACTGCTGATAATTACTTTCTTTAGGGCCCTTTTCAGAAAAGGCCTCAGATTCATCTTGGTAAAATCACAAACGGCCTCTACAGTGTGGAGAATTCAAATTTATCTCTTTCTACTTCAGTAGGCCTTGCTTGTCTTAAATCTGTTGAAGCAGTTAAAACTTGGCACCTCAAACTAGGTCATCTACCATTCTCTCAGATCAAATTCTTGTTTCCTGATCTACCTATCAAAAAATGTATTGATTCATGTATTTGTCAAATTTGTCATGCTGCTAAGCAGACTAGACTTTCTTTTCCTGTTAGTAGTATCAAGACTTCTAAAGCTTTTGAACTATTACATGTTGATCTCTGGGGTCCATATAGGACCAAATCTTTGACAGGATGTAATCAATTTGTCACAATTGTTGATGATTTTACCAGGTTCACCTGGGTACATCTGTTGAAATATAAATATGATGTTGGTCCTATACTAGAATCTTTCTTTAAGTTTGTTGAAAATCAATTCAAAACTACTGTCTTAACTATAAGGACATACAATGCTTTAGATTTATCTGCAGGATTCTGTAAAAAATTATTTCTTAGAAAGGGCATCATTCATCAAACAACATGTGCTTACACTCCACAACAGAATGGTGTTGTGGAGAGAAAGCATAGGCACTTGCTTGATACTTCTAGAGCTTTATTCCTCCATGCTAAACTTCCTTATAAATTCTGGGGAGATGCTATTCTTTGTGCCACTTATCTCATCAATAGAATGCCACTTAGGAGTGTTAATTTTCAAACACCTTATTTTAGATTGTACAAAACAGAACTTCCACTAGACCATTTAAGGACTTTTGGCTGTTTATGCTTTGTGTCTACTCTTAACCACAACAGATCTAAATTTGATCCACAAGCAATTGCTTGTATATTTTTGGGATATTCTAATAACCAAAAAGGATATAGGGTTTATGATCTGCTTCATCATACTATAAGTGTGTCAAGGGATGTTCATTTTTATGAATCCCATTTTCCTTATCATTCCAGTTCCCCTGGATCATCCAGTTCATCCTTTCTTACTGATGTATTCTTACCCACTGCTACTGCCATTGACTCATCTGAATCTGCTATTCATGATATTTCACCATCTTCTACAACTACTCATGATTCCATTGTCACTGATTTATCTCATTATGATATTTTTCATGAGACTTCATCGCATACCATTGATGACAATTTTTCTAGTGACTCTCCTCTTGTTGATAATCCTAATAGCACCTTAATTGTTCTCCACCTGTACTTCCAGTCAGACATTCAACCAGAACAAAACAAACACCCTCTTATCTGTCAGATTATGTATGTAACAATGGTAAATCTAAGTCTACTAAACATTGGTGCAACTTTATTGCTGCTCAATCTTTGCCTTCATCACATACGTCCTTGTTAACTAATCAGTCTTTGATCTCTGAACCTTCTTGCTATAAGGAGGCTTCTCAACAACCCCCTTTGGGTTGAAGCTATGTACAAAGAACTCAAGGCACTTGCAGATAATCAGACCTTGGACTTAGTCCCTTTACCTAAAAATACTAAACCCATTGGCTGTAAGCGAGTGTATAAGGTGAAATTAAATGCAGATGGTTCTCTAGAAAGATGTAAGGCCAGATTAGTGGCTAAGGGATATAATCAGAAATTTGGTGTTGATTTTTGGGAAACCTTCTCCCCGGTTGTGAAAATGAGTACAGTTAGATGTCTGATTTCTTTGGCAGCTAGTAAAAAGTGGCAGTTGTTTCAGCTTGATGTGAACAATGCCTTCCTGCATGGTGATTTGCAGAAAGAGGTATATATGAAAGTACCAGAAGGAATTTCCTGTCCACCTAATATGGTTTGTAGGTTAAGAAAGTCACTGTATGGTTTACGACAATCATCCAGAAAATGGTTTGAGAAATTATCTTGTGAGCTGCTCAATATGGGGTTTGTTCAATTCAAACAGGATTATAGTTTGTTCATTCATAAGCTGGGTTCTGAGATCACAATCATGGCTGTTTATGTAGGACATAATCATCACAGGCAGTAGTATTTCCCACATTAATTCAGTCAAGGCACATTTACATTCCACCTTCAGTATCAAAGATTTGGGCATCCTTCATTATTTTCTGGGTATTGAAATCACCTATTTAGCTGATGGGATTGCTATGAGCCAGAAAAAATTCACTCAGGAGTTATTACAGGATTGTCCTTTTGATGTCTCTGTTAAGGCTGTCACTCCCCTGCCTTTGCATTTAAAGTTAACTGCTTCTGAGGGTGATTTACTACCACATCCTGATGTCTATAGATCTTTCATCGGTAAGCTCAATTTCTTGACTAACACTAGGCCAGATTTGAGCTATACAGTACAGGTGTTAAGTCAATATATGCACATGCCTCGTTCTCCTCATCTACAAGCACTCATTCATACATTACGTTATGTTAATCACACTGCTGGCCAAGGCATCTTACTACAAGGATCTACCAATCTTACTCTTCAGGCATTCTCAGACTCTGACTGGGCTGCCTGCCCAGATTCGAGAAGATCTGTCACTGGCTATGTACTTTTATTGGGTAATTCACCAATTATCTGGAAATCTAAGAAGCAGGCAACAGTTTCTCGTTCCAGTGCAGAATTTGAGTATCGAGCCATGGCATCAGCTGCCTTCGAGGTCACCTGGGTTGTTCGCCTCTTAGAAGACTTGGGTGTCACAAATTTAACCCCAGTAACGCTTCATTGTGATAACCAGTCAGCAATTCATATTGCAAAAAACCCCGTATTTCATGAACGAACGAAGCATATCGAGGTAGATTGTCATTTTACACGCGATAAGGTTTTGGAGGGATTACTTCAGTTAACTTATCTCCCTACCAACAATTAGTTGGCTGACATCTTTACAAAGACAATTCCTTCTCCTCAAATGTCTCACTTGCTGTCCAAGTTGGGTTCTGTTGCTTCACCAGCTCCCAACTTGAGGGGGGCTAATGGAAATATAATTATACAGTCAGCATCAATTCAGCAACCAAGTAGTACAGCAAGCTCATGACTCATCGCCACATCATTCATTCTGTTATAACCGTTTTTCCCGCCTAATTGTAGATAGATTAGAGTTTGGATAGTTGTATATATTAGAAGCTACACTCTGCTTGTAATAGATTTTTGATGAATGAATAAATTTTAGAGCTTTTACTTGTCTTCTCCACCAAAATTAACAGATATGTATGGTGAAACTCTGATGTAAAATGTTTTGTATTCTTCTCATTATACTGAACCCTATTCCTTGACTTTTCTCATTGATCTCTTGGTTCAGATTGTGGTTTATGATATTTTTACCTTTTGTGATTCTATGCCAGGCAGAAGAAAAGAAGTCAGCCCTAAAAAAGATTCCCGAGCAGATCATATTATCAGAGGTGCGACGGATGGTAGAAGAGATGCAGTCATTGAATAAGAAGCTGGAAGAAACAGTGAGTTTCATTTGATTCTTATATTATCTGCATGATAGATAAATGTGGCCCAAGTATCCACATTGTAACACCAGCCTTGAGCTTATTCATCAAGAACTTTTGTTTGTCCTGCCTGTTAATGCACCTTCTACAGAATTAATTTACAAAAAAATCGTCTCCAAGAAGTTATAGGCTCTGGTTATCTTATCATATACACCATATTTTTACTTTTTATTTTGAATATACTACACATTATGGTCATGATAGCAATTCCCAGCAAAGGGTCTAATAAGAAGCGGCCCTCTTGGTTTAGTTTAAGTTGCCTTAATATGTATGCGAGACTTCGATACTACCGACAGTGGCTCTGATCAAGAGGATAAGAAGTTTGATGAGTTATGTATTGTATTCAGTATTCGATGGGTGCTAAAGTAACCAACAGTCACATGTTTGGTTGTGGCACGATTCTAAAGGTCGATGAAGAAGTCATGAAATCCGTGTATCAGTACTTCCCCTGCCTTAATCTATAAAAGATAGGAGCAGACAGATTTGTAAATTTGAAGAATTTTTTGAGAACCTATACAGGTTCATAGTGAAGAAATATTAGTACAATGGGATATATTAAATCACTATACTATTATTTAACATTCCTCAAGATCTTTTGTTTTTTTCTCATTTACAGAGCTCGGCTCTCTCACTTTCACAATTTTACTCTTTATATAATACTTTGCTACAGCACTTCCATGTTTTTCTCACCTAAATAAACTATCATGCTGCTCAGAAATGACACCCCGTCTTTATCAAGTTGGTGTTTTCCCTAACTTTGAATTATTCGTTATTTTCTTGATCTAACTCTTTCCGAAGCGTGTAACCAATAGTTCACGTTAATCAGTTCTCTATGTTGGTCGAGGTGATGTCGTTCTTGAATCCAATGCTGACTGCCAAATAGAAGAATTTTTATGTGGTAGATGTTTACATGTATAGTCCCTGGACCCTGATGAAAAATTAAGAGGAACTGCGGAGAGTTCGTATTTTGTAGAAAAAGTGGTGGTGGGGCTAAGGATTGGTGCTGTTCTGTTTGTACTTTTTGTATTTCGTTGGGTATGAAACACTTGAGCATCATCTATGGTTTAAAGGATATTAATTAAGATTTGTCCCCTCTTTCACTTCTTCTGCAAAAATTTCCTTTTTGCTGTCTATGCATAAATCATTACATCTACCAAGGAAAGTTTGTACTTTTATTTTCTTTACACTACTTTCACTTCCAAGCTCCATTTGATTTAAATTTCTAGACCCATCTATTCTTACTCATTTACACTTGCTTCATTTATTTCCTAAAAACTATTTAAACACTTGATTTGTTGGTACACTTTAATCCCAGGAAGCATCTTCTCTTAATAATTGTGCTGAGTCAGGAATTTCAAATGAATTAAGAGGGAGGCAATATTGCTTTTGTTTCGTTATTTTTTCCTTTTCACTTTGTTTCCATGATTTTCTCTTTAGAGTCTTCATGATTTAGAATTTAAACAATGCTTTGACTGTCTGCAGGAAGCAGCCATTGACCAATATTTTAGCCCACTCGATAAGGAAGCTGAGATGATAGTGAAAATGCAACTTGAAGGAGAGGAGAAGACAATGAAGGAGATGGTAAACACGATGCAAAGACATGCTATGCTCGAGAAAGAAGAAGCAGAGAAAATTGCTAATGTTCGAGATGCAGATGCAAAGCAACTTATCCAGAATGAATCATCCCGCGACCCTCCAGGTGTAGCAAAATAATCCTCAAGAACATCATTAGCGTTAAATACATCCAAGAAGAGTTGTGTCATTCACCTCCATCGCCCCTCTCCCATGGCTATACTTTCTTTAATCCTTTAGATCTTTGTCAAACAGCGGTGTGCAGTAAATTTCATTTGAAATCTACTTCTTCATTTGAAATACCAGTATCACATACTCACGGTGTTAGTACGTATCTATCTAATTCTCGGTGCTTTTATGACTATATATGCGCATGTTTGTATTTTTGGCAGATGTAACAGTGTTAAAAGCGTCCAAAAAGTGCTAATACGGTATAACTGTGACGATAATAATTACGGTGTTATATAGTCATTCTGTTTTCAGTTTAACAAATCTCTTCTATATATTCATAAGATTAAAAAGTCTCATTAAAAAGACTAAATTAGCCATGTTGTTTCGTTGGAATCGAACTAAAGTTATTTCATTCAACTATACAACCTCTTACTACTACGTCATATTGTTACGTGTGCTTTTTATCATGAGTTTGCTAGAGGCACAAAAAATTGTACAAAAAATTGTTACAAAATGATGTGTCATAGTTGATGTGGCAGTTTGGAATGATTTAATTGGTGCTTTTGATGTAAATGCAGGGGGGTCCATTTTCATTTAGCCAATAAAAATTTGACACTTGGCATTTTATAACTTTTTTGGGAACCAATTTGGTACCCTTAGCATTTTCTTTTTATCATACACATAATATGTAAGTCTGCTTAATAAATATTTTATTTAACTTTAAAGATACTTACTTGAATTCTGCAAAAAAAATGATAGTTGAATATTTGTACAGTTAATTTTAAAGAATTGAATTCCAGATATAAAATAAGGCATAATACATAAATTGATTATTATCTTATTTATTAATCATTTTTAATTTGAAAATATATCTTATATATTTTTAAAATATTTTTTATTATGAAAAGTAATTAGAAAGTACATATATAATTTTTAAAAAAATATTAAAAATAGAATCGCTTATATATAAACAATCTATATTGATATTACATATTTAGATAAGTTCAAATTATAATGAGTCAATGCATTTTAGAACTTGGCCCATTGTTCAAAAAATACTCCAAAGGAGACAGCGTATCTAATAAAAGCATTTTTGGAACGAAATTCAAGGATTCATCGAATTCGTTCTATTTGAACATAACCCGGCTGAAAAACATCGTCACATTCTACGTTTAGTAAATTTAAATAATAAGCTCGGCGAGATTATGTTACTGTGAAATTTTTTAATATCTAATGTTAATATAAATTAATGTGTTTGAGATCAAGTCAATTGATTATTTATATTAAAATTACCAACTTCATTGGTAACGTACTATTATTTATTTTTGGGATTTGTCCCGATTTTAAGAATATTTGAAATTTAAAATGAGATATCACGAGATTTGTTAAAACTACGATGATATATTAAATCGATTTATTTTTCATTTTTCACTTTAAAAAAAATAGCTTTTAAAAAATAATTCTTTTAGATCAGCAATATTCATTGATCAAGATAATATTATACAAATATTTTTAATTATTTTAATATTTTGAATTATTCAAATAAAAGTTATATCTATACTATATTGTATCATTTGATTCAATGCATTTTATATTATTTAAGGAAAAAATATATATTGTTCAATAATTTGAAGGAATTAACCAGTTCAACTGATATTTATAAAACTTTATCGAGTTGAATTTTTTTAATTTTAGGAGAATATTATAAAATGTTATCAAATTATTATATGAATAAATATTAGAGTCGTAATGAAAGAAACTTAAAAACGGTTTAAATAACGATATAATTACAATTTTTCTTTCGAATTCTTGAAAAAAGTCATGAATATCAATAATAAATCTTAAAAATATATAATTCATTTTTATGTTACAACCATAATTGATACCCGGTTGCGTAAAAAATAGATATGGATTGTTTGTCAGTGATAATGTGAATACCATATATAAATTATAGCAATTTATTTATTACATAATTTTAATTTTTGAATAATTATATATGCATGTTATTTAAGTAATCAATTGTCTTACTAGATGTTAATAATGATTATACATGTACACAAATAAGATATTTAGCATATAAATAATTAAAACCATCATAATTTACTAAGAGATATACAATAATTTACATGCTAACACACACATATACATATAACTTAATCTTACTTTCTTAACAACAGTATAAATAAAAAAATAACATTTTTCCATACATACATATATTGAATTTCAAAAACTAATATTTTTCATTAAAATCAACTTTAATATTAACATTAATGTAAATTTTACATTATTGTATATTATGATTGCAAGTCATTCTAACTTCAGTTATGCATTTTTTATCTTTTTAAATTTAATAAGTTAATTGTAAGTTAGTAGTGAACTCAGTAATACTATAGAACAATACATATAGTTTATTTAAATAAAATTCAAGATTTTGGTCAACTATGTATTCGTATGTTAATTTTTAGCTTTTGATTTGTAAACATACTAACGACATTCTACAGATTAAGTTTAATAGTTTCGTTTTAAACGTACACTTACTATCCTGTTTATATTATTTCATTAAATATAAAATAACATGTACGAAAAATATAATATAATAATAGTTGAGGGGATATTCACTCCTAAAAGTGAGTAAGCATTCGAAACTCCTAATGTTATAGAGGGGGACATGAAGCTTGTTGGAGAGAAATTTTATCTCAATTTTTTCAAAATTTGATTCAAGAGCCTATATAAGGATATTGTTTGAATTAATCTAAAAACATTATAATTGCATGATTCATAAAAAAACTCTAGAAAATGACCCGTGCCTCGCACGGGTTATTATGCTAGTTATATAATTCACTAGTAACCGTAATATAAAAATTAGTGTTTTTACATGTTAATAAATTAGAGTTTAATAAATTAGCCAAAAAATAATAATAAGAGTTTAATAATATAAAGGAGTGTTAGATATATTTGATAATGTCATGTGTAATATGATTTGTGTTTAGTTTTCAGATCTTAACTAACAGGACAAATCAGTACTTAACTGGAAATCAGCACTTATACTGAAGACAGAACTTAAGATATCAGAATTTAAGTTATCAGAACTTAAGTTATCAGAAGATATTTATCAGGAGATAATATCAGGACTTAAGATGACTTTCAGATAAGGCAGACGGCTGATTGAAAGGAAAGAAGATTGAGACTAAGACAGAAAGAAATATGCATGAAGAAAGAATTCTATGAAGAATAGATTACTTGGAAGAAAAGATAACTAGTAGATATATTTTAGGAAGCAGAATTATATTCCATATCAATTAGAACATTATCTTGTAACTGTGTAGTATATAAACACAGACATAGGGTTTACACTATAAGTGTTATCATAATCGAAATTATTATTCATTGTAACCCTAGCAGCTCTCGTGATAATTTGTTCATCACTGAGAGAGGACAGTTCCATATTGTAACAGAGTTTATTGTGTTGAATAAAATCTGTTTTCTGTTACTTGAGTTCTTATATTCGATTTGATTGTAGTAAACACTGTATTCAACCCCCTTCCACAGTGTGTGTGACCTAACAAGTGGTATCAGAGCAGATCTGTTAACACACATACAGTTTAAGATCTAAAAATAATCATGTCTGAAGAAGAAACTCCAACCAAGCCCACCAAAACTGAAGAACCTCCAAAAACCATAACCCATAGTCGATATGAGACTATAAGAGTTCCCATGTTGAAACCTTCTGAGTATTCCATATGGAAAGTGAAGATGACTATGTTTCTGGAAGCTACAGATCCAAAATATCTCGACAGGATTAATGAAGGACCACATATGCCAACCAAACTCTCTGTAGAAGTTGCAGGTCAGCCAGTAAAGTCTGTACCAAAGGAGAAAAGTGATTACACTGCTAAAGATATCTCATCGATTGCAAATGATGCAAAGGTAAGACACTTGCTGCATAGTGCCATTGATAATGTCATGTCAAATAGGGTAATTCAATGCAAGACTGCAAAAGAGATATGGGATGCTTTGGAAACAAGGTGTCAGGGAACTGATTCAATCAAGAAGAACCGGAAGACTATACTCACTCAAGAGTATGAGCACTTTGACTCAAAGCCTGATGAGTCATTAACTGATTTATATGACAGATTTGTCAAACTCTTGAATGATTTCTCACTAGTTGACAAAGAGTATGATATTGAAGATTCAAATCTTAAATTCCTGTTAGCTCTTCCTGAAAGATGAGATTTGAAGGCCACAATAATAAGAGACAACTATAATCTTGATGAAACAACTCTTGATGAAATTTATGGGATGCTCAAGACTCATGAACTTGAGACGGAACAAAGAAGCAAGAGGAATGGAAGAAAGTCAAGGACAGTTGCCTTTGTGGCTTAGGAGGAAAGTCCCAAAGTTGCTGCCTCAAAGAAAGGCAAGGGAAAGGCTCTCATCACAAAGTCTGATACTAAGTCATCAAGTTCTGATAGTGATGATGACTCAGAAACTGAAAGTATACCTGAGATGGACCCTGATGAAGAGATGATGAAACTGTGTGCTCTTATGGTGAAAGGAATCACAAAGATTGCATACAGGAAATTCAGGAAAGGAAATAAGTTTTCCAGGAAAGGTGCAAGTTCTGATAAGAAAGGTTTCAGAAAATCTGAAGGCAAAGGAGGAAAGTCTGACAGGGGATATTACTCAAATGTTAAATACTACAACGGTGGTGAGAAAGGCCACATATCTCCTGATTGCAGAAAAGGGAAGAGTGACAAAGGCAAGGCTCTTGTCACAAAGAAGAAAAGCTGGTCCGATGCTTCAGATTCTGAGGATGAGGAAAACTATGCCTTGATGGCAAATGCTGATAGCAGTTCTGATATTGCTGACTTAAAGGTACCTCAAACTACTTATGCCTTTCATACTGATGATATTACTGAGTTGAGAAGATATCTTAAAACCATGTTCATTAGTTATAAAGATCAAACTTTAACATGTGAAAGATTAACTTCTGAAAATCTTGCTTATAAAAAGAGGAATGATTATTTAGAAAAAGAGTTAGTCATGTTCCATCAAACTCAGAAAGATAGAGATGATACCTTTTATGTTAGGGATGAAGTGCTAAAAATGAATGAATCTCTAAAAACTGAGTTAGAAAAGGAAAGAGAGATTATTAAGACTTGGACTAACTCTGGTAAAGCAACTCAGGATATTCTTAGTAGTGGAAACTGGAAAGAGGGCTTAGGTAATGGAGATGATAAGAACAGTAAGGGAACTGTAGAAACTGAGCCTATAGTTGTTAAATAAAAATCAAAGGTAAATCCTGTTAAGTTTGTAACTGCAAAGTCTGATATTGAGAAATCAGAAGTTAAGGAGAAATTAACTTCTGACAAACCTAAACAGGATAAGCCTACTGAAGTTAACATAGGCTTAATGACAAAGAAGCAGCTTAAGCATAAGCTGAAAGATGTTAAAAATGTAAATAAGGTAAAGCCACCTAGGAAAAATAGGAATGGAAAGGAAGGTGTGAACAAAAGTAACAATTATAAGCCTGTTCCTAATGCTCCTAGAAAAATATGTCATAACTGTGGAAATTTTAACCATCTGGCTTCTTTTTGCAGGAAGAATAAGAACATAAATCCTTACCTTCAAAATCAGAAGTTAAGAGTCAGTCTGTTAGATATAAGCCACAAAATCCTTGTTTTCATTGTGGTAGTTTATGGCATTCCATTTATACTTGTAAGGAATATCATAGTTTGTACTATGATTATTATCAAATAAAACCTTCTATAAAGAAAGTTAGCATTATTCCTTCTAGTGTAAGTTCTGATGCAAAGTCTGATATTGCAAATTTTGATAAGAAAACTGTTAACATAAACTCTGATGCTAAATCCGCTGCAAATGTTAACAAACTTAATAAGGCCAAAGGATCCAAGCAAGTCTAAGTCCTTAAAACTAATAATTAGTGGTCTTTGTGATTGCAGGGCAACAAGAAAAACATCCTAGTTCTGGATAGTGGATGTTCAGGACATGTGACTAGAAATAAAGCCTTGCTATCAGACTTTGTGGAGAAAGATGGCCCAGGTGTTTCTTATAGAGATGGCAACATGAGAAAAACTCTGGGATATGGAAATATCAATCTTGGGAATGTCATCATTGAAAAAGTAGCTCTGGTCTCAGGACTTAAACACAATCTGCTGAGTGTTAGTCAAATCTGTGACAGAGATTATCATGTGGATTTCTTTGAAAAACACTTTGAAGTGTAAGCAAATCTACAGGAAAAGTTGTTCTGAAAGGATACAGGCATGGTAACATTTATGAAGCCAAGCTTTCGACAAGTACTGATGGTTCTGCAATCTGTCTGATAAGTAGAGCATCAATTGAAGAAAGCTGGAATTGGCATAAGAAACTCTCTCATTTAATTTTTAATAATATAAATGAACTAGTCAAGAAAGATCTTGTGAGAGGACTGGCAAACTCAGTATTTGCTCCTGATGGCATTTGTGATTCATGTCAGAATGTAAAACAAAGGAAATCTTCATTCAAGAGCAAGACTGAATCATCAATTCTTGAGCCTTATCACCTACTGCATGTTGATCTATTTGGTCTAGTGAATGTCATGTCTATTGCAAAGAAGAAATATGCTATGGTCATAGTGGATGAGTTCACCAGATACACATGGGTGTATTTTTTGCACACAAAAAGTGAAACTACATCTATCTTGATTGATCATGTCAAGCAACTGGATAAATTGGTCAAAGATTTTGTGAAGATCATAAGGAGTGATAATGGTACTGAGTTCAAGAATTTTATTATGGAAGAGTTCTGCAAAAACCATGGAATAAAGCATGAATTCTCTTCTCCTGGAACTCCACAGAAAAATGGAGTTGTTGAAAGAAAGAATAGAACTCTTATTGAAGTTGCACGAACTATGCTTGATGAAGCAAAGTTGCCAACCTACTTTTGGGCTGAAGCTGTGCAGACTGCTTGTTTTACTCAGAATGCTACACTCATTAACAAGCATGGAAAAACACCATATGAGATGGTGAAGAAAAAGAAGCCAAATCTGAAGTATTTTCATGTATTTGGATGCAAGTGTTTTGTTCTTAAGACTCATCCCGAACAACTATCCAAATTTGATCTAAAAGCTGATGAAGGAATTTTTGTTGGATATCCACTTTCCACAAAAGCCTTCAGAGTCTACAATTTAAGAATAAGGGTTGTCATGGAATCTATCAATGCCTCTTTTGATGATAAGAAGATTACTGGACTTGAAGATTTCAATGATCACGATCAGCTGAGATTCGAAAATGAAATTTTAAATTTTGATTCTGTAAATCCTGACAGTCTAAATCCTGATACTGCAAACTCTGATGGATTAAACTCTGATGTTATTGAAACTATGGTGACTACGCCTAAGGAAAATGCACCTGTGCAGGGGGAGCATATTGAAGATTCAATCACATCTCAAGAAGCATCAGAACCTACAACAGGCTCTTCAAGTTCTGATGGGCCAAGTTCTGATAATTCTGGAAACTCATGTTCTGATATTTCTGGAAACTCAAATTCTGAAGGATCCAACTCAGAGAGCATAATTTCAGGGGAGCATCAGAAAATGTTGATGGACACAGCATGGATTATGGGGGAGCATCCAGTTCTAGAGATAACCTTCCATCTGCAAGGAAGTGGACTAAAGCACATACACCTGACTTAATTATTGGAAATCCCGATGCAGGTGTCAGAACTAGAACAGCTACATCAAATGAATGTCTCTATCATTCTTTTCTATCTCAGACTGAACCAAAAAAAGTGGAAGAAGCTCTTCAAGATGCTGATTGGGTGCAAGCTATGCAGGCAGAGTTAAATGAATTTGAAAGAAAAAAAAGTCTGAACCCTAGTGCCAAGACCAAAGAATAGGTCTGTTGTTGGTACAAAGTGGGTGTTCAGAAACAAAACTGACAGTGATGGCATAATTACAAGGAATAAAGCAAGGCTGGTTGCAAAAGGAGACTCTCAATAGGAGGGAATTGATTATGATGAAACATTTGCACCAATTGCTAGATTGGAAGCCATAAGGATATTTTTGGCTTATGTTGCTCACAAGAAGTTTAAAGTCTTTCAAATGGATGTGAAAAGTGTTTTCTCAATGGAGAAGTGGAAGAAGAGGTATATGTTGAACAACCTCCAGGCTTTGTAGATCCCAAATTTCCAAATCATGTCTACAGGCTTGATAAAGCACTTTATGGCCTTAAGCAAGCTCCAAGAGCATGGTATGAGACTTTAGCTCAGTTTCTTCTGGAAAGTGGATTTAACAGAGGGACTATTGACAAAACACTGTTCTACCTCAACCATGGAAAGGACTTACTTTTGGTGCAAATATATGTTAATGATATCATTTTTGGTTCTATAATTGACAAACTTTGTAAGAAGTTTGCCAAGCTGATGCAGTCAAGATATCAAATGAGTTTGATGGGAGAACTTAACAATTTTCCGGGCCTTCAAGTCAAGCAGAATGAAGAAGGAACTTTTATTTGTCAATCTAAGTACACCAGAAATTTGTTGAAAAAGTTTGGAATGCAAGATTGTTCAAGTGCATCCACTCTTATGGCCACTGCAACAAAGTTGGATAAGGATACTGGTAAATCAGTGGATATTACTGATTATAGAGGTATGATTGGCTATCTACTCTATCTAACTGCAAGTAGACCTGATATCATGTATGCTACCTGTCTTTGTGCAAGATTTCAAGCAGATCCAAGAGAACCTCACTTAACAGATGTGAAAAAAAATTTCAAGTACCTTAAAGGTACAGCTGATCTGGGATTGTGGTATCCTAGAGAATCAGACTTTAAGCTAATAGGTTACTCAGATGCAGATTTTGCAGGATGCAAAATTGACAGGAAAAGCACAAGTAGAAGCTATCAATTTCTTGGAGGCAGATTGGTTTCTTGGTTTAGCAAGAAACAGAAGTCAATTTCCACATCAACTGCAGAAGCAAAATACATTGCTGCAGGAAGCTGTTGTGCACAGATTCTTTGGATGAAGAATCAATTACTGGATTATGGGTTAGAATTTTCTAAAATCTCTATTTACTGTGATAATCAAAGTGCTATTGCTATGACAGGTAATCCAGTTCAACACTCAATGACAAAGCACATCAGCATTGGGTACCACTTCATAAGATAACATGTTGATGAAGGTACAGTGAAATTGCATTTTGTTCCAACAGATCAACAACTAGCAGATATCTTCACAAAACCACTATGTGAAGTTGCTTTTACAAGACTGGTAAATGAACTTGGAATGGTTTCAGGTTCTTTCTCTAAATCTGCTTAGTTTATGTTCTGATTCATCAGACTTTATGATCAGTATTTACAGATATTACTATCTTTGTGTATTCTGTGCTTAAATTGAAATTTGCTTAAATGCTGATTATTGTCTGATGTGTATTTCTAAACTCTGATAGTGATATGAATGTTTCTGTGACTATTCAATCCAATGAGGATAACTGTGCTAGATGCTGACCTAGTAGTCTTTAATATACTAAAGATCCCATGTATGAAGTAATTGTTTTTATGGAAATTTTTTAAACACAAGTAAATTCTGATATTGAGCTTAGTTGAAGTTTACTTTGTGTATATTATTACTAAGTCAAAAACTAGAATAGTGCTTCTAATCTGTTAAGTTCTGATGTTAGTAAATCTGATGGATGTACTAAGTGCTGATAAACCTCACTTATAAAAAAAAAAGAAAAGAAAAGAAATAAATATCAGGTACTCCTTTGAGATCTAGAGTAAAAATGTAGAAGGGAAGACCCAAGTGCATTGCTGGTATTAAGTAATATGCATTAGAAAAGCAAAAAAAATTTCTTGGTGACTTTTCACACTCTATGATTACTAGAGAAATACTCTGATAGCAGCATAAATTCTGATAAGCAGTCGTGACTCACTTACACTGAGAAGCCACTGTAAAATGGAATTTCAAAAGATGCATAAAATGAGCACAAAACAGTTGAGGTGGACTCATGCATGAACTCATTCTAAAGTAGGCTTCAGAATAATGACAGATTTTGAGCAAAGTTCTTAGTTATGCCTTATTTCTAAGATGTACTGAAGTGAATCAGACTTTACTCTTTGTCTGATATTTAGCTTAATGCACACACTTACACTCCAAATGAATGATGAAAATTACTGTGGTGATAAATGTTGTTTTAGATGAACAGTTTATGTGTCAGATTGCATAAATTCTGAGGACAAGTTCTGATAAAAGTTCTGATGATTAAGTTTTGATAAAACCATATCAGTATTTGTGTGAAGAATTACAGGAATAAACATTCACTTTTCGAGTTAAGGAGCCATATTCTGATGATTTTTAAATTCTGATAATAATCAAGTTCTGATGCTGACGTGGCAGTATTTATTTACTTGGTTTATTTTTGGTCATTACTTGAACGATAATATTTTTACAAAATATTGGTTAATGTGAGATAAAACAGTCATAATCATTATGGGTTAGTGGTTAGCGTGTATATCTTGAAAACCTGCATGCGCACAATAATTGTTATTATATCCCGTGCCCATTAACTCTGGCTTTAGATCTTTTACTGACTGTTATTATTACACATCAGTCTAGGGAGTCGAGGGGTTATTATTTTTCCTTGTAATTTTTAACCAGTCCTCGCGTCCCTAGGTATTCTATTGGCTATTTAAACCGACTATTCATTCCAGCCAAAACATCTTTCATTTTCTCACAAACTCACTCTCTTTTTATTCTCATCAACAAAAATGGTTCGTTTCAACTTGTTCCTGAACTATGAAACCTTTAACATCGAGTTGAGTTGTGATGAATGGCAACAGGAGTGGCATGTCACCGCCATTCCTGACGAACTTTGGAACTCAGTTCCACAAGAGGTTCACACAGAACTCTTGTTCTTATCAATGGAGTATCATCTTTATCTTGATAGGTTAGAAGAGGAAAGGAGAGAAGCTCTCCGTCAGCTAGAACGAATCATTCGTCTTGCAGGGCTCTTCGTTAGCAGCAGAAGAAGTAGTCGTTAGGTCTTCTTAGACTAGGACTAAGGCTGTTGATGTTAAGAATCGTAGAAAAGGACTATCTTGTAATTTTTGCATGTAATTGATAAATTTCATGAAATGTAATCATCTGATATATCAATGAAATTTTCTTTAAATTGCAAGATTTGTTCTTTGTTTCTCAAATTATGTGACTGTGCATGTTTAATTACAATTTATTAATCTTTACTTCATCGATTTTTAATTTTATTTTATGATGAATGTTTTGATTAAATTCTGTTGATTTGAGAAAACAACTGAGGAACAGGTTTCCATATTAGAACCTGTTGTTGTAGAAGCTAAGAAGGTTTCTTCTCAGAAAGATACTGTAACTGGGAGTTCTTGGCCCCTCAAAAGGCTTAGAAAGTTGAATTCCGATGATAAAGCTCCTACAGTATCTCCACCTTTGAAGAAAATAAAGAAACAGAGAGCTCACAGGGACATAGTTGAGTCAGATTCAGAGGATGTAGTGGAAGCAGCTAAGGAAGGGGATCAGGAATCTCTGATCTCAACAGAACCAATTGTTATTGAATCACTTCCTTCTGTACAACCAGAAACTGCTCAAGACAGAATACCTACACCTCCTATATCACCTATAGTTGATCCAGTACATACTAAAGAACCAGGTACAAATGCTGAAATTGATATTCATAACTTGATTGTGCCTGAAGTTTTATACTTGGAAGCTCCACCAATTCAACTCACTCCACCAACAACATCAATTTTGGATGTTGATCAGAACCTGGCTGCAGATCAGAATTTAGAGGATGACGTTGAATCCTCTATAGCCTCACATACTGCTATTTTATCAGAGGATGCTGATACTGCAGGATCTGCAAGTTCTGATGCTGCCAATGAGGAAACTACTGGTGAAGCTGCTACCAATCTAAATGCTGATGCAGCTGGTCCATCAGGACATGCACCTCAACAAACAGTTAATAAAGCTGATCTAATCAGGAAGTTTGTTAAGGAAGCACCAGTACCTTGGAGTGACACTCCTAGAGGAAAGGAGTGGACTAAGGAATGGAACTCAGTTAGTTTTGTTCCTTTTGAAAAGATTCTTGCTGAGCATCTGGCAAAAGCTGATAAAATGCTGATAAATGATGATTTCAAGGCACATCTGAGAGTTACTGCATTGAGTACTAGGCACCTTCAAGGTCAACACTCAACAACTCATGTCAAGGTGAATAAAATTCAAGAAACCTTGATCCAGCAAGATATGAATGTGAAACTTGAAAAGAACATATTTTTCAAGCCAGCCTTTGACAGAATTGCCTACATTGAGAAAACTCAGGAGAAGCAACAAACTCAGATTGATGAAATTTTAAAGAATCAAGCTTCTCAGCAAACTAAACTCAATGAGATCCAATCCTCAGTGGAATTGCTTGTCTCTTTTATTTTACCTGCTGATGCCAAAAAGGGGGAGAAAGTGATTAAGTCCAAATACAAATCTATTCAGACACTGAAGGGAAAGGATGATGGAAATGATGACCAGGGAAACTCTAACAAGGGTAGAGGTCAAGGTCAAGGCAAAGGATGTTCATCAAGTAAAACTAGAATTACAAGTCAAGGAACAAGTTCTGATACTGGGAGAAGAATAAGTTCTGATACTGGTAAAAGGATAAGTTCTGGTGAACATCTGGAACTTGATGAAGAAATTTCAAAGGAGTTATTTCTTAAAGAAAATCCTGGAATGGACTTTGAGAGTCTAAAGGAAGAAGAAGCTAGACTCAAAGCAGAAGGTGTCAAGACAAAATCTAAAGCTTCTGTTGTTGAAAAGAAATTTCCAAAGCCTAAGGGTATTGTGATAAAGGAAAGAACAAATTCTGAGGCAACCAAAGCCAAATCACAAGTGGAAATTGATCCAAGGTCCAAGGGCAAAGACAAAAATGATGAACCTGTAAAGGTTTATATGCCAGTCATAGATAAAGAAATAACTGATGATGATGAAGATGCTAGTCTTACTCTGATTTCAAAGAAGATTTTTCAAACAACCTCTGACATGGCTCATGTTGTTCAGAGTCAAGATGTAGTAAGTTCTGATATGACAGTGAAGCAAGCAACCTTTGACATAGCTCAAGTTGGCTTGATATCAGAAGATAAGGAAAAGGAAACCTCTGATATTGCTCATGTTAAACCTTCAAAGATAATCCTACCAGGATTCACCAAAGCTAAACAGACTCAATCTTTGAAGACTGCAACAAGTGGTTTTGAAGCAAGAGTTCTTACAGGAAAGGAAGCAAGAGATAAATCTGGATTGGGTAGTTCTGATGAAAGAAGAGTACATAACACTACCAATGATCCAACTTCCTTAAGTGAACCAGGTGTTGGAGCAACTCCTGAAAGATTGAATCGACTTGAATCTGTACAAATGGTTTACGATACCTTTTTGAATAAGTTCTGATACTGGTAAAAGGATAAGTTCTGGTGAACATCTGGAACTTGATGAAGAAATTTCAAAGGAGTTATTTCTTAAAGAAAATCCTGGAATGGACTTTGAGAGTCTAAAGGAAGAAGAAGCTAGACTCAAAGCAGAAGGTGTCAAGACAAAATCTAAAGCTTCTGTTGTTGAAAAGAAATTTCCAAAGCCTAAGGGTATTGTGATAAAGGAAAGAATAAATTCTGAGGCAACCAAAGCCAAATCACAAGTGGAAATTGATCCAAGGTCCAAGGGCAAAGACAAAAATGATGAACCTGTAAAGGTTTATATGCCAGTCATAGATAAAGAAATAACTGATGATGATGAAGATGCTAGTCTTACTCTGATTTCAAAGAAGATTTTTCAAACAACCTCTGACATGGCTCATGTTGTTCAGAGTCAAGATGTAGTAAGTTCTGATATGACAGTGAAGCAAGCAACCTTTGACATAGCTCAAGTTGGCTTGATATCAGAAGATAAGGAAAATGATTATATTTTATGACAGATGGAAGGGTATACCATATTAGGTAGAATGTTATACCACTGAAGTATTTTGAGGAACTGGAACATGTTCAATTCCTACTTCAAGTGAAAGACAGATTAACATATAGTGCTGCAGGTTATTTAAAGTCACAAATTCAAAGACAGAAGAAGCTTTATTCTGTAAAGTCTGACATCACATACTGTCCCAAGTACAGAGATCACAAAGGTGATATTGTCGAAATGAAGCCTAAATCTGCTAAGATCATAACTACTTTTCTGGGTTATAAGGTTGTGGAATTCAATTTAGAGTCTGACAAGGCATATCTGATCAGACTAGATCAGGAGATAAGAAAAGCTAAGATAAATGATCTCAGAGCAGCTATTTTTCAAACTGGTGAAGATACAGCTGAATTGATAAATGCTAAAAGGAGGATGGTCAATGAACTTGAATATGCTGAGAGATGTCTTTTGAAGAATTATCTCAGAACAACTCCTGACATCAAAGAGATCAGAAATTGAAGCCAAGTCAAAGATCTACAACTTCTTAAATTTTGAAGTGTATACATACTAAAGCTGTTATCAAACCTTAAAATGGTAAAGCTGAAAGGACAGCAAGTTGTAGTTATCTAGTCAAATTCTCATGCATTTGTACTTAATGTTTTTGACATCATCAAATATATGTTAAACTTATATATTATGCTAATTTACAAGTTGGGGGAGATTGTTAGATATATTTGATAATGTCATGTGTAATATGATTTGTGTTTAGTTTTCAGATCTTAACTAACAGGACAAATCAGTACTTAACTGGAAATCAGCACTTATACTGAAGACAAAACTTAAGATATCAGAACTTAAGTTATCAGAAGATATTTATCAGGAGATAATATCAGGACTTAAGATGACTTTCAGATAAGGTAGGCGGCTGATTGAAAGGAAAGAAGATCGAGACTAAGACAGAAAGAAATATGCATGAAGAAAGAATTCTATGAAGAATAGAATACTTGGAAGAAAAGATTACTAGTTGATATATTTTAGGAAGCAGAATTATATTCCATATCAATTAGAACATTATCTTGTAACTGTGTAGTATATAAACACAGGCATAGGGTTTACACTATAAGTGTTATCATAATCGAAGTTATTATTTATTGTAACCCTAACAGCTCTCGTGATAATTTATTCATCACTGAGAGAGGACAGTTCCATATTGTAACAGAGTTTATTGTGTTGAATAAATCTATTTTCTATTACTTGAGTTCTTATATTCGATTTGATTGTAGTAAACACTGTATTCAACCTCCTTCTACAGTGTGTGTGACCTAACAATGAGGTTTAAATGTCACATGTGGTGTTGTCACTTGTCACCTTCCGCCCAGCCTTAGAGCAAGTTTAAGATTAAGAGTGTTCTAAATTGTTGTACTAAACTAAATTTTAAATATAAAGGAGGTTTAAATATTCCAATAATGTCCTAGTCGTAACTTAAAACAGTAGAACATTCATTATGTGTCTTATTTACAAGGCACCAATTTGCATGCCATGTACTATTTTTATTTATAAAATATTTGTTTCCCTCTTTTTTGAACATCACTTTCTTCTAGACCTTGGCAAATCGTTCGTGTTGTATACTTTCATATCATGTAATTTCGTGTTTTTTGTATTTGAAGATCAAACACAAAACCGACATGTTTAGGATTCGTGTACTTTCGTTTCGTGTCGTATCGTTTTGTGTCGTGTTTTTTGTGTAAAATTGAATATTAATATTAATTAAAATAAATAAAGACATAAATAAAAATATAAGTTTTTAGGTAATTTTTTACGAAATATATTAAAAATGTATATTTAGATCACATATATATACATATTATAAAAAATTAAGTAATTGTTTTAAAAATAATGCATATATCTATTATAAATATATATTCATTATAAATATTACTATTTAAGTATAATATTTATTTATGTCGTATACCTCGTGTCGTGTACTTGAAGAGAAAACACAAAATCGACACTAAATCTCAGTCATGTACTTTCGTATTCGTGTATTTTCGTGTGGTGTACTAAAAAGGAAAATTCAAATACTAAATTTCCGTGTTATTTTTTGTCTTGTAAGTCGTGTCGCGTAAATCGCGTCGTGTACAAAATTGCCAGGTCTATTTTCTTCTCACATTTTTATTTCTTTCCAATTATTATTTAAATATATTATTATTTTAATAATAAGGCACAAATATAAGTCATATTATAATTTTAATATATTATTATTTTAATAATAAGGCACAACTATAAGTCATGTTGTTGGAGTTATATGAAAAAAATATTATCTTAAATTATTAGAACACTATATTTTATAATATTTGGAGGGCGTTTACCAGAACAATATTAGACTTGTACTAAGGAACTTGAGAAAAAATGGCCTGTGTGCAATGGGGATTATCCCCTCTATCTCCCCACTTTGTTTAATGGATCATACATGCATCTTTCTCAAATGGATACACATAAAGATGCATAAAAAGTTTATCGGTCCGGGTTTTATCCGGGCTTTAAAAAACCCGGTTTTTTTAAAACGGATCGGGTCGGGCTTTTTTAAAAATCGGGCCGGACAGGACCGGACTTCCTAAGAAATATAAGGCCTGTTTTAGGCCGCGAGCCGGGCCGGATCTGGCCGAACCGGGCTTTATATATATATATATATTAAAAAATATTTTTATATTTTATAACTCGAATTATGAGTAGTTTAAATACCGGAGAAAATAATATTTTGATATATCAGATAGAGTAGTTTAGACACCGAAATAAATAATTATTTTTAATATAATATATAAATAATTATATATACCTTAGTTGCTTCTAATATTATAATATATTATTTTAAAAATCATAAAAAGTATTGTATATTTTTAAATTTTATATAAAAAATTCGGTTTTTTAATTGGGGTTTTTAAAAAAACCAGGTTTTTTATCCGGGCCGAACCGGGCTTTTATCCGTGATGTTTTCAATCCGGGCTTTTATTCAGGTTTTTTAAATTCGGGCTTTTCGGGTTTCGGGTCGGGGCCGGATTTTTGAGAAAAAAGGAGGCTCATTTAAGGTCCGCGGGGCGGCCCGAACCGGGCCGGACTTTTTTCCGGATCGAGCTTTTCGGACTTTTTTTCCGGATCAGATCAGATCGGATGTCGGGCTTCGGGATCATACGCATATTCCATAGTAATTATACTTTTCCCAACAATAAAGAGAAGGTTCAATGCTGATATATTTTTAGGAAAATAACATGGTACAAAATTGGTTGTTGCTGTGGTTATAAAATATTACGTGTCCGATTATTATTTGTTAATTAAATACGGACTCTTGCATTTACACTAATCATAATATTTATATAATAGAGAAGACGATAACTCATTTATGTGACACGTCTTAGATTGTTTAATTTTATTTTTTGAATTTTTTCAATGTTTTGAATTAAAAATTAATAAAAATTGTAATTAACTTATATTCTTCTAAACTTTCTTTTCAAGTAAAAAAAGATCCAAAGAATTTACTAATAAAGAAAAAATAAAAAGTATAATGAAATACTTTCTAAACTTTCTCTTCAAGTTAAAAAAGAATTGATCTTATTAATAAAACTACAATTATCTTATATTTTTATAAACTTTCTCTTCAACTTAAAAAAACTTCAAAAAATTTATTAATAAAGGGAAAGTAAAAAGTTTTTTTTTAATATTTTTCTAAATTTCCTCTTCAAGTCAAAAAATAATTAATCTTGCACAATAAGACACGGAAAAATGAAAAAGTATAAGTATATTATATATTTTTTCTAAAATTTCTTTACAAGTATAAAAAGAATTAATCTTATTAATAAAAGTTACAATTACTTTATATTCTTTTAAAATTTCTTTTCAAGTCAATAAAAAACTTCAAAAAGACTTACTAAAAGAGATAAAGTAAAAAGTCTATTTTATTTTTTTTCTAAACTTTCTTTCTAAGTCAAAAAATAATTAATCTTACACAACAAGTCACGGGATAATAAAAAAACTTTATATTAATATTTTTCCAAACTTTATCAAGTTATAAATACTTTAAAAGGTTTACCAATAGAGGGAAAATCAAAATTCCATTATAATAGTTTTTTAAAAACTTTCTCTTCAAGTCAAAAAAAAATTGCACAACAAGTCAAAAATAATTATTAAATTATGTTTATGAATTAATGTATCGAAATATAAAAATAAAGGGTTTATAAAAGTTTAGATCGACAACAACTGCAACAATGGTAATACGTTACTTTCATCTCTTCGTACATACTTGTTTGTTTATATGTTATTTATGAATTCAATTCTTAATTTTTTGATAATTTTGATTTTATGTTATGGTTAAAGTTGTAAATGTACTAATTGTTATAACCTCTTTTCTGCCGACCTGGTCTGCATCAGGGATGGGTAGACTTCGGCCTGCAAAGAAAAGAATGCGAATGATGAACCCCCGATTCATCTCCGGTGTGAGAATAAGTTAGCTGGTTTTGGTATTGGTAATTCGGAATACAAGATAGTAATGTGATCTCAGTGTGTATTGATGAATTATCTTCATCGTGTATATAACCTGGATGTTAACGTTATTCCCCGGTGTTATCGGCCAGTTCCACCGATGGAGGAACGTGGACGTTGTGACTGACAGACCACGTCTTCGCCTAGATTGGGCCGGTTCATCGTTGGTTTAATCAAAACAGGCACACTTCGGCCCATAAACGATTCTAATCTTAATTGGCCCAAACTGATTTCACGGGTCTAAAGAGATGGGCTTCCAACATGTCCCTGGACTTAGGTAAGGGGATGCCTGGGTGAAGCCCAATCTTTTCATCCCAACAACCATTTATCAGATGAACCATAGTCTTCGGGATTATTAAGGATCTTTGGATAGTGGAGTCGCTGGGGGAGTCGCGACTGCCTTAATGATGACAACTGTCCCACCTCAAGATCGTAACTACCATCCCATCGTTGAATCTCAAACGTCTATAATCTCAACCGTTGGTTTTAAATCCAACATTTTCCAAATTAAGCGACTTAAACGTCGCATCCTTGGGATAGTATATATACTCCTCCTCTTTCCTTACAACATTTTTCTCTCTATTACATTTCCCCCCAATTATCAAGCACTCTCTGCAAAAACTTTTCTTCAAGCATCAAATCACAGGAAACATTAGATCCAGGCTCCATCCACAACCAGATTATGTTTTCAATCTTCTTCATAACAGTAAGTTCTTTATCTAATCTCTCTTTTTTTTTGCATGCAAGTCTGTGTTTCTGTATTGTTCCTTTTATTTGAAAAATGATTTGGGGGGGTTGTAGTAGTTTGAATCTATACAGGATTTTAGGCATTCCCGTCTCTCTCTCCTTTTAATTATTTGTTTCTTTTTTTTTTAGTCTAAGGGGTTTAAAGATGGTAAGCGAGACTGTTTATGGGCTTGAACAGACTTCGGCATATTCAAGTCTTGGAACAGTCTTCGGGAACCGCCCCTCAAATACCCCTTCTCCTTCTTCTTTCTTATTCTTGTTGTGTGGATACTTGTTGGGATTTAAAGATGACATGCAGGTGTGTTGTTCCTTTAACGTTCTTCGGAATGTCCAAGCCCTAGAACACACTTCGGGAGCTGATCCCCCAAGTCCACGAGACTTCATCCCTTCGTCAGATCGATCTTGGCCTGTTGTACTCGGTCTCCCTTTTGTAGTCTTTTTTCCCTTAGTTATGTAATCCCAGTACATGGCTAATCTTTCCTCATTTTCGGATGCTGGTTTATGGACTGGCTTCATGCAGGAGGGCCTTCGGTACCAAGTGGTCTGGCCTATTTTAGCGATATCGCTGCTTTTCCAGCAGCTAACAACCCCACGCAGCTGAGGACTTCGGACATCGAAATATTCTATGATGAGTATCAAATTCCGAGGGGGGCTTACCATCTCTATTAACCCAAGGATTCATACCAGATTTTCAATACCCCCCAGCCCCCTCGAGCTGCGGGGATTATGCCATCGGAATTCACGAAGCTGCCTTCAAATGCGGCTTCAGTGTCCCTCTCATAAAGCTGTTGAAGGGTCTGTTCAGGCAGATGAAGATCGCCTTCTCTCAGATGGATCCAAATGAATTTATCCACATCAAGAGCTTCCAATACCGATGCTTGGAGGCGAATATTAAACCTTCAACACGGTTGTTCTAGTTCCGTTACGATTTTCGGAGGAACGGGAAAAGCCCGGGTTTCTATACTATCGACCGAAGAGTTGGCCGAGGGGACTGGTGTTTCACCAATTCCAGCAACAAGAAAAGCCACACGCACTGGTATTTTATTTCCAGAATCTACTTAGTCGAGTTCGGAGTTTGGTGTGAGATCGAACCAACTCGGCTGAAGATGCCCACCCTCGAGCGGGATGAGGCTATAGATTATGGGAAGTTGGTGTCTTTGGACGTTCCCAAGGTGTCGTTAACTAATAGTTGGGACATGGATTGGTTGTTCGCCCTATGAGTTAGTGGTAACACTTTTCTTTCCTCTTCACATGCTTTATTTATTTTCTTCCTCTGCTTTTTACTTTTATAAATCCATTATTTCTCCTGACCCCAGTATCTGACATTTTCCATGTTTGTTTTGTTTTTATTTTTGCAATGTCTTCCCGTCAAGCTGTGTTGGAAAAGAAGCGGCGTAAGGCCGAAAAAAAGCTTGCCTTGGAGAGGGTTACTGCAGGAAGTTTTCATTCGAAGACCGCTAATGTTCGGGCATCCATTTCTTCTCCTGCTCACTCACCTACTCCTTCCTTAGAGCTTACCAATGAAAACAGGTCCGAGCCGTCGGATTTGGAGGTCGATCCCCGCAAGAGGCTTTGGGCGCTAGGTGGTGATTTTATCGAGACATATGCTCCAAAATGGGGTGTATTTTGTCGGACTCTATAGTCTTCCGGGGTCTAGCAGCCGTAAGGGAGGTCGGTCTGGACCTTTGCAGGGAACTGATGCTTCCCAAGGACCAAGTTGTTTACTTTACCGTCGACCCTTTCGATGCCTGCACCGAGCTTATGACTATCCTTTCGATGCTACATTTTTCCTTATTTTTTATTTCAATTTTTTCCATCATATTATTCTTACATAATTTTTTTTTCATCTATTTCCCAGTTTATCCCCTGGGCGGCTGCTGTGGCTGATAAAGTCCAGGATATGCAAGCTCGAATAAAAGCGGTGGTTCAGGTGGAGGTCAAGGCGACCCAGGCTGAAGAGGAGCTAGGGCGTGTACAGAAGGCCTTAGAGGTGTCAGAGGGGCAAGCTTCGGCTTTATCGACCGATAAAAAAAATCTGGAGGAAGAGCTCTCTAGGTTGAAGCAGAAGGTTGCAATAAGCTGGGCTTTGACAAGGCAACGATTCGGGCTCACAATAGGGGTTGGGATTACAAGCTCCTACTTGACCCAGACATGGACGACCCCGTCGGCAAGCCTTTTGAAGATAAACCCCTTGTCGTCTCCTCTGGTCCCGAAGAAGACCTCTCCGACTAGCTTCTTTGTTCTATATTTTTATTTTTAAATCTGTGTAAACTGAATGCCTTCGGGCTTATTATGTAATGTTCGCCAAGTACATTTTTTTTTAAGTTTTATTTACTTCTTCGACCTCAAGTTGGACCTTAGTAAATTTTTGAAAAGTACTTCAGCCTCAAGTTGGGCCTTAGTAAATTTTAGAAAAGTTTACTGCTTCGGCCTCAAGCTGGGCCTTGGTAAATTTTTTAAAAGTTTACTGTTTCGGTCTCAATTTGGTCCTTAGTAAATTTTTTAAAAGTTTACTTCTTCAGCCTCAAGTTGGGGCTTAGTAAATTTTTGAAAAGTTTACTGTTTCGGCCTCAAGTTGGGCCTTAGTAAATTTTTGAAAAGTTTACTGTTTCGGCCTCAAGTTGGGCCTTAATAAATTTTTGAAAAGTTTACTTCTTCGGCCTCAAGTTGGGCCTTAGTAAATTTTTGAAAAGTATACTGCTTCGGCCTCAAGTTGGGCCTTAGTAAAATTTTGAATTGGTGTCTAGTTTTAAGGAAAGACGTGTGATGACTTCAGATATTTAATTAATTGGCTAACTTTTTGCCCCCTATATGAAGGTCCACAACTCTGTCTTAAAACATATTATTGTTCGGAAATTCTTAAAACTAGACATTATCATTCAATGCTAAGTAAAACTGGAATAGGAAACATGTAACTTTCATTGAAAAAGTGGAGTTTATACGAAACTATACATGCTTCTCGCTTAGGGAATTCAAAAGTACTGAAGTAAATGACATAATTAAATAATCAGAAACGGACAAGAAGGGATTCATGTAAGCTTACTGAAAAATTCCCGGAGTCTAGAGGCATGCCAAGTATTTTTTATAGGCTCTCCTGCCTTGGTTTTAAGCTTGTATGTTTTTGACCTGATTACCTCAGAGAACGAATAGGAACCCTCCCAATTAGGCTGAAGCTTTCCTTGTTTATTAGGCATGGATGTAGCTAATTCCCTCAGTACTAGGTTGCCGATAAAGAAGCTACGCTTTTTTCACGCCTGAGTCATAGTACTGGGCAGCCTGTAGTTGGTACTTCAAATTCCTTTGGTGAGTCGCCTCCCTCTCTTCTTCTATGAGATATGTATTGGCTCATAGGCCGATCTCGTTGCTTTAAATATTAAATACTTCTGTCTGATAGGACTCTAGGCCTACTTCGACCGGGAGAAGGGCATATGTTTCATAAGTTAATCTGAAGGGCGTCTCGCCCGTGGATGATCTTGGTATCGTCCGATAAGCCCATAAAACCCAGGGTAACTCTTCAGCCCATAGACCTTTAGCTTCGTCTAACCTTTTCTTGATGCCATCAAAGATGATTTTGTTTGCAGCCTCAATTGCCCCATTGCCTTTAGGGTTACACATAGAGCTAAACTTTTGTTGAATCCCGAAGTGGTGCAAGAAAGTTCTGAACTTATTTCTAATGAACTGAGTTCCACTGTCCGAGACACATACTTTGGGGATTCCAAACCTCAGGATGACCTATTCTAGCATGAACTTCTTTGCTACTTCTTCGGTTATGGTGGCTATGGGGCGGGCCTCAACCCACTTGGTCATATAGTCGATGGCCACAATACAATTATTCGCCTGCTTAGTGTTGGTTGGCATAATTCCTACGATGTCCACTTCCCACATGATGAAGGGGATGGGACTTAAGACTGAATCCATTTTCTCTGGGGCTGCTTTGAAGTAGGACTGAATAGCTGACATTGCTTGTAATTCTTTGCGTGCTGGTGCGCATCGGCTCTTAGGGTTGGCGAGTAGAAGTCTTGTCGGAGGATCTTAAAGGCCAAAGCCCTTCCGACAAGGTGCTCATCACAGATGCCTTCATGGACCGTCTCTAGAGTTAACCTCTGCTCTTTCGTATCCAGGTATTGGGGAAGAGGGGATGAATCCGACCTTCTATACAGTTTCCCATTTATGGTCGTGTAGCTGGCCGCTCTGTACCTAACTTTATGTGCCTCTTTTTTGCTCAGGGGCAACATCTGCTTCTCCATAAAGGCCAGGATTGGGGTCATCCAAGTTATTACTTGATGAATTTCTATACACTACTTTTTGTCAATCGAAGAAATCTTCACTTCGGAGAGGTAAATCGAACCTGTGAGGCTCTAAGTCTCGGGCGATGCCAGACGAGACAGTGCATCGGCCTTGCTGTTATTTTCCCTAACAATTTGACTTGGCTCAAATGACTGAAAAGACAAAGATAACTCTCGTACTTTGGCAACATAGGCTCGGGTTCCAGGATCTCTCTGTTCATATTCTTCTAAAAAGTGTTTTGTTACCAGGATGGAATCACTAAATACCCTCAGATGCTTTGCTTCCAGATTTTTCGCCAGGTTCATTCCACCTAGAAATGCTTCGTATTCGGCCTCATTATTGGTGAGAGGGAAGGTGAACCGAATAGCCTGGCATATTTCAAATACATCGGGGGAAGACATAATAAGGCCTGCTCCACACTTCGATCCTACCACTGACCCGTCAACGAAGAGTTTCCATTTCCCTGGCTGAAAATCAATTGTTCTTTGGGAGTCAAGTCCTTTTGCCTTGTAAAGGTGTATTCTACCATGAAATTGGCTAGGGCTTGTGCTTTAATGGACGTTTTCGGGATGTACTCCAAGTCGTACTCGCCCAACTCTATCGACCAGGAGACCACCCATCCTGAAGTTTCCGGTCTTGCCAAAATGTTTTTGAGTGGCTGGTCGGTCACGAATTACACTGTTCTCCCTTGAAAATAATGCCAAAGTTTTCAGGTAGCCATGATCAACCCATTTATGAACTTTTCAGCATTGGGGTACCTGGTCTCGACATCTTTAAGCATGTGAGATACGTAGAAAACAGGATGCTGGTTACCTTCACGTTCCTTTACCAGTACTGCCCCCAGGGTTCAGACTAGACATCGAGGTAGAGTCGAAGTGTCTCCTTCGGCTTCGGGTCTGGTCTCATCAACATAGGGGCCTTAGTCAGGTATTCCTTTACTTGCTCAAAAATCGTCTGATATTTGGGTCCCCATTTAAATTTTTTTGAACCTTTCAGCACAGTGAAGAAAGGGAAGGATTTTTCGGCTGATCTTGATATGAAGCGCCGAAGTGCTGCCAATTCGTCCATTAACTTATGAATGTCCCTGATGCACTTAGGGGGCTCCATATCTATTAATGCTTTTATTATTTCTGGGTTAGCCTTTATGCCTCTCTCACTTACCATGTATCCCAGGAACTTCATGCTAGCCACTCCAAATATGCACTTGCTCGGATTAATCTTCATGTTATTTTTCCTCAAAGTTTCAAAATATTCCCGGAGGTCTTCGGTATGGTCACAAAAAAGTGACTTAACAATCACGTCATCCACATAACATTCCATGTTGCGTCCAATTTATTCCCTGAAGACCTTATTGATCAGACGCTGAAAGGTTGCCCCTGCGTTCTTCAGGATGATGGGAATTTTGATGTAAGCATACGTATCCTTTGGTGTGATGAATGTTGTCTTCGGGATATCTGCCATATTCATGGCAATTTGGTGGTAACCAGAAAAGGCGTCAAGAAAGCTGAGGATCTGGTAGCCAGTCGTAGCGTCTATGAGTTGGTCAATGCCCGAAAGGGGGTAGTGATCTTTCGGGCAAGCTTTATTAAGTTCGGTATAGTCTGCACACATCCTCCATTTGTTATTTGCTTTTTTGGCCACAACTATATTAGCAAGCCAATCAGGGTATTCAATCTCTTCAATGAACTTGGCTTTCAAAAGTTTCTAAAACTCGGCTTCAATAACATTCTGTCGCTCAGAGGCGAAGGTTCTCTTCTTTTGCCTCACGGGCTTGGCCTCGGGCTTCACATTAAGGCAATGCTTAGCCGTCTTTGAATCTAGCCCGGACATATCTTCCGGACCCCATACAAAGATGTCATGGTATTGTCTCACCAGTGAGATAATTTTCTCCTTCAGGTCAGGTTCCATATTTTTTCCCTATACGAACATATTTCTCGAACATCCAGCGTAGAGTTTGACCTCTTCCACCTCTGTCATCGGTTTGGCAATTGGGCAAGACAAGTCGGCTCCAAAATTTTCCAGTTCAATGTTTATCAACAATTTATTCCCACTCACTTCGGCCTCCGAACGCTTTCGTTTTCCATTTTGTTATTCCCGATCAATGCAACAATAATTACAGTGGGGGGGTTGAATGTAATTCTGGTTTCTTTTTCTGATTTTAAGAATGTTCTTACTTAATATATATATATATAACTATGTTTGACTTTGCAGAAGTGCGGAATAAAACTAAAATGGAAATTAAAACACAAAGCAGTAAAACACAAGGCTTTAAAACTTTCTGGTGGATTTGAACTTATCCACCAGAGATATATAAAAAAAGATGAGAACTCTATGATGCCTGAATAGCACACAGCTGCTTACAAGTAAACTTACAGAATTACAGGGAGATGATTAACATATACAACTTTATCTATCTCTCTGAAAGTAATGCTTACTTGGTTAAATTATTCTACTTGTTACACCTGGTTTATATACTACCAAGTTACATGATAAAAAGATAAACAAGTAAAATAAAAATTGTTTCTAGTCTAATTTCATACTACTTCATTACTCTATTCAGCATCTTTAAATATCTTCATAATTTCATGGAAATGGTAATGCTTCTTTATTCTCTAAATCTTGCAATTAGGCTGCCACATTCCATTTGCAAACACCCGACGCATGTGACTGTGTTGTCACTGTCAACTGCTCTTTTGAATTATTGTCATCCGTCGGGACTATGTTGGTCATCCGTCAGGAGCCTTGTTGATTATCTGTCGGGAGCCTTTGTAGATCATCCGTCGAGAGCCTTTCTGTTACTTGACTCTATTTCACTTATACAGAATTACAAGACATCTTATATTTACAATTAACCCACCTATTCTGCATATCAATCTAGTAGTCAGCATGACTTAAAAAATCCTACATCATCTACTAATACATTGTTGTTTACAGGCATGTGCTATAAGACTTATTACAACATAAGCTACACTCTCGATGGATGTTCAGTGGTCATCCGTCGGGACTGTAAAGTTCATCCGTCGGGACTATTATAGAACATCCGTCGAGAGCTACAAAAACACTTAGTTAAATCTACTAAGGTGTTTTGTTCAATTTATCATCAAGTTCATAACATATTCCTAACAATCTCCCCCAATTTATGTCTACTGAAATTGTAGCCATAAATTAAGAGAAACTTGATGATAACAAAATGCCATAAATGTACAGATTGAATAATGGTAGATAAAACTAGTAAGTGCTACAGATTATATGAAATTTGACCAAAGTAAAGTGTACAAAGAGTTCTCACAATCATTTTCAAGGTGCTCCTCTAGTCTGAGCAAATGTGATCTATTTCCTTGATTGTCTTGATTTCTTCCCAAACTTCATGTTGTTTTCTTCTATTTGATTTTGGAGTTGTCTGTGAAATTCAAGTTCATCAGCATTTGATAGATCTAGCTTTTCTTGCATTTCCAATAGAGTCACATTGCTTGAGATGCTCAATTGGTCATCCAGTCTGAAGAATCTCCTAACACCCTTGTCATCCATGAATTACATCAGCCAGTGAGGCCTCAAGTGCATTCTATTTCCTGTGAAGGGAATTGATAAAGTTATTGGGAGTGCATCTGAGGCTTTTCTGCTCCTTAGTTCTTCTATCTTCTTTAGAATCATTCTCTTGGCAGTCATATTGAATCCAAAATTTTTCTTGAAGGATGAGAAGATCTTTATCAAAATAGAATAGCTTTCTTAAAAAATCCTGTGAAGGGGCCATATAATCTCTTTCCCACCCTTGTATTTGAACATCAGTCTTTCAGGGAGATTTCTGTGAGCATCAATTGCTCTTACTTCTTCTAGCTCATCCATGTAGAGATTTATATATGGAAATTCCTTTATGTCACAGATATATAAAAGATCTCCCTTGTTGACAGTTGGTTGAGCTTTGGTTAAGGTTTTGGTTTTGAGACTCACAGGCTTGACCTTCTTGATTGCTCTTGTCTTTGTCTTCTTTAATTTGTTGAAGATTGGTAAATTAAGCTCAGGAAGAGGCAAACTATCCCAGTCTACTGGCTCATCCTTGGGAACTATAAGCTCACCATGAAAATTCCTTGTAGGATCCACCTTAGATTCCTCCTGCACCACTGAGGGCTTGGATGTTTGAGTTGGAGATGTAGACTGGTTGGGAGTGTAATCTTCCATCTTATCATCATTGAAGTCCAATCTTCTTTTGGGAAGGATTTTGTATCTGAACTTCCTTTTCTGTTGAGGTTCCTTGTGCATTTTCTGATCCTGATCTTCAGCTACCACAGGTTGTTTCTCAGAAATCTCAGTTGCAGATTTCAAAGCTTGAAGCTTGGCTACTATAGCAGCTTGCTTTTTATTCTGTTTAAGTTTCTTAGCATCTAAAGCAGCTTGCTTCTTTTCTTGCTTGATTCTCTCCTTTTCTTCCTTCTTAGCTTCTGCAAACTGAGGGTGTCCAGCCACCACACAGATTTCTTTCCCATTCCTGTAGATTTTAGCAATTCTTCTCTTTAGCACTGAGTCAGTTGGATCTTTGAAGAATGCAATGGACCTTGCCAACAGCTTCTTTTCATCTGGCCTTGGAGTCTCAAACATAAGATCCAAAGGATTTATGTCAAATGACTTGGGATAACTTCTTTTGGGCTTGAAGGCCAAGTTGGCTTTTGGAGACTTTATGCATGAAGTTTGGCCCTTTTCCAAATTACCCAGACTCATTTCATTTGCAGAAATTTGTCTCAGTTGAGAGAAGTGAGAAAAGACCTTGTCTTTCATCTCAATTGGACCAAACTTCTTTACTATCTCTTCATCAATTTTCTTCCATTTGTCATCCAGTTCCTTCTCAAGTGCTGCAACATCAAATTTCTTGAATTTTTAATTTGATTCCAACTTAGCAGCTGCTATTTGGATCAGATCAATATTGTCCAAGACTGGTGGCTTAGGAAAAGTAATTTATGGCACAATTACTTGATTGACTTGTATGTTTAGCACATTCTCCCCCTCACTTGTTGGCTCCTCTTGACTAACTGAGATGATTGAGTCTTTCTCCCTCTTTTTGTTAGCATCAAGTTGAGTAGAGGTAAAGAGTTGTGCAGCCACCAACTGTTGAAGTAAACTGGTTTGAGCTTCCTGATTTTCAAGTATCTTGGCCACTGACTTTTTCACATTTGACAGTCTAGATTCCATGGCCTCAACCTTTCTGTTCAAATCAGCTTCCTTCCTTAGCTTTTGAGCTATTTCAATCTTAGTGGTTCCTGGAAGCCTAGCATCCAACCTTGCTACAAAATCTTGTTTGACTTCATAAATTTCTTGCTTGATTGCATCCACATTTTGACTTTGTTGGAGAGCTTGAATCTTGTGCAGCTGTAGAGATTCCAGGTGTACTTTGAGTAACCTTTTGGTGCTGGCATTTGTGGATGTCTGAATTGTTGTTTGGGTGTTATGAATGATCTTGAATAAGGTGGATTGGAGATGTGAATATGAGCAGTCTTTACTTAGCATCCATGAAGGAATGTCTGCATCTCCCCCTATGCTCATGCTATCATCCTCATCATCCTCACCATCATCCCCAAATAAGTCTTCAGCTAATTCAAAGTCACTACCAGCTGTGGAAGGCATAACAGTTATGGCATCCTTTACCCTTTGCATTGAAGCAGTAGTATGCACCAGGTTCAACATCCTCTCAGCATCCTCATTGCCCTGTCCAGCTAGAGTTTGATAAGCTGAAACAGGATGAGTAAATGTCTTAGCATCCAAGGAGATAGATTCTATGACAACTTGATATTCTTGCTGAAATAGTCTCTCCTTTTCTGCATCACTGACATCCATTGACTCGCTAGCAGTGGTTTCCATCCTTATATCTCATGTACCTGCATTTCTCTCATTTTCTCTATTTTCTTACATCAGGGGCTCCCCTTGGCTCACCACCCTCACAACCTCACCTTCACCTACTAAGGTGGAACTCCCCTCACTCACTTTTGCCAGGCTGGAAGAAATAGCCTGCATAATTTCTCTCTTTTCCTTTTCTTTTGCCTGAGAGCAACTCAGCCTCTCACTCTGTTCACTGCCTTCCCTCAATCCTAAGAGTGATTGTACAACCACTAGCTCATCTATACTTGTAACAATAGTTGAAAATTCAGTTTGTGTAGTGAGTACCGACGGATGAGGAACATCCATCGGAGTAGTAGTTAGGATAGCTGACGGATGACTGTTGTTAGGCACATCCGTCGGGATACAATCACTAGCCGACGGTCGAACAATATCCATCGGAATAGAAGAAATGATAGAGTTTGGAGTAGAAACTATTATGGACTCCGTGCAGATTTATGATAATTTAGGCACAGAAGTCTCAATAGTTCCTGAAAGAATTGGAAAGTGAGCCAACAAATCATCTAGAAGATGATGCTTACTTGTACTGAGTTTTGATTTCTCTAACAGAGTCAAAGAAGGAGAATTAGGGATTGATATGTGAATCATATCCACATCCAGAGAATTGGTGGGAGAGTTTTGTGTGTTTGGTGCTTCTATTGTTAAAGATTTTGGATGTGACTCCATATTTATTGGAGCCACATCAAACTGAGCTTGAGAAGGTGCAGTGATTGAGTCTTTAGCTGTAGTTTGCACTGTGAGTGATCCATGTGCATCCCTAAGTTTTCTAGATTTCTTCTTCCTTGTATAAGTTTGGGGTGAGTCTGTGTCCCTAGCCCTTTTGACACGTGCTCCTGGTTGGGAGCTTGTTTCAATAGTAGCATCCTTTTGAGAGGATGAAACTAGTGATGTGCTAATTTTCTTATTAAGCATCACAGTTTGTTGGGAAACTGTGGTATGGCTAGGTTTGGGTACACTTACCTCACCATCCTTATTCTTAGGGTTTCTTTTATGTTCACCATGTCCCTCACCAATCTTACCCACCTTCACACTCCCCCCTTTGCTTTTGGTAGATTTTAAAAATGGCATCTTGTGAGAGACACCGGAGTGTGGTTTCTTTGATTTGGATTTTGAAGGTTTGGATTTTGTGGCTTGGGTAGGCATCTATTGGTTCATTGACACAGATGCCATAGCCACAGTCAATGGCAAAAAAACTTGAGAGGTAGAAAGAGTAGGGACAGAAGCATTTACCTCACTTACCTGAGGGCCCTCCATGATAGGCAAATAAACAAGGGGCACCTCCTTGTGGTGATCAACTCTATTTAAATCTGCAATTATTCTTCTTTCTTGAACCCAACAATCCAGTTTGTTGGTTGGGTTCTCAATTACAAGGTTCTCACAAATATGGTTAGCAATAATCATAAAGAATCTAGCATAATAAACATTTCTAGATCTCTTTTTGATCTCCCCTAACTTGTAACCTAACTCAAACATGATAGCATCACTAAAATTATAGTAATTATCAGATGTAGAGCATGTTGAGCATGGTAGTATTGATAGAATCAAAGTTGCTTATCTTACCATAAAACACCTTGGTAACTACATCACACAGAAAACTCCACTCTTTCCTAAGACCTAGCCTCCTAATCTCACTTAACTTAGTGGTAGGAAGTGCATAGCCAATAGAATTAAGTAAGTTAACTAAATCAGCATCTGTGTGTGGTTTAGTAGTAGTGTTTTCACGAATTTTAAAGCATGCTTGAATAGTATCACTAGTTAATTCAAAATTCCTTAACTTTAATGGAGAGAGTTATTGTTTTGTCAGTTGCCTGATATATAGCAGTAGTCCACATCTCCTCCACAACTTCACAGTAAATTATAGGTGATTCCAGCATGGCATAGTTAAGCTTGCATCCCTTCACAAAATCCATCATTTTGTGATAATCTTCAGAGGCTGGAATTTCTTTGTTTACAAGAGCCACAAAGTTGTTCTTTTCACAAATAAATCTTGTCTAGGACATGATCTTGACTACTGGTGCCATTGTTAAGCAAGAAAAGTTGCAGAAAGAAAGGGGGTTTTGCTTTGAGGAAGAAGAGAGCAGTTAATTGCAATAGAGAAAGATAAAAACTAAAATAAACTTTGTTGTGCAAGACATGCCTGTACTTTATCAAGACTAAGTCAAATTGACAACCCTAAGTAAGTTGTATTGTAATCTTAGTTTGCATTTATACTTGTAATATTTAAAGTCTATAAAAATATAAAAGAGCATACTGGAGTCTTTTTGTTTAAACAGTATCAAGCCTAAGAATTCTATCTGGAAGAAGATCGTGCCTCAGAAGAATTTTGAAAAAGCTTGGAGTTGAATAAATCTGTTTGGATAAAAATACTCCAAGTCAAATATCTCTACAAGTCACAGATTTAGTGTTATAGAGAAGTCACTTGAGAACTCCAAATGACTTATCAAGAAGTCAGAAAAGCTTATAGAGAACTCACAGAAAGATATCGACAAGCCAAATTGAAGACATGAGGATTGGAGATATCGACAAGTCATTTCTTCACTAGAAAACTCAGAGTTATCAACAAGTCAACATTCATTAGAGAACTCTGAGTTATCGATAAGTCAAATTCCACTAGAGAACGCAGAGTTATCGATAAGCCAAAATTCACTAGAGAACTCTGAGTTATCGACAAGTCAAATTTGACTAGAGAACTATGAGTTATCGATAAGTCAATAAATCACTAGAGAACTCAGAGATATCGATAAGTTAAAGTAAAGATATGAAGACTAGAGATCTCGACAAGCCAAATTCTCTTATAGAAAACTCAGAGACCTCAACAAGTCAAATTAACTATGGAGTATTAGAGATCTCGAGAAGCCAATATACTTATCGAGATTTCAAGTTCTCTATAGACCAAATGAAGATCTCGAGGTAAAATCTCAAAGTACAAATTTGCAGACCAGTTCAATATCCAAGATTCAAAATCAACAAACAATCCAAACATCTGGATTGACAAGTCTACAAAAAGCAGCTTGAAGGATGTGCAAGATCAATGGTGAAGATTAACTGACAAAGGAAGATCAAAGTAAACCCAAGATGCTAAGATATGCTAAGCCAGAAATGGAGATACACTTTTCCAAAAATGGAAATGACAAGTGACAGTTTACTAAAGCTAATAGCATCTCTTATTGTACACTGTATAAACCAGCATTTAACTAAATTATAAAGTTAACACTGGTCCTTTAGTTAGAGGAAACAGTTTAGATAGAAAATCTTGTAACACTCTCAAGTAGAAGCTAAGCTCTTTATCAACAAAGAGCCTAGAAATTTTGTAGCAATAATTCTTAATTTTAATATAAAATTAAGTAAGTTTTGAAAAGATCTGTGTTCTTCATTATTGCATGTTTAATTTCTGCAGTAACACATTTCTCTGCAAGATTTAATTTACTTTGTTCAACCATAAAAAGTTCAAGAAAAGCATAAAAACAGTAAAACACATTCACCCCCCCATGTGTTATTCATTTCCGAATAAGTGGTATCAGAGAAAAATCTGAAAGTAAACAGATTCAAGATCTTGGAAAAATTAATACATAGAAAATCAGTAGCATCAAAATTCCTACATTTGATAAAGATAACTACACTCTTTAGAAAAAGAAAATGTTGCTGTTTATCAGGATGGCCAACCCACTCTGTATTCAGATTCTCAAAAACGGGCCCTTCACTTCTATGGTTAGAGTTAAAGAAACAACAGATGGTTATATGGTCATTCCAGCTCATTATGCTCCAAAAGACCCTACTGAGTACTCTGAGCCTGAAAAGGAGAAAGTTTCCCTGGATAATGGTTTGCAACTGATATTGATAGTCCCTTGACAATGTGATGTACAACAACATTGTCAATTATGACACTGCCAAGCAAATCTGGGAAAATATTGAAATACTCTGTGAAGGAACTGAGGAAGTTAGATCTAATCAAAGAAGGATACTGATTTCACAGTATAAGGGTTTCATGGCCAAGCCAAAGAAAGTATAGCTGATGTGTTTGAAAGATTCAATAAGATGATAAATGACTTACAGCTCCATGAAAAATACTATGAAGCTGAAGTAGTGAACTTAAAGTTCTTGCTTACTCTCCCTGATCATTTGGAACAAAAAATCTCAGCAATCAGGGAAGGGAGAGACTTGAGCAGAATAACACTGGAAGTTCTATATGGAATTCTTAAAACATGTGAACTAGAAATGATTCAAAGGAAATCATTGAGATCTGGTCAAGGACATGTTGTAGATGGCTCAAGTGCTTTAATTGTAAATGAAAGCCAAATATCTAATGATGAGCCAAGATTTCGAACTCCAGTTGCCTCACAGGATCAAATTATTCACAGGAACAAGTCATTCTGGAATTAGAAGAAGATGAGTTCTACACTCTTGATGAACTGGATGAGCTAGATTAGTCAATGACCTATTTGGCTAGAAAATTCTCTAACATTAGAGTAAAGAAGCCAAGATATTTCAAGGGTAAAGTGTGACGTCCCACAAATCTGGGGGTCTGGATTTGACGTCACTAACACAAAACCATTTTTAAAACATTTTCGAAAACCTATATTTTTGAAAAGATAATAAAAATCAAAGAATTTAAAACTTGAAAATTTAAAAAGAATTTAAAAAGGAAAATAATTTAAACCCCCTAAAAACAGGATCGCATACAGGTTACAACATTAAAATTAGAATCAACCACTATTATTAAAAAATAATATCTTTTACAACTTTAAGTCATCTTCGATAAGAAGAATCACGATTACTCTATTTACAAACCTGATTTACAACTAAATCTCAATAAACAACTCTAACTCGAACCTTCTTCAACAATCCCTTGGATACTTTTTTTGACCTTTGAATAACTTAACCATTCTTACTTTTCGTCTAGCCTTAGCTATCGAACTTGAACAACTTATTTTTAAGCCTTTCTAAAATGGTTATAGGAAAAGCAAGGGTAAGCAACAATGCTCAACAAGTACCAATGTAGCAACAACAATTTGAAATAGTTCATCAAGAGTTCACAATCTCGGGGTAGTAAATAAAAAGATTCACCAATCTTTGATTCAATTGAAACTAGGAAATCCAATCATTCAAAGAAATTATTGAATTGGACTTACATCATTTTACTAAAAACCGAAGGTTAGGCTGCTGATCAGTCACGCACTAACCCAGAACATGACATACAACCATGTTCTCTAGACTGGATCCAAGGTATACATTGGACTATATTTGACCACGAATCTGGTCTGACCACGAATCTGGTCCACATATTTTATAAAAACAATCCAATTCTAATAATTCAATTCAATAAAAACATTCATTTCCATAAAGTGAATCATTATCAGCAGTTATAAAACATTTAACTCAACGATATGTAAAACATTTAACTATTCTGAACTTGAGAATAGAAAAGCAATATTTGCATAATCATAAGCAGTTGAGTATGAAAAATATTGAATTATTCTGGAATTAGAATAATGTAGAAAACTTGCATAATAGGGTTCAAAATAGACATCACTTGAACAATAAGTAAATATAGGGATACTTGCCTTAAATTCAATTCTCAACTCACAGCTTAGTCTCGTAACAGCATTGTCTATTTACAGCACATAGCTGCTTTCTTGACTTGTTCCTTATTCGCTTTGCGACACCATTCGACCTTCTGTACGTCTTCGATATTGCGCGTCTCGTTCAGATCTTTTACGAGAATAACACAATACTTTAATCACTAAATAGTCTATCGACTTTAACTTATAATCGACAAACTCAGCATCTATAACCCTTCCCATATACATGCCACGTACACGAATAAACCCTTAACACATAATCATTCTTTGACTCCATCACAACTATTCTATAAATCAATACGAGTTCATACCATATGAAAATCTGACATTATCTCCTCTATTTATTAGACTATCCCCCTGTTATTCCATTTCAATCAACAACCAATCATGATATCAATACTTATTTTGATGTCACATCAAATTAGATATCAATATGAACTTTGATGCTCACAACATCCCATACTGAAGTCAACGTCAATCATCTATATTAATACCCCCTTTGATATTAACAGCAAAATAAATATCACCAATCTTTTCACATAATCAAAATCACGCATAAACTCAAAAACAAGTCAAAAATTCGAATTAAAATTTGGGAAAAACCCAAAACTCGCTTTTAACCGAATCTTAACCAAAATCATGAAGTCTATATACCAAAATGATCCTCAGGACCTCTATAATCATATTCTAACACCAAATCATTCAAACAATTGCATGAAATTCAAAACCGAATTTAAAAGAATAAAATAAAAATATAAAATTGAAAAATAATTAACCTTATTCAAAGATTTTGATACGGATACGATCGTCTCGTCGAGAACTTCGATTTGACTATTCATACGCCTCCATCAGATTCCAATAACGTCCTCAAATCCTCGTTTGATTGCGAAGAATACGAAGAACACTGTTCGCTTCTCTGGATAGTTATAAGATTTTACTGTATAATAATGTTTATCTGTATAAAATAAGGCCCGGTGAAGGCTATTTATATTTACAAGAAATTAGGACCCCGTTGGATCATGTCGGATATAAAAATCCAATACTTAATAGCTAAGAATAAATAAAACTGATCCAAACGGTCCTCGTTTTAGGATAAACATCAAAACCGGGTTTTTAAATACAGTTTTGGGGCTCAGCGCTTTTGGTTGCACGTATTACGAAAAAATAAGATAGTATTGCACGTACTACGAGAAGATAATATAATACTTTAATCAAAATATATTGGATAACTATCCAGATTGCATGTATATTGAGACGATAAAATAATATTTTAATACCCATAAAACCGACCTGGAATCTTTACCGATAAAACCGTACTCCGGTCGAAAAACTCAAAACACGAAAAGTGTTTGAAATAATCAAATTAGGCTAGAAATCATTTTTCGGAAATATTTCGGTTTGTAGATTCCCCACGCAGTTGAAGTTGCGGGTTTCCGAATAATCACAAATAATATTTAATTAGAAAAATTATCAAATAATTATGTAAATCATTTATAAAATAATATAACAACCAATATTTCACTTGTAAAATATCTAAATAATATATGGCTCATTCTGAGAATATTAATAATCCAAACTCACAATTATGGCACATATAAACCACAATTACTAAAAAATATATACTTATAACTTTACAGAAAATCCATATATAATATTCATAATTTTTTTCTTTTTTTACTGCTGATACGATCAGAACCACATGTATCACTTAATCACATAACAATTATACTCACATAAATAATAAATCTGTATTTTAGAAACAATATATGAACTTTGGTTTAGAAAGAAATTTACACATCGATAACACAATAACCCGGATAACATTTTGAAACTTATACAAGCTGGAATAAAATATTAAATTTTATTCCTTTCTTTTTAGGAAAATTACTTTTATAAGAATAAATAAATTTTGAAAAGTCCGGGTCTCTATATAAAGGACAGTCTTTCAACAAAGACAACAGCTGGAAAGGAAAAGGGAAATACATATCTGATAGCAAAAATGGCTACAAAACTGGATCTGTTGATTGATCAAAGATAAGGTGCTTTAACTGTGATGAACTAAGTCATTTTTCTACAGAATGCAGGAAACCCAAGAAAGCAAAGAAATACAAAGCTTATCTTGAACTGGAAGCAAATTATGAAGCTCTTCTAAAGAAACAACAAAGTAAAGCTTATATTGCATAAGAAAAAAGTTGGGATGACTCTGATAATGATGAAGATGAGGAAGTTGGAAACTATGCTTTAATGGCCTTGGAGCAAGGAGAATCATCCTCATCAAAATCACAGGTACCAACTGTCACTACCATTGATTTAAATGTGAGTCAATATAAGGAAACTGTAGAAAAGATGAGCACAGAAATGTTTCATATACATACAAGTATGGTTGCTGCTAATGAAGAAGTTAGCAGACATAAAAAGATAAATGAGAAGCTTGAAAGTGAGAAACAAGAAGCTGTTTTGTTGTTGGTGGAGCTTGAAACTGTAAGATACGAAAATGCATATCTGAAGAACAAGCTCAAGTGTGCAAGTGAAATTGAAGCAGTGCTAAGGGAGAAACTGGAAAAGAATGGAGTTAAATTGAAATCCTTCAAGAATGCATCTGAGTTAATTGGACAGTACCATGAGAAAAATAAGCCATGTGCAAACATTGCTATTGTTCTTGACTATGATGCCTTGAACAACAAAAAGAAAGATATAAGTGATAAAGGAAAAGCAACAGAAAATGAAAATGTTCCAGCAATGCTGTAAAAGGTTATCGCACCTATGTTCAAGGCATGTGAAGTTAATTTCAGTGAAGAAGAGTTGATTATCAAGCAAGAAATTGTTGATGAAGATAAAGAGAAAAAATATACAGAAATAACTCCATCTTCCAAAGATGAAGAGAAGCTCATGGACAAACAAAAATCCAAGACACTTGTCAAAGAGACCAAGACTGAAGATGCAAGAAAGAAGAAGAAAAATAGAAATGGGAAAATTGGGATAAACAAAAGCAATAATTTTGCTTATGTTGCAGATGCTCCAAGAAAGAAGTGTGAAAAATGTGGCTCTGTAAATCATCTAACTCACCTTTGTAAAAAGGTTGTTAGCAAGCCAGTTGAAGGAGCATGCAAGTACAATGAAGCAGATGCAAATGATCCCTACTCATTCTATGACAAGTTTGACTGTATCCCTTACAACTTGAAAGTGATGAAGAGTTACCACAAACTGAGAGTAGATCTTAAAGAAACAAAAATTGGGTCTACATCAGATAGATAAAATGCACAACAGTCATTGAATTCTATTTTGTCTGAAACAACTCATTCTACTTCTGCTAAATCAGTTAACAAGAAGAAAGTATCCAACACTACTTGAGTTGCTAAACACACTTAAAACTCATTGTGTGCAGGGCAAAATGAAGAAGGTCATATGGATCATTGATAGTGGATGTTCCAGACATATGGCAGGTGATAAGGCCCTGCTATCACATTTTGAGGAGAAGGCTATCCCTTTGGTGACCTTTGGAGACAACAGCAAAGGATTCACAATGGGATATGGCAAGATTATTTCTGAAAATATTGTCATTGATGATGTAGCACTGGTAGCTGGTCTTGAAGTGAATCTTCTCAGTGTTAGCCAATTTATAGACAAAGGCTTTGAAGTCTTATTTAACAAAGAAGAACGTACTTTTATCAGCAAGAAAACTGGTGAAGTTGCTCTAAAAGGAGCAAGGAAAGGAAGCTTTTTTGCTGCAGACTTGGACTCAACAAATAAGAATGGAATTTGTTGCTTCTACACCAAGGCATCAGAAGAACAAAGCAAGCTATGACATAAGAAGTTGTCTCACTTAAATTTCAAGGCTATTAACACCTTGGTCAAAAAGGAGTTAGTGAGAGACATGCCTAAACTGGAGTTTACTCAAGTTGAAGTTTGTGAAGCTTGTCAGAAAGGAAAAATGAAAAGATCAAGTCACAAGTCAAAAACTTTGAATTTTATAAGTGCACCATTGCAACTTATTCACATGGACTTATTTGGGCCAGTAAATGTCTTATCAATTTCAAGGAACAAATATGCACTTATGATGGTGGATGATTTCTCAAGATAAACTTGGGTAGAGTTCATGCACTTTAAAGATGAAAATCCACATATCATAATTGAGCACATCAAGAAGGTAGAGAAATAGGCTGAAGATCAAAATTGTGTGAAAAGATTGAGAAGTGATAATGGAACAGAATTCAGGAATACAATTTTGATTGAATTTTGCAAAAACAAAGGGATTGTTCACGAATTCTCAGCAGCAAGAACACCTCAAAAAAATGGAGTAGTTGAAAGAAAGAACAGAACATTAGTTGAAGCTGCTAGGACAATGCTGCAAGATGCCAAGTTGCCAACAAGTTTCTGGGAAGAAGTTGTTAACACTGCATGTTACACTCAGAACATATATCTCATTAACAAGGCACATGACAAATCACCTTACTCAATCATGTCTAAGAGAAAGCCTACTGTAAAGCATCTTCATGTGTTTGGAAGCAAGTGTTATATTTTGAAAGACAACTCTGAATATGTGGGAAAATTTGACTCAAAAGTTTTTGAAGCAAACTTTCTGGGATATTCACTGGAAAGAACTGCCTACAAGGTTTATTTGATAAATCAAAAAAAGGTAATGGAAAGCGCAAATGTGACTTTTGATGATGACAAGTGTCCAGGCTTGGAATGCCTTGATGAAAATGAAGCCCTTGCATTTGAAAACCTCAATATTGATAGTGATTCTGATGGTAAAGATGAAGTCAATGCACAACAGATGTTGAATGAAGAGATTACTGAACAGGAAAATCATGGGAATGAAAGCTCATCTCAAACACCTGAATTTGATAGCACAAACTCAGGGGGAGAAAAAGAAGAAGGATCTAGCAGTCATACCAATAATGAAGAGAATGATGAAGGAACAAGTCAACAAACTCATAAAAGGAAGTGGGATAGAAGTCACACTAGAGAAGCAATTATCGGTGATCCTACTGCTGGTATGAGGACTAGAAGTGTAACTGCTAATGAGTGCCTACATGCATGCTTTCTGTTTCAAATAGAACCCAAGAAAACTGAAGAAGCTCTAATGGATCCTGATTGGATATCTGCAATGCAAGAGGAGCTTAATCAGTTTGAAAGGAACAAAGTGTGGGAGTTAATTCCTGCACCAAAGAATAGAAGCATAATTGAAACAAAATGGGTGTTCGGGAACAAGATGGATGAAAATGGTATAGTTACCAGAAACAAAGTAAGGTTAGTTGCAAAAGATTACTCTCAAGAAGAAGGAATTGATTATGATGAAAATTTTGCTACAGTTGCAAGACTTGAAGCAATAAGGATTTTTCTAGCATTTAGTGCACATTCAAATTTTAAAGTGTATCAAATGGATGTCAAGAGTGCCTTCCTAAATGGTGAGTTAGAAGAAGAAGTTTATGTGCAACAATTACCTGGCTTTGAAGATCCAGACTTTCCAAATTTTGTGTACAAAGTACTCAAGGCTCTATATGGACTAAAGCAGGCACCTAGAACTTGATATGATATATTGTCTGAATTCCTTCTGGAACATGGTTTTACTAGAGGTACTATTGACAAGACTCTCTTCTACAAGAAACATGGTGAAGATATGATCCTAGTTCAGATCTATGTGGATGATATCATCTTTGGCTCTACAAATGAAAAGCTTTGCCAAAGTTGTTCTAAGCTTATGCAGAGTGAATATGAAATGAGTATGATGGGGGAATTAAGTTACTTTTTTGGACTACAAGTCAGTCAAAGAAGTGATGGGATCTTCATCAGCCAAACTAAGTATGTTATGGACTTATTGAAAAAGTTTGGTATGATTAATTGTTCACCTGCTTCTACACCTATGTCTACAGCAATAAAGTTGGATGAAGATAGAAAAGGTAAGAGTGTAGATATTTCAAGCTATAGAGGAATGATTGGATCATTGCTTTACTTAACTGCAAGTAGACCAAACATCATATTTGTAACATGTCTATGTGCAAGATTTCAAGCCAATCCAAAAGAATCACATTTGATGGTTGTGAAGAGGATTTTCAGATATTTGAAGGGGGCTCCAAACTTGGGATTATGGTATCCTAAGGGAACGGGTTTTGAAGCCGTTGGCTACACAAATGCAGATTTTGCTGGATGCAGGGTTGACCAAAAGAGTACTAGTGGGAGCTGTCAATTTCTTGGTCAAAGACTTGTATCCTGGTATAGCAAGAAACAATAATATGTATCAACTTCTACAGCAGATGCTGAATACATAGATGCAGGAAGTTGTTGTGCTCAAGTGCTTTCGATTAGAAATCAGCTAATGGATTATGGCCTAGTATTGCACAAAATTCCTATCATGTGTGACAATACTAGTGCTATATCTATAGTGGTTAATCCAGTTAATCATTCTAGAACAAAGCACATTGATGTAAGGTACCATTTTATTAGAGAACATGCTATAAATGGTACCATTGAGCTCATTTTTGTTCCAACATAAAAACAATTGGATGATATTTTTACTAAACCTTTGGATGAAGTAACTTTCACTGGACTTGTAGGTAAAATTGGAATGCTTAATTCTTCATCCTAAGGCAAGAACTCAGTTAATGTTTTACAGCAGATTAATTTCTAGTAAATCAAAATTAATTTGATTTAATTAGAAATTAACTGAAATATGAATTATAAATATTTCAGAAATCTCTGCATATTCATTTTTCAAAACAAAAATTTTAGCTTAAAATTTTTCAAATTCTAAGTAAACTGCTCGTTTGTTAATTTACATCTTTAATATGTAAAATTAACACAAGGCAGAATTAAGTTGATTCAAAGGTATATAGAGAACTGAGTTCTCGATAAGTCTAATTGACTTCTCGACAAGTCATTTTAAGACTTCTCGAGTGAGTTCTCGATAAGTTAATTTACTGACTTCTCGTGTGACTTATCGATAAGCTTAAATATGACTTATCGATAAGTCCTTGTAAAGTTCTCTAAAGGTATTATTTCATAGAGTTCTCTACAAGTACAATTTTTAAACTTATCAATAACTCAGAACTGAAATAATTTAATTTAATAAATTATTTTGGTAAAATACTTTTGGAAAATTCATTCTAATTTTATTTTGAATTTATTCAAATAAAAGTTGGAATTCATTCAGTCCATTTTTGGACAAACTGGGTATTTATTGAAAGAGATGTGTCCAAAGTCCAATCATGAATGATGATTTAGGAATAACTTTTATGTAATTTGTTTTAATTTCATTGATATTAATAAAAGACTTGTTTTGGTTTTATTGCGGGCTTTATCTATTTAAGTGTTCAAATAAGATATACCATAGTTTAGAGTAAAGCTTTTTATGGATTATGATGAGATCATAATAATGAGACCTAAAAGATGATAACTCTAAACTTAAATATTTCCTGGTCGTAGGATTACTAACTGGTAATTAGTAATCCGCAAAGATCGGTACATACTATGCTTGCTTCATTATGAAGGATGTCTGTTCTCATAGACATTTGTGTGGTGACACTATAGCTAGTATGTAGGTGCTTATTATAGAATAAGTTCACTGAACATGACTCACACAGCTGAACAACTGATGGAGATCACTCACGTGTCAGCAGTTGTTCACATAGTGATAGTTGTACAAGTATCCTTAGACTTGAGGTCATCATAGTCATCTTGTGTACACTGAACTATGCTTTGGTTTAGTTCTTAGTCTCCAGGAACACTTTTAAGGGCTCTACTGGGTATAGGAATTCGTATACAAAGATAGCGTATGATCAATAAAGGATCTACCCCTTCCAGTGAAGGAAGAGAATGTTCAATGTTGATCCACTTATGCTAGTTCAGGAATCTCTGGCCAGAGTGAATGAAATTAGAAAGGAGTTTCTAATTTACATTAAATAGAACTAAGCATAGTGAATGGGAAAGCAAATGATTAAATAAGATAGACTTGACACAAGTTCCATGCCTTGTATTTAATCATAACATTGCAGGGTAGAAGGAATTGATTGTACGGTAACTACTAACTGAATAGGTTCTTGGTATTCTAAGCAGTGAATTCGTATTATCCGGATAGTCGCGATATGCTGAGAAGTATCCCTCACGATGTAGAATAAATATAATTAATTTATTAATTAATCATATTTAATGAATTAGAGAATTTATATAAATAATGATAAAATAGTTTTATTATTATTTATTTCTACTACCGGCTTAATATTGAACCTACAGGGTCACACCATAAAAGAGAATGATTTAATGGTGGAGGAATTAATTAATAATGACTGGTAATTATTTATTTGTGAAATAAATAATTAATTAGCAGATTTAATAATTGATTAAATGAGATTTATTAAATTCTTAATATTATTAATTAAGAATTTAATTTTGGAAATTAAATCAAGTGAGAGAATTATTTTTCTAAAGTGTTTAGAAAAGGGATTAATGATTAAAAGGTGTTTTAATTATTAGTTAATTGGTTAATAAGAATAATCAATTAAAGGGTTAATAATAATAATATTTTATGAAAATTTTCAGCTGAAAATTTTGCCTATAAATATACTATTATAAACCCTATTTGCCTCAACCCAAATAATTAACCCTAATTCTAAAGTAGAACAAGAGGGAGGCAACTAATTCTCTCAACCTCTTCCTTCTCCATCACATTGTACTCTTGGTGGATACAGGTGGAGTGCTTCACACTTGAGGAGCAGCTGCTAGGGATTTCCGTTCATCGTTCTTGGATCGCTATTAAAGACCTCCATCTTTCCATTAACGTAAAGCTTCTTAAGGTAAACATACTGAACTACGAATTAAATATTATTTTTCGCATGGATCCTGCGGAGGGTTTCGGTTTTTTTTAAGATTTAAATTTACGTTTTCGTTGCGTTTATGTGCTAAAAACCCTTCATTTATTTGACATCTTGATAAGTCATTTCTTAGTTCTCTATAAGAGTAATTTAAAATGACTTCTCGATATGTTTTTCATCTCTTAAAATGACTTCTCGATAGGCTAATTCCAAACGTCTATTTTTGAGTTCTCGACAAGTCATTTGCTTTTACTATAAATACCCAGACATCTTGATACATATACATACTTACAACTTTCGAGATCTCAAGTGACCTAGCTCTTCAAGCAAAAACCGATTCTCTCTCGTTTTCACTTCTTTCCCAAAAAAAATTCTTACCCACTCATGCTCATCAATCAACAATGGCACTAAATATTGCAAAAGCCTCTATTCCAGAGAAAGGAACAAACTACCTCGCTTTTACTGATGCTAACCAAGCTCCTGACAGTTTCAAGGGGTTTGTGAAACTTTTGGCTGAATCTTATCTTGCAGGAGCTTTGACTGCAAATCCTGTTCTGTATCTGGATGTTCTGCATAAATTCTGGACTACAGCAGTAGTGAAGACTGATATGAATGACAACTCTCTCTCTCTCTATGGTGGTGACATGCACAATTGGAGGCCAGCTAATAGAGTTTAATGAACAAGATGTGAATAGAGCTTTGGGGCTGCCAACTGAAAATCTGGTGGAGGTACCAACTCCTGATGAATTGACAGAGTTCATGGACTTCATCAACTATGGTGGAAGAATCAACCTGTCAAGCTTGAACAGAACAAATCTAAGGTAGGAGTGGTCCTTTCTCGTTGATTCTGTGGTGAGGGCCTTCACATGTAGGAAGACAGGATATGATAACATTTCAAGTATGGTGCAAAAGCTGGTGTACTCAATTGCCCACAACAGACACTTGAATGTTGGTCTATTGATCCTGGAAGAACTTGCAACCAGGCTAACAATGCCCCTATCAGCTAGAGGTAGGGGAATTTTCTTTCCTAGATTTATTATGTCCACTTTAAATCATAAAGTAGCAGACATACATTTATTGAATGGTATAGATAGCACAAAAATAGGTAATTGTAAGCAAGTGTCCAAAATAATATTTGGTTCACTTACTACAAAGAATAAGGTAAATGTAAGTCTGAAAATCACTCCATTTATATTGGAGAGGTTTAGGACTTACCCTTATCCAATGCCTAACATGAGATCAAATGTACAATCTAGCATAGCTATGATCCCTGAACCTGTGGAAGTACAAATACAGGAACACCCACAGGGATCTTCCCAAACTAAAACCATTCCTTCAAAACCTGTAGAAGCTAGGAAACCAACCACATCATCTTCTCAAAAGGATGAGGTGAGTAAAAAGAAAAGAAAGGGGGTAACTTTAGCAGTTATAACTGAGAGTGGTGATGATCAAGCAGAAGTTGAGTCACCTTTGGTCAAGAGATCCAAAAGAAGTAAGAAATATGAGCTGACCACTCAAGCCACCTCTGTGTCCTCCTAACAGAATGCAGTTGTAACAATGGGGACTAAACAGACTCTAGATGCATCCTCTCAACAGGGTGTATCTATTGAAAAGAGCATCCACCCCAATACACCATGTAAAGAGTCTGCACAGCCTGCACATGAAGCAATTCAAGTGTATGGTAGGAGGAATAAGGATGGTACACACGGTGAAGGCACATCTCTTGAAGCTCCCTCATATATTCAAGGGGAGATGCCAACACTCACATCTGAGCAACAATCTCTCGTATCTCAAATTTCTTCTCTACCAACTGCACTAGAATCTGATTCTCAAGCGCAAGCTAAATCAAGTGACTTGGTTCAAAAAACCTTGCTCACCACCCAGACACTTCATTTAGATGGTGAGAGGCTACTAGCTGGGGTAGACCTTGATGTACCATCAAAAATATGGGGGATTCATCAGTTTTCACTGAAGACCCCATAGATGTATCAAATGCACCTTCATGTGTAAATCAGTCTTCACAGACTATAAGGTTTGAGGGTAGTACTCCTGAGGGGGAGCTATCTAAATCCTCTCCAATTCAATTGAAGGTTCCTCATGTAGGGATAACTCCCCTCAAAACCCTAGCAGAAATTGTTTTGGCAGTTGATGCTAGGAGTACAATTGCCAATGATCCTGTAATAGGGGTGGCAAGTATAGCACATTCAGGTGACAATGTGGTGCAAGACACACAAGGGTTTGAGACTGGTGCACATGGCAGTAACCTAGTCAAATCCCCTCCAATTCAATTGGAGGTTCCCACAACTAGTATGAAACAACAACTAGCCATAGCACAGAGCAATCTGTGAGTAAAACTGTGACTTCAGTCACAGGTGTTTCTGAACCCTCAACTTCACAACCTCAACAACCGCACATTCTATCACAATGGCTGCAAGAATCTGGTTCTCAACCTACATCAATTGATGTTCTTCTAGTTGAATAGATTTCTGGACTGACAAACATCTCTTAACATCTACTCACTTCTGATATGAGCAATCAAGACTATCAAGCCATCATGCTCACTTACAATGAATATGTTGAAAACATAAGGAGAAGATTGTGAATGATGAAGAACAGGATGGTAATGTGGATGCATGGCTCTCTCAGGATTTTGTGTTGGAAATGGATCAAGTCTTGGCTAAATTCAGGGAGGAGTATGTTATAATTATTGGAAGCAATGCAAAGGCCTTGACCCCACAAGAGATGTATGATACAGTTACAGAGGTGCACAAAGCTCAGTTCAAGGCTTTTCATCTTTTTGGTAAAGCTCTTGAAGTCAAGACGACTGGTCATGAGGATAAAATCAGGAAGCTGGTGAAGGATAAGATGGATGAGATTATACCATCTCAAGTAAAGATCACTTCTAAATTCAATCACTTTGCTGAGCAAATGTCAAGGATGGATCTTACTACAATTGAGAAGGAAGTTAAAAATCTTAAACAATCCTTTATCTCTCTTCATACAGTTGTCCAGCAACAAATCACTCATTCAAATGACACTAAGGTCAAGCTGGAACAACTTCATCAGAGCAGATATGAGCCTTCAGCCTTGCTTAAGGAAGGCATCAAACAGGCTGTAGAAGAAACCTTTGGCACATCTACTAGCTCTTATCATCCTGGATCAACTTCCACAAATCTGTAAATTTAATCTCTACAAAGCCAAGTCTCAGCACTGCAAAATTCAAATGCTTCTCTCACTGCACAAGTTCAAGCCTTGACTTCTCTAGTCAAGAGCCAACAGACCGACATCCAATCCTTGGTGGACTCCCACAAACACCTACAAATACAAAATTCAGTTACTTTGGGGGCCATCATGGGTAAGCTCAATATTCCATTGCATGCACTACCTGAAGCTGTGAGGTCTGAAATTCCTACTCCCCTTCTCATGCCTGCCAACAAGACTAAGGGGGAGATAAAGGCTAGGCTAGCACAATCTAGATTATCTACTCAACATGTCCAAGGTGCTGAAAAGAGCTTAAGTCAAGAAGTTGATATTAGAATGGAGAGGCTTATTAAAGCAGCTGAGGGACCCAGTCTAAACAGAGAATTTGATGAATTGCTTAAGGCACTCAGGACTTCTCTCAATGACAATTTCTTCACCTACAAGAAAGCCTTGGACAGGACAATAAACTCAATAAGGGTGATCTTGGTGGCAAAATACAACTTCAAGGAAAGAAGGATAGTGGTCAACATAAATAACTCAGGGTAGACAGGTGTATGCAAGTGTCCCTCAATTGTCTTATCTCTAGCAGGGCATCTGAGTTAGACATTCTAATAAACAAATTCAAAGTGGTAATTTATGAAGACATTCTCTTGCTAATAGAATTAAATAATGCACAAGTGGCTGCTTTTCCAGAAGCTTATCTACAGCCTAGCAAGGGAGTGGCATACATCTGTCATGGCCAACAAAAAGCTTATCATGACTCTGGAGACTGAGTTGAAAACAAAAAAAGGAACAAGACTTTTGAAAATGAGGAGATGATAAAGCTGTTGAAAAGATACTTGAGTGATGTTGAAGCCAACTTGCCTAGAACTCAAATCAACAAAGATAACTAGAATGATGATGAGCAGAAGAAAGATAATCAAAATCCTTATGGCTCAAATCCAAGTCAATCCACTAAGCCATCTGACAGCAAGGGTGGTGAGAAGAAGAAGGAGGATGATAAGAAAAATGATGAGAAGAAGAGAGCCAATGAGAGAAGAAGTAAAAGGAGACATGATGGCTCAAAACCACAGAAAACCCTAAAAATCCAAACAGCTCTAGCTCAACCTCTAGCCAAAACTTCTGTATCAACAACCTCAATCAAAAACCACTCTCAACCTCTAACCCAAAATTTCTGTACAAACAAACAGCCAACTCTTTCCTAAAAATTTCAATCACCACAAGCCAAACAAGTCTCAAGAAAATCATAACCTTACCTTTAGTCAAGCCTTCGCTAAAAGTCAATCTCAAATCTGTTGGGAGAAAGTCTAAGAAAGCCAAGCTTACAAAGAAAGAAGAAGTCACTGAAAGGGCCATCTGGAACTATTTCAAGCAATCTGACTTTCTACCTTTAAATTGGTGCATCTCATATGAAGATCATTTTTAACAACTTGCTGAGGAAATAGTCAGAGTCTGGGTTGTATCTCTTAGGGAAGTTAGAATTTTCTATGAAGATGGGTCCTTCACCCTTCTTGGCAGTGATTTAATGGATTCTCCTTCTCCCACAGAAATTAAGAGAATAATAAGTTTGCTAAAGGACAAGGATACTGCTACAAAGGCATGGAGATCAGTTATAGCTGAATGGTTGACTGAAAGGGAAGAAACAAGAAAAAGAAATGAGGCTGAATCTGAAGAGAGAAGGAGGAAGTATGATGAAGAAATTGAGATGTTCATAAAAAGATCATAAGAGCTCAAGGTCAAAGGAATGAGTAGAATCTCCAAGGATGGGAAATTTCTAAACATCAAAGCTGGTGGATTCTCAAAATTTAGGATTGATTTTCTAGACAGTGGTTATCCAAAGTTTGCAAGACAAAAACTTGTAGAAGCTCTAAGTGAAACACCTATTATAGAAGAACTGGAAATTTTTGATCACTTGAAGGATGTTCTTAGGGAAGAAGCAGATACAAAAACTCTCTTTACCTGATACTTGTAGCCGTTAAACTTTATAAATCTCCTAATGTATAAAAGTTGTAATTCTATCAAGCTTTATGTATTGATTTCATTTTTCATTTTTTTTAACTTGGGGTTAGTCTTGTTAACAGGCATGAATTTGTGTTAAGCAATCTTCTCACAATTTGGGGGAGATTGTTGTGCAAGACATGCATGTACTTTAACAAGACTAAGTCAAATTGACAACCCTAAGTAAGTTGTATTTTAATCTTAGTTTGCATTTGTACTTGTAACATTTAAAGTCTATAAAAATGTAAAAGAGCAGGCTGGAGTCTTTTTGTTTAAACAATATCAAGCCTAAGGATTCTATCTGGAAGAAGATAAAGAAGATCATGCCTTAGAAGAATTTTGAAGAAGCTTGGAGTTGAATAAATCTGTTTGGATAAAAATACTCTAAGTCAAAGATCTCTACAAGTCACAGATTTAGTGTTATAGAGAAGTCACTCGAGAACTCCAAATGACTTATCGAGAAGTCAGAAAAACTTATAGAGAACTCACAGAGAGATATCGACAAGCCAAATTAAAGACATGAGGATTGGAGATATCGACAAGTCATTTCTTCACTAGAAAACTCAGAGTTATCGACAAGTCAACATTCATTAGAGAACTCTGAGTTATCGATAAGTCAAATTCCACTAGAGAACTCAGAGATATCGATAAGCCAAAATTCACTAGAGAACTCTGAGTTATCGACAAGTCAAATTTGACTAGAGAACTCTGAGTTATCGATAAGTCAATAAACCACTGGAGAACTCAGAGATATCGATAAGTTAAAGTGAAGATATAAAGACTAGAGATCCCGACAAGCCAAATTCTCATAAAGAGAACTCAGAGACCTCTACAAGTCAAATTAACTATGGAGTATTAGAGATCTCGATAAGCCAATATACTTATCGAGATGTCAAGTTCTCTATAGACCAAATAAAGATCTCGAGGTAAAATTTCAAAGTACAAATTTGTAGACCAGTTCGATATCCAAGATTCATAATCAACAAACAATCCAAACAGCTGGATTGACAAGTCTACAAAAAGCAGCTTGAAGGATGTGCAAGATCAATGGTGAAGATTAACTGACAAAGGAAGATCAAAGTAAACACAGGATACTAAGATATGCTAAGCCAGAAATGGAAGATACACTTTTCCTAAAATGGAAATGACAAGTGACAGTTTACTAAAGCTAACAGCATGTCTTATTGTACACTGTGTAAACCAGTAGTTAACTAAATTATAAAGTTAACACCGGTCCTTTAGTTAGAGGAAACAATTTAGATAGAAAATCTTGTAACACTCTAAAGTAGAAGCTAAGCTCTTTATCAACAAAGAGCCTAGAAATTTTATAGCAGAACATTTTTAATTTTAATATAAAATTAAGTAAGTTTTGAAAAGATCTGTGTTCTTTATTATTGCATTTTTAATTTATGTAGTAACACATTTCTCTATAAGATTTAATTTACTTTGTTCAACCATAAAAAGTTCAAGAAAAGCATAAAAATAGTAAAACACATTCACCCCCCCCCCCCATGTGTGTTATTCATTTCCTAACAAACTTGAAGTAAGGCTTTTATGTATTCTCAGATAAAATGGGATAAAAAGTAAAGGTAAAAATTAAAGACCCAATGAAAATTGCCCAAAATAGCCGTTTAAAAATAAAATAAACTGTCAAAATTCTATCAATTATCCGTCGTGATATACTTACAGACTGTAAGTAAATCTGATGGATAATGTTCCGAATTTTAACGGCTAAGATGTAGACACTTCGATAGATGAGAATAAAGCAATTATCCGTTGGATTTTAAAATAATCCAGAAAAGTAATTGATTTTTACCAGGCTATTCTATTTCGACGGATGATCAAACTCGATGGATAATAAACATCCGTCGAGATGAAGATTTTGACTTAGCCAAATTTTCATTCAAAATAGAAAAATCAATTAAGTTTCTGGCTGCATTCCAACTAGCAAAATTATCAAAAGTAATTTAAGAATAATTAAGCATACCTAACTCACTTACCAACCTCGTGAAGGTGGATTCATCAAGTGGCTTGATAAAAATATCTGCAAGTTGCTTCTCACTTGGAACAAAGTGAAGTTCCACAGTACCACTCTCTACATGTTCCCTAATAAAGTGATACTTGATGTCTATGTGCTTTGTTCTTGAATGTTGTACTGGATTTTCAGTAATGGCAATTGCACTTGTGTTATCACAGAAAATAGGAATTCTGTCCACTTGCAGACCATAGTCCAACAATTATTTTTTCATCCATAGAATATGTGCACAGCAACTGCCAGCAGCAATATATTCAGCCTCAGTTGTAGAAGTGGAGACTGGATTTTGTTTTTTACTGAACCAGGATACTAGCTTGTTTCCTAGAAATTGACAGGTTCTTGTAGTACTTTTTCTATCAATTTTGCACCCTGCATAGTCTGCATCTAAATAACCAGTTAGATCAAAACCAGAATCTCCAAGGTACCAAATGCCAAGTTTTGGTGTTCCCTTGAGATATCTGAAAATCCTCTTTATAGCTATTAAATGAGACTCTCTAGGATCAGCCTGAAATCTAGCACAAAGACAAGTAGCAAACATTATATCTGGCCTACTAGTTGTTAAGTATAAAAGTGAGCCAACCTTGCATCTATAGCTTGAAATATCCACACACTTTTCAGTAGTGTTTAATTCAAGTTTAGTTGCTGTGGCCATGGAAGTTTTTGCAGATGTTCAATCCATTAGATCAAACTTCTTTAAAAGATCATAAATATATTTGGTTTGACTAATGAAAATTCTATCATTAACTTTCATAACTTGTAAACCAAAAAAGTTTAGTTCTCTCATCATGCTCATTTCATACTTACTTTACATCAATTTGCAAACTTTTTGCAAAGTTTTTCATCTGTAGAGCCAAATATAATATCATCTACATAAATTTGAACAAGTATACAAGAACCATTAACATTTCTAAAGAATAAAGTTTTATTAACGGTACCTCTTGTGAAATGATTTTCTAAGAGAAACTTTGACAAAGTATCATACCAGGCTCTAGGTGCTTGCTTCAATCCATAAAGTGCTTTCAAAAGATAGTAGACATATTCTGGAAAATTTGGATCTTCAAAACCAGGAGGCTGACTGACATAAACTTCCTCCTCCAAATCTCTATTCAGAAAGGCACTTTTCACATCCATTTTATAGACTTTGAAATTGGCATGGGCTGCATATGCTAAGAAAATTCTGATGACTTCAAGTCTTGCAACAGGAGCAAAGGTTTCATCAAAATCTATTTCTTCTTGTTGACAATATCCCTTAGCAACCAATCTAGCTTTGTTCCTGATAACTATGTCATTTTCATCCATCTTATTTCTGAATACCTACTTGGTGTCAATTAGATTCTTTCCTTTAGGCTTGGGAACCAGCTTACATACTTTATTCCTTTCAAATTGGTTTAGCTCTTCCTGCATAGTTAAAACCCAATCAGGATCCAACAAAGCTTCTTCTACCTTCTTTGATTCTTCCTTTGAGAGAAAGGTGTTATAAAGACATTCTTCTTGAGTTGCGTTTTTTGTTTGAACTCTAGAAGATGCATCACCAATGATCAGTTCAAAAGGGTGATCTTTAGTCCATTTTCTTTGTTGTGGTAGATTAGCTCTAGATGAAGAGGCATCATCATTGTCTTGATGTGTGACTGAGTTTTGATTAGAAGAAATTCCCCCTGAGTTTGTGGATCTTTGATTTGAAGAAGGATTTCTTTCTGTAAGTGATCTATTTTGACTCTCAGATCCTCTCATTGTTCCGATGGATGATGCACTTTGGATCCCAACGAATAAAGCTGATTGTCTACCAATGGATGATGCATTATGTAACTCGACTGATGCTGAATTTTGTGCATCATTGGAGATAGTCTTTTCTGAATTATCCTTAGCCACTGTTTCTTGATCACTATCATCATCACTGTCATCACAAATCGTCTCAACATTATCAAATTTGAGGTTATCATGGAAACCTTCATCTTTTAGTCCTTCAATCTTCTTATCATCAAACACAACATGTGCAGATTCCATAATAATGTTTGTTCTGAGATTGTAGACTCTATATGCTTTTCCAACAGCATATCCATAAAAAATTCCTTCATCTGCTTTAGCATCAAACTTTCCATGTTGTTCAGTTTGATTCCTTAGAATGCAGCATTTGCATCCAAAGACATGAAGAAAATTTAGAGTTGGCTTCCTATTCTTGAATATCTGATATGGAGTCATGCCTTTTGCTTGATTGATCAAGGAGATATTCTGTATAACATGTTGTATTCACAGCTTCTACCCAAAAGTAAGTTGGCAGCTTTGATTCTTCAAGCATAGTTCTTGCAGCTTCAATGAGTGATCTATTCTTCCTTTCCACCACACCATTTTGTTGTGGAGTTCTTGCTGCAGAAAACTCATGCATGATTCCATACTCTTCACAAAACACTCTCATCACAGAATTCTTGAACTCACTTCCATTGTCACTCTTGATTCTTCTAACCTTGAAGTCAGGATGATTGTTAACTTGCCTTATGTGTTTGGTGATGATTTCACTAGCCTCATATTTGAACTTTAGAAAATATGTCCAAGAAAACTTTGAAAAATCATCCATAATTACTAGGAAATATCTCTTCTTTGAGATAGATGACACATTTACTGGTCCAAACAAGTCCATGTGAAGTAACTGTAAAGGTTCTTCAATTGATGATTCAAACTTCTTTTTGAATGATGCTTTAATCTGCTTTCCTTTCTGGCAGGCATCACACAATCCATCCTTTGAAAACTCCACTTGAGGAATACCTCTAACCAATTCTTTCTTGACTAGCTCATTCATGGTCTTGAAGTTTAGATGGGACAACTTCTTGTACCATAGCCAGCTTTCATCTTGACTTGCTTTACTGAGAAGACAAGTTACAGATTCTGCATTTGTTGAGTTGAAGTCAGCTAGATACACATTGCCCTTTCTCACTCCAATGAGAACCACTTTGTTGTTCTTCTTGTCAGTCACAACACAGGCTTCTGTATCAAAAGTAACTGAGTTGCCCCTATCACAAAGTTGGTTGATACTCAACAAATTGTGCTTGAGACCATCCACTAGGACAACTTCCTCAATGATGACATTATCTTTTGAAATCAAGCCATATCCCACAGTATAACCCTTACTGTCATCTCCAAAAGTAATACTTGGGACAGCTCTTTCTCTAAAACCAGTGAGCAGGGTAGAATCTCCAGTCATGTGCCTTGAGCAACCACTATCCAGATACCAAATATTCTTTATGTTTCCCTGCAGACATCAAAATCAAATCAAGTTGATTTTGGTACCAGAGTTTCCTTGGGTCCTGCCTTGTTAGCCTTTTTCTTTGATTTCTTAGATTTGACCTCATTTGACTTGGGTATTTCAGATTCATCCTTTGTCATTTGAGTTGGACCTTTGAAACCATTCATCATTGCAGAATTATCATGCACAGTACCCGAGTTTCCTTGGGTCCTGCCTTGTTAGCCTTTTTCTTTGGTTTCTTAGATTTGACCTCATTTGACTTGGGTATTTCAGATTCATCCTTTGTCATTTGAGTTGGACCTTTCAAATCATTCATCATTGCAGAATTATCATGCACAGGTTGATTAACATGAAAGGGCATACTTTGTGCAAACATGTTATTCCAGTAAGGCATGCTAAATGGCATTTGTGGCATACTAAATACAGCATAATATGGATTTTGTGCAAATGGCATGTTAGCATACTGTGCATTCAAATTGTGGGCAAACATAACATTGATAGGCATTGTAGGCATGATGGGGAATGAAGGTGGTGCAGACATAGGAGTAGGCATAGCAAGTTTACAATTACAGACAAATGATTAACACTACCACACTTAACACATATTTTTCTTGGTGCATATTTATCAGGTGTGTAGTTGTTATGTTTGTTAATTCCTACTTTCCCATTTCTATTGTTTTTCCTTTTTGACTCTGCTTTCACTTCAATTTTCTCCAATATGTCATTCAATTGTTTGATAGACAGATGACCTACATTGACTCTTTTGTTCTTATTCACTTGACTTGTTTCTCCTGGAACAAAGTTCTTAGAAACTGACCCATACTTTTCATTCAACTTAGCTACTTTAGCTTTGCTAACTGGTTTACTTGTACTCGACGAATGTGGCTCATTGTCTCTTGACGGATAATCCTTTTGATTATTCGACGGATAATTTTCATCATCCGTCGAAACCACATCAGTTAAAAGTCATTCAACCAGATTGGAATCAAGCTTCTCCTTGTTCTTTTTCCAGGTTGCATCACAAAAAGATTCTACATCTTAAACTTTAGTAATTTGAGCATGGACATCTCTAGATGATTTCCATGCCTTAATTACTTCATGTTCTCGTTCAAGTTGCTTTCTTAAAATCTCCTTTTTCTTTAAAGATTCAGTTAGTTCATCCTTAGCAATCTTGCATTCTATTTTCAATTTTTCAAACTCAACAAATTGAGTCTCTAGCACATTGTTTCTTCACTTAAAAACACATTGTTCTCTATAATTTTATTGTTTTCTTTAGTGAGAGACTTGAGTGTAACACGCAGGTGATATAATTCAGTAGACATGTCATTTATGGCATCATTACACTCAGATTTAGATAAATATGTTAGGCTTGTTGTGATTACCTGATTGCTTGATGAACTGGTCTCTGTTTCGTCTGACTTGGCCATCGGTGCTAGATTGACATAGCTTGTATCTTTATCATCTTTAATCCATCTACAACCCAGTCATTCTCTTGTGTGATGAAATCCCTTTCCTTTTATTTGAGCAACTCAAAGTATTTCTGCTTATAGTCAACAGGCTCAAACTTCTTTTTACCAGAATCATGCTTTCTACATTCACTAGCAAAATGACCTGCCAAGCCACATTTGAAACACTTGAATTTAGACTTATCAACGTTGTTTCTGTTTGGCTTAGCTGCTCCAAAATACTTCTTGAATTTGAGCTTGGCGAATCTCCTGGATAGAAAAGCAAGATGCTCATCTATGTCATCCATGTCATCTTGACTAAGCTGGTCTCCATGCTCAGCTACTAGTCCCGTTCCTTTTCCTTCACAAACTTTTGAGTTTGGTGTAGATTCAACATCTTTAACCTTTATCTCTTTCTCCTTTTCTTGTTCAGCAACTAATGCAATAGACCCTCCCTTATTTCTTCCTTTCTCCATCTTTTCATCTTGCTCTATTTCAAGCTCATAAGTTTTTAGGATACCATACAGTCTATCCAGGGTGAACTCCTTGTAATCTTGAGAATTTCTTAATGAGACTGTTTTTGGCTTCCATTCCTTTGGCAGAGATCTAAGAAATTTGAGGTTTGAGTCTTTTGTTTGATAGACCCTTCCATGCAGTTTTAGAGCATTCAATAGTTTTTGGAATCTACTGAAAATGACAGTGAGTGACTCACCTTCTTCACTATGGAAATGCTCATATTGTTGAATTAAGAGTTGCATCTTGTTATCCCTTACTTGCTCAATTTCATCACATATAACTTGAATTGTATCCCAGACATCCTTAGCAGTTTTGCAGTTTATGATGTTGTCAAACATATCTCTATCAAAGCCATTAAACAGAATGTTCATGGCCTTTTTATCCTTTTGAACTTGTTCTTTATCTGGATCTGACCATTCTGCTTGTGGCTTTGGGACTGATGTTTCATTTCCTGTAGCAGCTCTCATAGAGATATGTGGACCTTTCTCAAAGCAGTCCACATAAGATTCATCTTGAGAAAGAAGATGTAGGTGCATCTTCACCTTCCAGTGGTGATAGTTGTCTTTGTTCAGAAATGGAATTTTTGCTCCAACATCTTTTCTGTTCATCTTGCTGATTGTAGTGATCTTTACACTTTTTGTACTTCAAGAGCTTGCTCTGATACCAATTGTTATTACCAATCAATGCAACAAGAATTACAGAAGGGGGGGGTTGAATGTAATTCTGGTTTCTTTTTCTGATTTTAAGAATGTTTTTACTTAATATATATAACTGTGTTTGATTTTGCAGAAGTGCGGAAAAAAGTAAAATGGAAATCAAAACACAAAGCAATAAAACACAAGGCTTTAAAACTTTCTGGTGGATTTGAACTTATCGACCAGAGATATATATAAAAAGATGAGAACTCTGTGATGCTTGAATAGCACACAGCTGCTTACAAGTAAACTTACAGAATTACAGGGAGATGATTAACAGATACAGCTTTATCTATCTCTCTGAAAGTAATGCTTACTTGGTTAAATTATTCTACTTGCTACACTTGGTTTATATACTACCAAGTTACATGATAAAAGACAAACAAGTAAAACAAAAATTATTTCTAGTCTAATTTCATGCTACTTCATTACTCTATCCAGCATCTTTGAATATCTTCATAATCAGTGTTCTAAAATCGTTCTAGGCGGCCGTCTAGGCGGCGCATAGGCGCTAGGCGGTGGTAAAACGCCCCGACTCGGACCTAGGCGGTGATTTAGGCATTTTTTCAAAAAATTGGGTCAAAATCGGGATTAGACGGGCTAGGCGATCAAAAATCGGTCCTAGGCGGTCTAGGCGGAAAATAATTAAATTTTTTTTTTTTACGTTTTTATAATTTTAAATCATTAATTTCATAATTTCACACAATATCATGTCAATTTATAATATAAAGTATTGGTAAGAAGTTACAAATAATCTAATATATTTATTTTCTCACTTAAAATATAAAAATAACATATTATAATTAATTTAAAAGTGTGAATTAAAATATAGTTAATATTGTAAATTCAATAATTAGTACATAATGCATGTCAAATGTGTAGATATTGTTTAATACCATTCTAATTTCTTTTTTCAAACAAAAATTTGACATGTTGATCATTATATAATTATAAAAAATTAAAAATAATATTTATATTCTTCCGATTAATGTTCTGATTAATCGGTCTGATTATTCTCCGACTTGCCGATTAATCTCTCGAAGGTACCCTCACCGCTCTGGCACGCCTAGCGATTTCTGGAACACTCTTCATAATTGCATGGAAATGGTAATGCTTCTTTGTTCTCTAAATCCTGCAATTAGGCTGCCACATTCCATTTGCAAACACCCGGTGCATGTGACTGTGTTGTCACTGTCAACTGTTCTTTTGAATTATGATCATCCATCGGGACTATGTTGGTCATCCGTCGGGAGCCTTGTTGATTATCTGTCGGGAGCCTTTGTAGATCATCCGTCGAGAGCCTTTCTGTCACTTGACTTTATTTCACTTATACAGAATTACAAGACATCTTATATTTATAATTAGCCCACCTATTCAGCATATCAATCTTGTAGTCAACATGACTTAAAGAATCCCACATCATCTACTAATATATTGTTGTTTACAGGCATGTGCTACAAGACTTATTATTACATAAGTTATACTCTCGATGGATGTTCAGTGGTCATCCGTCGGGACTGTAAAGTTCATCCGTCGGGACTATTGTAGAACATCCGTCGAGAGCTACAAAAACACTTAGTTAAATCTACTAAGGTATCTTGTTCAATTTATCATCAAGTTCACAACATATTCCTAACACACTTAAGTCATTCTCCTCATATTCTTTGTCTTTATCGAGGTCCTCGAGCATGATAAGCCTCGCCGTTTTCTGATCCCCTCTCATCTCCCCAACTCCCTTTTCCGTGGGGAACTTCAGCTTAAGACGGGGTATGGACTCCACACCTTGGAAAGCGGACAAGAAAGGCCGGTCGAGAGCGCATTATACTGGCTTTCAACCGTCACAATATAGAACTTGACCTGTTTTTTAGCAGTATAGGGCATTTTTTCAATTAGAACAGGTAAAGTAAGCATACCTTCACAAGGGATATGATGTCCGCTGAAGGCCTTCAAAGGTACTTCGCGGCATGGTTCCATTTGTTGTCCCACTAAGTTCATCTAAGTGTATGTCCGATGGAATAATATGTTGGCCGAGCTCCCTCCGTCCACCATCACTTTTCATATCTTGTTTTCTCCAATTATGAAATTGATTACCAACAGATCTTCGTGAGGGCATATGACATCCTCGTAATCCTCTTCGTGAAGGAGAGGGGCATGGCCTATATTGCGGGGATGAAATAATACAGGTTGTAAACTTGGTGGACATACCTCTTCCTGGCATTTTTGCTATCAAGGCCGAGGGCGCTGCCTCCTGAGATGGTGTTCACCTCTCCCCGATATCTCTCTTCGGTTCTCGTGTTCCTTGCATTGTTCTGCTCCAGCTTGTCCCTTAGGTCCCTTACAAACTCATTCAATTCCCTGGCTTTAATCATCTCTTCTATCAGCTTCTTCAAGTGGAAGCACTCATCGGTGTTTTGCCCCTTATCCAGATAGTAGTCACAGTACTTGTCAGTAATCTTCTTATGGTCGGCCATTTTCATTTTGGCGGGGCGGACAAAGCCTGGTTTGCCTTTAATCTCGTGGTAAATCTTGGAGATCGGTGCGTTAAGGGGTGTAAACGCAGTCGAATCTCTATCTCGTCGCATTTCCAAGCCCCGATCAGTCTGTTTTTTACCATCATTCCTATGATCATCCCTTCGATCACGGTAGGACCCTCGGGAATATTCGTAACGACTAGTCTGCCTGTTGTGGTCATCTTTTCGGGGTTCCCTATACCTTTCCAGAATTTTCATATTTTTCCAGATGTTCTCACCCCTCACAAATATGTCGTTAAGGGATTAGGGGTAATCGTAAAGAGAGGATACGAGTTTTTTACCTTTGATTGGATCCAGTCCGGTGGTTAGATATCCCATAGCTTTTGTTTTGTTCAGGTTGGTGACCATGCATGCCTCTTCCTTAAACCTGGATAGGTAATCACCCAGGGATACATTCATCTTGTTTCTATATTGGACAAGGGTCTCAGTGTCTTTCTCTATTCGGCACAGATGTGAGTATTTCCTTATGAATTTCCCATTCAACTGCTCATAGAAGTGGATCGGTCGTGGCCGAAGTGACTTGTACCATATTGACGCCCCTCCTTTTAGGTACGTCTTAAACATCTTGCAAAACATTGTCTGTATATGGCCCATGCCGGTCATCAGCAATTTATATTTATCACAATGTTCTTCGGGATCCCCCCTTCATTTGAACTTGGTCATCTTCGGGAACTGTTTATATTCTCCCGTGAGAGGCCTGTATGTCTCTATCTATTCGGTCACAACCGACTCACGGTTAAATTTTTTATCCCCAAACATAGCCTTCTCTAGCCTGGACAGCCCGATACCAGACACATCCCCTTCTTCCTTCTGGTCGGAGTCCAAAGTCATAACGACTTTCGTCCTCCTCCTCATATGATGTGAGTCAGAGTCCGTTGATTCATCTTCCTCAACGTGGACTCGTTTCTCTTTTCGAGAACTCTTGGCCCCTTAAGTCTCTTCGAGTGACGCTCTCAGCGCTCTCTCCTCAAGTTCCTTCGTTGTTTTATGGCCTTGAGTTTAAATGCACCGGCTTCCTGTTTTTTGGCCCTTGCTTGTTCGGCCTCATCGGCCTCTTTAGATTTTCCTTTTTCCTTGTCCATCTTTTCTGCTCTTAACTTATTCATCTTTGCATGTTCTTAGGGGTCGGGACTATTTCGGCTTCCTCACCGAAATCAGCCCCCAGATTCCGAGGGGTAATCACAGATTATATCGTAGGGTTGGTTTTCGGATCGGTGAACCCCGGAGGGCCCTGTTCATCATTTCCATTAGTCATCGTCTCAGATCTCAGGACTTAATCTCGTATTCCCTCAGATGGCGCCAAATGTTATAACCTATTATCTGCCGACCTGGTCTTTGTCACTAATGGGTAGACTTCGGCATGCAAAGAGAAGAATGCGAGGGATGGTCCCCTGATTCACCTCTGGTGTGAGAATAAGTTAACTGGTTCAGGTTTGGGTAATTCGGAATATAAGATAGTAATGTGATCTCGGTGTATGTTGAAGAATTATCTTCATCGTGTATATAATCTGGATGTTAACGTTATGTCCCAGAGTTATCGGTCAGTTCCACCGAAGGAGGAACATGGATGTTGTGGCTGGCAGACCACGTCTTCGCGTAGGTTGGGCCGGTTCATCTTTGTTTTAATCTAAACAGGCAAACAAACGATTCTAATCTTCATCGGCCTAAACTGACTTAATGGACCTAAAGCGATGGGTTTTCAACACTAATATTTATATTTTATGATTTGTGTTTCAGCTTGCAAGTCTATTCATATAAGGTACTTCTGTTTTATAATTCAAGAGTGCTATTTTATTTTTAGGCTTTTTCTAATACTTATTATTTAATGTGATCATAAATAGACAGGTAGCACGCAGTTCAATTATATTGATGAATGTCGGGAGTGACGCCAAAACCCGAACTATATAAAGTCGTTATGGATTACGATTTACTAAACACTAAGTCGGAATTAAGAGTTCCTATAACCAAAAAAACTATACAGGAGCAACTCATTGTGAGTAAACATTTTTAATTAGAAGGCTTTACTAGAATTTTATAAATATTTAGAATTTTAGAATGATCAACATGAAATAAAAAATCCAACAAAAATCATAATATTCTTTTAAATTTCTACATATTTTAAAACTATATTTATAAGACCGTTACTAAACGCGGCTTAGTAAACTTGTAACACTAATTAAATTAAATTATTGTATAATGACACATCAATTATGTCATGGTATTTCATAATTATTTTTTTTATTTTTTTCCAGCTACCGTTACTCATATTTAAGTATGATTTGGCTTGAGTAATTGGACTCGTCCTATTAAATAAAATAAAAATTATAATAATAGCATTGTTATGTTTTATTGGATCATTTGGATGGATTGGATGTGTAGGGATTAGGTCTGTCTCCCCCTAACAAAGACGGTTTATTATTTTACTACTTTGAGTTAATCACAGAGTTCAAATCAGATGCGCTCGGACACATGAACCTAATCAGGCACCTTGCATGTACTTAATTTTGGAACCGTACAACTGCACTTGAAATCTCCCACTGTTGAATCCCTATCATTCAATGTGGACCCATAATTTAGCGGATAGTATTGAAATTAGCTATTAATTTATTATTGAGAGATTATTAAGAGCTTAAAGACCTTAAAATAAGATTTAAATAATTATTTAAAATTAAGAGAGTTTTTAATACAAAATCAAGGCTTTGACAAAAAAATATAAAGTCGAGATTGTTTTTGTAAATGCAGAGGATTAGTTATACTAGCCTAAAATCCGTCCGATTTTACTAATTGTTACTCCCTCTGTCCCTCCTATTTGTTTACACTTTCCTTTTTGGGATGTCCCTTCCAATTGTTTACATTTCAAAATTTTCCAAAAATAGTAAAGTTTTTATAATTTTTAAATTAACTACATCCACTACTTTCCTCCACTATACCCACTTTATACATATAATATTAATCGGTCCCACTACTTTACTCACTTTTTCAACTTTTCTCCACTACTTTATCATTTTTCTTAAACTCCGCGCCCCACCCAAATATAAACATTTGGGAGGGACGGAGGGAGTATTTTATTATATATTAAACTTGTGTCTCACGTCATGCCCAAAAAAAAATCCCCATCTGAAAAGTCGATTTGCCGAGAGTTTGGTTTGATTTAACGAAGCTTGCTCTAATATTGGTGACTGTGCCTGATTTGGATCGATACGAATAACGCATGCCATAGGTAATGTATATGTGATGGTTAAAATTACAAAGGTTCTACTCTGAGAAGAAAAAGGGAGTTCTAATATAGAATATTAAAAAAAATAATTTAACTAAAATTGAGTAAGGGTAATTAAGTAAAAACTAAACATACCAGACCGACTACCAACCAAATTTTTATTGTTTCGTCTTTAATATAATAGTACTAGTTTAAAACTCGTGCGATGCACATATCACATAGATTTTTTTAATATTATATAATTTTTTTAAAAAAAAATGAATTCAATTTTGAATTTTGTTCATTTAAAATTTTAAATGATATGACTTCATAATAATTATATTAGTAGACGTATATGTTCATAACTTTTTAGAATATTTAAACTTATTTAAAGTGATAGCATTGGTAAGGAGAGAAATGTTATTATAACGAAATTATTATTTTACTGAGAGTAAAAATATAATGTCTTCATTAGGACTTTAAAAAATATTATTTTAGATGTTGATTACTTAATCGATTAACAATAATTCTATAAAAGATATTTGAAAAAGACAATATTACTCATTGAACGATATAATTTTATTGATAATTCTATGTGTATTTTAAAAAAAATTATTTATGTTTTAATTAAAATTTGATTTTTAGTTCACATCAATATGATACGAATTATACTTAGTCTAATATTAATTTGATTTATCTCGGATAAGTGATTTATATTATTTTATTTTAGTCCGATGCCCAATACACTAACCAAATCAAACTAATTATTTTAGTGTAATTTTATTTTTTTTAAGTGTGGATCAATAAGATAATTTTATTTTAGACTGAATAATTAGTATATATTATTTTTTTTTGGTATAATTGTGTTTTTATTTTATTTTTTTGTTAGTCTGAATCAATTGTATAATGTATTTTTTTTTATCCTGGATAAATAAAATATATTATTTTCTTTATCCAAGTTCATTTGTATAATTTTTTTTAGAGCACTGATAGTATTATTATTTTATCTTAACCCGATTCACCTGACATATCAACTAAATCTTAATAATTATATTTAGTTTGCTTATTAATTTAGCCCAAAGTAACAAATTAGAATAATATAGAACTCCCTATGAATTAAAATATAATTGGTATAAGAAGTTGAATTTAATATAAATTATAATGATATAGAGTTTTATATAAAATATAATTGAAATTGATAAAATACTAAAGGAAGTTGACTTCAATATCGATTAGAATTAGAATTGACCGACCCAATAAGTAAGGGTAATTAAGTAATTTCATCAAGTACCGACCGAACAACTACCAAATTTTTAATGTTTCATCTATTATAATATAGTATAGATGTATAAATAGTATAAAAGATAAATAGATTGATAGATAGATAATCACCATATATTAAAAAGAATTGTCCATAATATTTTTAGAGAAAGATTCGTTTTATTTGGAGAAAATAAAAAAGACAACATGTTTCACTTTAAAAAGGAATAAATTAAAAAGAATTGTCTAAAATATTTGCAAATAAAGAGTTGTTTTAGTTGTTGAAAATAAAAAAGACAATGTATTTTACTTATAAGATAATTGGTTAGATATTATTTAAATAAGGACAATTGAGTAAAATATTATTATTCTTTAAGAAAAGGCAATTATGTAATAGATAGATATTCCGACATCAAAAAACAATTTTTTTTTTTGGTTTATGTAATTGAATCGTAAGATAATGGTTACTTTAAGTATATTTATCTTTACATTAATAGTAAAAATTATATAAAATATTTTTTTTAACCGTGACCCCGTACAAAATATATCTGCGACAGTTATTGGTTAGATATGACTTTTGCATTGGTTTAAGAATAGAAGGTTTTCCATTATATGATGAGATTGTTATTGTTGTCGAGTAATAAGTATGATAATGATAAGTTATTTCTGTAAAGAATTTATGTATTGTTAAAGTTAAGGAGTTTAACAAAGTCTTTAAGTAAAATAAAAATTAAATAAACTGAGCAATTAAGTAGCTGAAAAGGGTAGTTTATTAGTTAGTAGTGATTATAATATTATTATTCTATTTTATTATATAAACTTGTCTCTGATATTTAGAGAAATTTTTTTAATTTAGAGAAATAAAAAGGTAACGTGCTATAGTGGAAAACGATTTTTATTTTTTTCAATGATAATTCGATTACTAAGGCTAATAAAACTTTTAAATAAAACAAGGCTAATTCAGTAAATTCAGCGTGTACCAAAAAATATATACTGTACCAAATTTTTTTTTTTATATAATAGTAACAAATTATTATAAAAATGACATTCAATTTTTATATGTAAAATCCTATTAACTTTAGATAATTTTTTAAAATTAATTTTAAAATCCTGTTTCTCAATTATGAATCGCCTGTTTTATGAAATTTTAGACTTAAACTATCATCGTTTTTCAAGGTCGGATTTAATTTTACATTTAAAAGAAATCAAAGCTCTTAGAGTACACATTTCTTGCCATAATAATATCATAATTAAACTCTAAGTAAATTAACAGGATGCCCTAAAAAGGTAAAATAATATTTTCAAAACTTACTGTAAATTCACACCATCACTTGTGAAAAATATAGAAAAGAAAAAAAAAGTAAATCAAGTCAAGCATATCTACTATAGGGTGCAGCGGTACGTACATGACATGATGGGCATGCCATGACGTCAATTAGCCATACATGCTTTTCATGATTCGGCATGCTTTTTTACTATTTTTTATATTTTTTTAATAATTATTTTAGTATTAGAAATATTCAGAAATAACAAATATAATTTTAAAATATTTATATATATTTTAATATCTAAAAAATTACTAATGTAAATGTAAATGAGTATTATGATGGTATTCGGTTGTTACTGTCAACTAACTTTAATTTTATAGTAAAGTTTATTATATATTAGTATAATAATTATTTATTATATTTAATTGATAAATAACATGTCATTGGGACATACCTTTTGGCAAAAAGTATGCCATTAGGCATGTCTGAGGGGAGCCACCCTAATATACTATAACCAATATTAGGCATGAAATACTAAAATGTAGGGATACAGAAAGGTTAAAAACGGGACGGATCGATCCGGACTGGATCGAAGATCGAATTTTTTCAGAATTACGGATCAAGGATCGGATCGGCTCTATCCAATTTTAGTACCAAATCAGATCGGGTTGGACCGTTTTAATTAATATTTATATAATTTTATTTTAATTTTTCTTTTAAATTTATATACATTAAAAGATTTTGTTACTTGTTATGACAATAAAAAACTAAAAATAAGTACATGTCTTAAAATATTAAAATTAAATATTAATTTTTAAATATATAAATATCAATATTTTATCATATAAAGTACGAAGTTTAATAATTTAAACTGTAGTATCGATCTATTTTATTATATCAATTTATTAACTACTAATTTGAATCAATAAAATATAATATGGGTGAATGTGTAATATTTATATGTGAACTTATAAGATATAAAGTAAAGGTAAAATAATTATATATATGAATTCAGGTTCATTCATGGCTGGACCGGATTTTTCAGGTATTGGATCGGATCAGATCAAATATCGGATTTTTTCAATTATAAGGACCGTGGACTGATAGGATCTGGATCTTCAACCGGTAGACCGAATCCGATCCGAATTATTGGTCCAGACCGAAATTGAGCGCACCGTAGTGTAATATAATTAATCCGGTGCTTAGCCGTCCAGTTTGAAAAAGGTACGGAATTAGGATATCCAATTCTTTATTTCAATTATCTCTACGATATCTTCTAATTTTAATGCGGATAAAAGTTGGAAATTTGGACAATTTAACGACCAATCATCCAGGAAGGAGGTTTGAGTTTCAAAACTTGTCCATCTCACGGTTCAAACGACATGCCAACTTCAATGGGAGGTTGGTTGGTACTATTTGTCACTTCAAGGTTCATGAAACACTTTGAATTATACTTACAATTTGCTTCACCATTTTTCAATTTACAACTATAATAGGGTAATTAAGAACTTAAAATAGGATTAAAAAGTCGACTCATTAGTTAACATAGTTTTTTTAATCAACGAATTGTTTTATTACAACAAAAGTTACACAAAACTTACTATAAATTAAACACCATCACGAAATTTTAGACTATTTTTATTTTATACACACATGTTACTGCACCAACATTAAAATGTTTGATAATAGATTAACGCGAAAGGGCTTGAATTGTTTTAGAACTTCTGTAATTTTTATGAAGGATTTCTTGGTATCCTCATCAAATAACATAAGATAAAATATTTTCTGACTCAAGTCTACATTTAAAAAAGAAAAAATAATTTGGATGTATTTACCTGAAATCCATCAAAAGCATAGTACTAGTAGTAATTATCTTGAACAAAGATGGTAAAGGTCTTCCTTCTTACATTGGTCGCTCTCCCACGATAATATTTAAATTCCAACTACTACTAATTCAGGGATTAGTGCATAACACATCATGTGGGGCCCATGCTAGTGATCTCTTATTGGGCCACAAGTGCCACATCACTGCTTGAGGATGTGGGTTTGACAACCAATACCAGCTTCCCATGTTACACTAGAACAAATTTTAAAAAATATATATATTATACATACAAAACACCCCGGATAAATTTATTTATCAACATCATGTCACCACCCTATACACAAAAGAATTAAATGTGTACATTGGATCAATATTTCATGGATGAATAAAGATAATAAAAATTGGTAAAGAAGGTAAGTAAAGAAGGGGCCAAACAAACTCTCTTGTTTCTTACTCCCATTTTCTTGTTCACAATAATCTCTCCATCACTTTCCTTGTACCTTCTACCCTCCTTTACTCCCCTTAAAATGTAGTATCATTTTAAATTATGATAATTATAATAAAAATATTTGAACATTATCCTTTCATCAATGCTTCTCTAAAACCAAACTCCTAACCTTTTAAAGCCCAAAATATATGACTGAATTAACATTTTTTATATGAAGTTATAATTTTCAACTTGATTTATCCCCATCATGAAAGTACATAATAGACACTTATAATATATCTCGTAAGTAATAATATATTTAAAATATACGTTATATTCTATAAATATATATAAGAGGTTGTCATCGTTTTTTTAACAAAAAAAAATCTATATATTTATTTAGTAGTTCGAAAGAAAAAATTGAAAAAATATTTCTAAACACGTATTCAAGATTTATCTATATACAAATGACATATTAATGTTAAAATTGTAAGTACCACACTTTTGTTTTAATTTAAATTTCATTGTATGAGTCGCAGCAGCAAGGTCTCACCCAAATTGCAACAATATGTATTTTAAATTTATTGTTTTTTAAAAAATGCATATCACTTTTAGATGAGTACACCCTCAATCATATTAATTTAAATAAAAAATAATAATATTAAAAAAAGGAGGTTTAGAGAAATGACAATGCATAACATAAAAATTAATAAAGGGTGAAAGAAAGCTGAAACATTAACTTTGATATACAAAAACAAGAAGAAGAGGTCATACACAACCTCAACACCCCCCTTTTTCCCATTTCACCTTCCTTTTTCAACCATTTATTAGATTCCTCTAATGAGTCTTCTCTTTTTCATTTTCATTGTTTAAAGATTGCCCACTTTCAGATTTCTTCTTTCTTGATTTTTGCTTTTCTTCACACTGTTTTTCAGTCTTTAAAGGCACAAACTGTTCTTGATTTTTATTGGGCTTGAAAGCCTTTTTGTTGCAGAGAAGAACAAGCCTTGTGTTACTGTTACTAGTATAATTTAGGCCATTAAAGGGTTGAAGAACATAATCTTTAATTACAAAATATTGAAATACATGTTGTAAAAAAGTCTTTTTTTTTTGTTTGTTTCTTGAAGGACTTGTTGTTCTTCCCCATTTGTCGAAATTTCTTTGTTTTAAATCAAGAAAATATATAGAGACATGGGCAAGCAAGGACCTTGCCGTCACTGTGGTGTTACAAGTGAGTTTTTTGCTGTTGAATTCTCATTTTACCTCAAAAATTTCGATTTTTATGGGGAAAATGACTTGTTTTGCAAATTTCACAAGTTTATATACATGTTTATATGTGTAATGAACATACCCAGAATCTGATTTGTATTGTTGAGGGTGTTGAATCATTGAATATGTTTACAGCGTACCTGGAATTTTTCGTGTTCTTGACAATGATGTAAATTGTCCCTTTGACTCTCTTCTTGTACAGGACTAATGGAAATTTGGCTTTAGCTATTACCTTACTAGGAAAATGTACTGAGTCTGTGTTATTTTTTACCCAAAGTTCACTTCATATTGTATTTTTGAAGTCAAACCTTTGTTTCGAGTCATGGTTAGTAGTGATTCTGGCTCACTCTTGAATTTCCAAAACATTTTGAGAAATGTACTGGTTTTAGGATTCATTTCCACTTTGTTGAGTTCGAACTCTGGTTTATATTATAGTTCTTGTGCCGGACATAGAAATGTTGTCAATTGCCACCATGTCCTAGTTCATTCTAAATTCTTCATTCACTTATAAGCATTGCCCCTTTTCTACCGTCTTCAAAGTGTCCTGCAACTTCACTTGTTGCTAATTAGTAATGGCTTATCGTAGAAGGTACCTTTAGGACTTCAATTGTTGTTAGCAGCTCTCAAACGTGTGGTAAAAAAACTTTCCAGATGGTACATTACCCCACTCGAGCCTTCTCTAGCTTCAAGAATGTTCGAAGTCTCATTGGTTTAACCTATTTAACTAGTTCAGCCTATTAAAGTCTGGATAAGCATTTAACCAAAAAAAAGTCTGGATGAGCAATTCCTGCACCTGGAGTGGTTGTTATAAGTGTCTGTTCACTGTAAAACATAGCGTGGAACAAGGAGGCTACGCCTTCTTCAAATCACTTACCTTTGCTTTGATCATTGATTCATTCCATTGTATATTCTGCCCTTGTACTTCCAATTAATTCCTCAATTAAGTCGCCAGTGAGATGAAAATTTTCTCATGTGATCAAATGAACATTCTTCAGAAACCAAAAAAATTCCTGCTAAACTCTTGCCTGTCGGACATTTTTGGAGTGATTTTGGCAATTATTTGTTGGCCTCTATCTGCATTTTGCCTATTGCCATCGTGCTGACAATTTCATAAATGCTTGCTAATACTAAAGTTTGTAATATAGGCACTCCTCTTTGGCGTAATGGGCCTCCGGATAAGCCTGTCCTATGCAATGCATGCGGATCCCGGTGGAGAACAAAAGGAACCCTTGTGAACTACACACCTCTACATGCTAGGGCAGAGCCAGATGATCTTGAGGAGTACAGGATGCGAAGAATGAAGACCATATCCTTAAAAATCAAAGAGGCAAAGGTGCTAAAAAGAAAACAAAACCATACCAGTCAAGTAGGAGGGGCCGCCTCTGAGCGTAATCAAGGTTTCCTGAAAGGCGGTGGCCCTTCTGGAGCTGCCCTCGATTACAATCGAACTTTTCGAAAGGTCCTAGATGAAGACACAAGTAATAGATCAAGTTCTGGCTCTGCCATATCTAACTCGGAGAGTTGTTTGCAGCTTGCAAATGCAGATGCAAGTGACTTGACAGGTAGAGTGGTTACTTATCTGCATAATTATATATTGTCAACTTAAACCCTGTTGCGTTTCATTTTCTTCTGTGTTGTCTTTTTGCAAGTGAAATTTATCTAATATGAAAAAGGAATATTAAGTCCTGCACTAATGTGCAATATATCATTTGTGTTATTTCAAGAAAATAATTTCAAGTACTAAATTATCATATAGTGGCAGTAGAAGTTGTATCTTTTTGTTATCACTTTTTCTTGCTGAATATATAGATTGAAAATATCATCAAAGTGGATGCAGTGATTTTGCTAGTTCTAATAATTATTTTTTCATTGTTCATGCATGCAGGCCCGGCTCAATCTATTGTTTGGGATTCAATGGTACCTTCAAGGAAAAGGACCTGTGTTAACCACCCAAAACAATCTTCTGTTGAGAAGCTTACTAAAGATTTATATACCATCTTACATGAACAACAGTCATACTTGTCTGGATCCTCTGAGGAAGATTTGCTCTTCGACAGTGACACTCCTATGGTCTCTGTCGAGATAGGGCATGGTAGTGTTCTTATTAGGCATCCAAGTACAATAGCTCCCGAAGAGGAGTCTGAAGCTAGCTCCCTTTCAATTGAGAACAAGCACCAGGCTATCAATGAGGCTTATTCTCAACTTTCTTCTCTTCCTGTGCATACTTCTAGCAAGGGTGTTCAAATTTCAACTCCTGGAGTTGAGAGCACTAATAAGCCTGGTCCAGAAATGAAACAGGACCAACTTATAAGGTACCAAGGTTAAATTCTTCTGTAGAATATGCAATAATAGATTCCTCATTCCGTGGCACTAATACTGATACGCCTCATAGGCTATGTGTGTTTCATGGAATAATTGAATCCAGACTGCCAGTATACTTGATATTCATTTTTTACGACTTTTAGTTTTGAGATTCTAGGGATTACAGTGCTTGCAATCAGTCCCACTGCGAACATGCAAACCTGAGATCTGTTCATCTGATTAAATTATAGCGACAAAAGTTGATGAAACTTGTAATTTCTTAGTTTGTAAAGAGAGAAATGGTTTGATTTTAGGTGTTTTATACATTTTTACCTGAAAACATGTTTTTGAATTGCAGAGAGAAGATCCAGGAAGAAAAACTGCAGCTTCTTGCCAATCAGAATTCACCACTGTGCTACATAGATCTAAAAGTACCTTCTAAATCTCTTTACTATACTCGCTGACTGAGATGGAACAAATATCACATATTTTTTTTTTTTGAAACTTGAAGATAAATGTAGTAGGCTGTAGTACAACAAGTTTGTGGAATTGTGCTCATCTAATTGTTTAAGACTGTGGGTGTTTGCATTTGTACTGATATCCTTTTCTTTCTCTTCAGTAAATAACAATTACTCATGTTTTTGGTACATGTCAAGAGAGTGTTATAATGGAGAACTTCCATTTATTGGTGTTTTAGACATGAAAAAGTTTGTCTCCTATTTACTGTGCTAGAACACTTCTCAAGTCCATGTACTTGAAGGGTTTTCCAATGCATGTCAAATGTCCTCGGGATTTATGGACTCAATAAGATTGCAAATCCCGAACTTAGATGATTATAAATTTTCAGCTATTTTTGTTGAATCAAAATTCATATTCCCTGACAATTTTTGATGTCTTGGGTATTATTTAGCTATCTCATCACTAAGCTTATTCACATTCCCTGACAATTGTTTAAAAGTTGCTTGGCTATTGGGGTTCTTGTTTGCACTTACGTGATCTTTAACATATTTAATTACGTAGCTGGAATTGTAAAGTGAGATTTATGATGATTTCTATGCTTTCTATTAGCAGGATGTTCTCAATCTTGAGGAGTTTAAAAGGCTTTTAACAAATGATGAGCAGCAACAATTGCTGACGTATCTACCTTCTTTTGACACTGTCGCAATTCCAGATAGGTTTGTATCATTTGTAAATAATTGTATACTATCATACACCACTGGCGTCTTTTCGTGTTTCTTTTTGAGAAGCTAATATAGTAACATTTAATTCTTTGTTGTCACTTATAGCCTTAAAAGCATGTTTGATAGCCCTCAGTTCGCAGAAGATTTATCCGCGTTCCAGAAACTACTAGCAGAAGGAGTTTTTGATATCTCTCCTTCCTTGGGTAAAAGTGAATGCAATGGAAATTTGAAGAGGCTTGTACTTGGTGATTTAACGAGATCCAGTTGGGTGGAACATTATAACTTACTACAGGTTCAACCCCACAATTTTGATGATATGATGATGATAGATTGTTTTAGTAAATGGCTAAGTGCAAAGATTGATGATTATAACCCAATTTTGGTTTTTGGCTGTAGGATGTAAAATGTGAAAATAGTCCCGGCAGATCTTTTGTAGAAGCAGGGCCTGCTGTTGTTTCTTCTGCTCAAACAATGAAAGGAAAGAGATCACGTTACAGCCAATCTCAAAATTATTCAGGTCATCTTTCCCTCTCACCCTCCATAATCATCAATTACATAGAACACTATTTCCTATTTTCCAACAATGATGGGACATTGTTTTAAGGATGTTGAAGTTTGAGAATGAAGGATACTTAAAATTTACAGATAGAAACCTATAATGTACTTTTGAGTTTAATGAGGTGAATAACTGAATATACAAGGGAGTGAAGGATGCAACGGAAAAATGGGGGAATAGAACATGAGATGGTGTGGAGAAGTATTTGATTCAATTTATTATAGACCAGAAACAATCAATTTTGCGTTTTGATAGTGAAAATATTAGCATCAGTATTACATCATTCTAATGCGCAGGTAATATTTGCCTGTTGTAAATTGGCTTGTCTGATGTAGGTATGAAGTTAGTACTCACTAGAGTTGTTTATATGGAATCTCAGGTGGGAAGACTACAGTGAAGAGCCCAAAAAGAGTATCAATGAAGGCGAACTACGATAACAAGGAACTTGTTGACAATGATGCCACTTGCTTCAGTCCAAAAAGCCTATTTGCCTTGCCTCCTGATAATACCTCTCTAATGCTGGATTCTTTCCGGTTCGATGAACATTCTGATCAAGATCTTTTGCTAAATGTTCCGTCTCACAGTTCTTTCCCGCAGGCAGAACTCCTGATGCCGACTTCAAGTTTTAATAATGCTCAAGCTAGCACCAGTAGTAGCTCAATATACCAAAATCATGTCTGGCCCTGACACTACCTTTAAACACCACTTCAATGTTCTGAAGACCCTTGTTTATTTATGTGCCTCTGCTGAACTTTTTGGTTGGCTCATAATTTATTGCTTGGAAAAATTGCAGAAGTCTGCAAGCAAAGCTGTGTTAATTGCCTTTTATTTTGATAAAAGTCTTAACCTATACAATGCTTGGTAAACTAAGGGATGGATATGGATGGTTCTATTTTTTGTATAGGTTGACAGAGATTGTAATATATGTATCTTGACATACAGAGGAGGTGTGTATCTCCTGAGTTTTTGTATGCAACTTTATAGTTGTCTTGCAAATTCTATGAGACACCCTTTTGTATTTTTATGAGCTGAACCTTTAAACATTATAATGCTATCATATATACCTTGATAAAATTTGAATGAAAGTCATACAACTATTTTTTTTAAAAAAAAAACTGAAAGGAGAAAGTGATAAAGTGTGAAATGCATAGAGTTCTAATTTTTCATGTTAACGAAGATGTTGTACTGAGTAGAGAAAAATGTAATCTTATTCACACAATTTTCCCCTCAAAAACACAAAAGGTGAGAAACATTAGCAACTCATGCTAGTTACTATAATTAAAAAAATATTGTTTTTTTTGTCGCAGAAAGTTAAAATAAAAATTTTAATAGCCAAATATGATGGTAACTTTGTAAATTTTTATTTGAGAAAATTTTTGAAAACAATTCCAAGTCAAAAGCCATATGGTATTAACTAAAATAATTATTTATAATAATATAAATTAATGACAATATAAAACTTGGTGAATTTGTAAAATTACCTTTTTCAATAAAATTGATTATAATTTTAAATTTAAGTGTACATTTTTGTGAACAGGTTAAACAAAAGTACCTTAAGGAAATTGAGTATAAATTTAGCTAACAGTTTTCATGGTCAAAACTTTGTAATTTATATAAATTATGTATAATATATGTATCCTACAATTTTTGAATAAAATTTCTCTAGTTAAAAGTGTTTTTATAATCGCTTTAACATATACCTTATAATAAAAGATTGCAAGCTGCATAATGTCCCATAGCTGAGCATGGATTCCAGATTCGAATACATTCATAGAGAGTTCTGAACGAATTCATATGACGTGAGAGAGTTCGAAGAGTTTTAGAAATTTTTAATTTTTTTTTTCAGTAAGCAATTTTTTCGCCTATTTTTACAAACATCTTATTTACCGTTGATACAAAAAGGCGGGAAAGGGTTGTGAGAGTTACATTTAATAAACGTTATAAAAAACGCGGGAACCACTTATAAAAACCCCCAAATTATACAATTACAAACCCTAGAAAAATTAATCGATTTCCCAGACATAAAATTGGTCAAATTTTTCTCGATTTATGGATGAGGATCCGTATGAATCTATCACCAAGGACTGCCAAATCACCATTTCCCAGGAACAGAAGCTCCGCAAATGCGGGTTCGCTTTCGAACCGGAGCGAGAAGAACCGGAGTTGCCGTGTCCGGTTCAACTCACCGGAATAACGATGGTTTCGCTGCCGGAGAGTAGTCCTGAGTATGTAGAAGAAGAAATCTTTCATACGCCTCCGGAGCACCATCAGTCTCGGGCTGTGTCTAGCTCTGATGATCCAGGACCCGAGATCCGACCCGGAAGTCATCAGGCGGGTCAGAAACATGACGGTGGTGATTTTGTTGAAGATGTTGTACGTGGTCATAAAGTGAGTGAAGTTGAAGTTGACTTGAAGACAAAACAGGTTGACTCGCAATTTACGAGCCGTAATGATTGTTTAGGTGAGAATGAAGCAATTGTGATTGAAAGTGAGGACAATGAAAGTACGGAAACTGAAGTAGTTGACTTGTCGGTTGAAGAGAATTGCGTTAATTTGGGGGAGAGGGTGAGTGAGGAGACGGAGAATGTGGTTGAACGTGAGGAATGCGTGACTTCTAGAGGGCGATTAGGTCGTAAGAATGTTGAGGATCTAGATGCATTTAGATATGTGTCTAATGGAGGTGTTGGTACACGTGGAGGGACGCAAGATGTTTCTGGGAAGCGTCAATTGCCAAATTCGTTTAAGGAGCCAGAAGAGAATGAAGGGCTGTGGGTTCCTCGTAGGTCTTGGAGGGATACTGAGACATTTAAAGGTCTTGTATGTGCTGCAGCTGCGAGAATGGATAGTGGTGATAATACTGATACAGATTACATGAAAGTTGCTAAGGAGCGTGGTTTGATATTTTATCAGCCTAGGTGGTGGCCAAGCGAGGGGTTTGATGTCATGGATTGAATGTTATGTATGATATAGGTAGTCATAGAGAACGGTCACTATTTGAAGGTAAAGCTTAAATGTTTCTGAAGTAAATCATTGTTTCTTTTACCTACAGTTGTTAGAAGCAATCCTTATCTTATGTTACAAGAATGTTATAAAGTAAAATGCTTTTTGTTAAATAGAATTATTTTTGTTTAGTAGGTGGCTTATATTTTTATTTTTTTTATGTAAAATATTACGGGCTTGTACAATTTTTGTGATGATTTGCATTATTTGATTAATGTTATAAGAAGATTAAAAGCATAGATTAATTGTCTGGAATCTGGATTTTCTTTAGGTGTCTTATCTTGATGGTTTAACTTAAATCTTATAGCTGCAGAAAAGAGTTGGTAATTGAGAATCATCAAGTAGCTGCAGTCTGGTACTCGACCCTTTTGTTATATAGATATGGTTCACCTGCTTCTGTTTTTAACCTTTCTCTGTATATAATAGCTGTTTTAAAGTTTGGTATCCTTGCTTTTTCTTTTTTGATTCAACTGAAATGTTAAATTCAGCGCTAGTTGTCTTAACCAATTTGCATTTGAATGTGAAGTGTAAATGGTGGTAAAAAAATTTGAATATGATGAAGATACAAGATTGAGAAACTACTAGACTTTTGTGCTAAATACCTTAAACAAGAAATGATTGTAACTTTTAAGTATCTTAATTAACTCGATTTGATTAATGCAGGGCGATAAAAACCAAACGTACCTAGTGAATACCTCTTGTAGAGCAATGGGCCTGGGGTGGTTAAGTTTTATGCATACCTTGCCTCTACTTCTAGAATAAGATAGATTACCACGTGCTATAATGCCGGATAATAAAATTCATTTTACCTCATGTTGGTGTCCTATATACTTGCTTGTACGCTTTGGTTGAAAGCCTACTAATATATACCAGTATTGAAGCAAAAATTACATTACCAAGTATGATGTTACTTTTATAAAAGTTTTATATGTGTGTGCGGCATAATTAAACAATTAGTTGGATTCTAGCTATAGTAGTATTGTTTTGGAAAAAACTTTGAAATAAGGACCTACAATACAAGGTCTGGTCCGTGGTTTCAGGACTGTTAGGTGCTTCAAAGTAGAGGTCATTCCCTAAAGTTACTTAAAACCTTGGTAGGCAGTTAACTGGTTTTAAGCAAAAAACATAACATTGTATGGAAAATCTGAATATGTTTTTCTTTTGGTTCTGATGTACTGACATCCGTTGACATAAGCAATAGCTGAAATATCTGACATATAATGCTTTTGAGGGACTTACATATTTATTTTCACCAAACAGATTACATAATTATTTGACACACCCTAACACCAACAACCTGAAAAACACTCACTAGAAACACAGGGAACTAGGAAAATATAAGAAAGTACAGGTATGCGGACGAGATAAGCAACTATTAATATATGATTTCCTAGCGACATGTGGGGATATCTAAATTAACTTTCTTAGTTAAGCTGAATGGCAGTGTCGTAAGCAACTCCAGCCTTCCAATCAGCAGGAATTGCACCCCTCAGTTGCACCAACTTTTCCCCATAACTCCCACTCACTTGGAACCTCAAGTTCAGAGGGCCCTTTGGTGGATTAGGCATGTCCCATACAGCGCCGTAAGCATGACGCATGGCCCTCCATTCCTGGCACTCCTCCTGCGTCCATTGATAAATGTTAATGTCAAGAAACATATCATTTTTGTGAGAAAAACAGATTTTAGATAGTAACTATTATTACAATAAAATTACCTGCCACAATTCTACACATGTGATGTCATTTTTGCCAGCCTGGTATATTGGTACTACGGCTAGGTACTCTGGGTTCCTGCTATGTTCATGGACTTTGAACATGAGATTGTAACCTGGATGTTGGCAAGAAATTCTCTTGTATTCTATGTCAACTACCCCATATGCGAAAAGCTCTGTGGCCATGTTTGGAAGAGCCAGTTTTGAGTAGGCTCGTACACTAAGAATGAAGTCTGTGTGGTCACCTTCACCATAGTCTGTAATCACTAGCTTCACCCCTTCATCTGTGCAATGTTTTGGAGACTTGCACCTTACCTACATGATTATTAATAAAGATTTTACCATTAGTGATTAGTGAATATATTCCTAATAAGAGTTGAACTCGATGACTGATGTTGCAGTATATATTTCTTTGGCAAGTGATGTTGAACTATTAACTTTGATAAATTTTATAAAGAAAAACTTCAAGTAACACACCGTCTGTTGGCTGTCAATTAATGTTGAAAAGAGAACTCCTTCTGGAGTTCACTGTTTTGGACTTGTTTTATTTAACTACCAATTTATTTGCTATCATTTGACATAATTACAAACTCAAATGCTCCTATGATTGACAGTGTCTACCTGATAGCATGCCCCACAGCCAGTTCCATTCCTGTAAAGCCTAGAGACTCCAGTCACTTCACCACCATTAACAGTCCTTCCATATCCGGCAAACCCGCAAGCTCCAGCTGACAAACATGTAGAACATTACTTCATATATACCAAATTTATGATTGCATTTTGTGCATGTATGCATATGTATATTAGTGTGCATGCATGAATGTTCAAATAGAGAAATATGGCGTGCACTCGAAATTTTGGCATGTGACGAAATTATTAACTACAGAAACCCTGCTACATTAATAACATAAGCATGGTTGTGGATAGATGCAGAGATAAAAGGAAGACAGAATGTATCCATACTTGGAGTCCCCAAGCAATCAGGGCTGCCATAGTAAGTTGCTCGAGAGGTGATATAGGTGTCTTGGCAGTAACAAAGAGCAGGCAAGAAAACCATTAGAATGAGAAAATTTTTTTGAGAAACTTGGCAACCCATGTGTAAGTCAAGGTTGGTAATAACTTCTTGGATTATAGTAACTGAAACAAAATGTATAATGAGAAGATGAGCAAGTAGAAGTAAGATATTTGGGGATGTGAAGCTTAGAAGTGAAGTCTAGGAATATTTATAGTAGAAGTTGGGAGGCGGCTATTATCATGTTGGGGCAATGCCACCTTCATTTCCCACTAGAAAACTAGGAGCCAAGTGGATGTAGGGATTATATTACATATGCATGAAAACAAATGGACACTTTGATCGACTATATCTAATTTTATGCTTCTGTAAAAATTTAAAAATTTATGCAGATGGTGCTGTATACTTCTGTGGACATTAGGAGGATGAAATATGATATTTTATCCAGAATTTAGGCTTATCAAATGTTTAAGTTTTATACTTGACATGATAATTAGAGATTAGTTGGCATCTGCAGAAATTTGATTGTCTTGCATCTGTAGGTATTTTGGAGAGGAATTTTTTTCTTTTTCCCGAAAGTATTTTGGAGAGGATTGTGTTTGTACATTCAGCATATTAGAGCAAGTAGTGAGTCATTGTAATTTGTGATTTTTCTACTTTTACTTGCAGTTAAGTGGTTTGATATTACATGGTTTTTGAAAAATGAAAATTATACCAGTTGTATTCTTATTCAGGTAATGGAGTCAAAGGGAACCTATAAACTGTTGATGTAACAACCGGATTATCATTAACCCACCAAGCACAAGTTGCCCAGTTTGGTAACGATCAACTGCAAATCCTGTCATTGCAGAGTCAATTATGATAGACTTGTTACTCGTGTTTATTATTCTTTTTGCCTAATCGCTTTATCACAATATCTACAATATAGAATTCCTTGGAGCTGGCTTAGCTGCATAGACTTGGTCGAGGTTCTATAAGAGTGTTTGTGTATCACTTTTAATCTTTACATTTTTATACATCCCCCCTGTGTTTTATCCAGAGTTCTTTTTAATACTTTTAGAGGTATATTCTGTTCGAATTTCGAGCAGTGAAAGTGTTTCATAGTAATCACACTAAATAGATGCAGGTGAGAACTTGACACCTTGTGAATACGGAATGAGCTAAAAAGGATCTGCAATTTTTGTAATGCAAAATTGCAAATGATGTTTTAGGCGCCTCTTTCATATTATAATCTGTACTTTGAGGATAGTGGTCTTGAGGGCATGTATTATTGTATAAAATTAATATGATTGTAGGGACAAAGCCCCTTATAAAGAGAAGAACCTCCCATAAACACGTAATTAGGAAAATAAACCCGCTGATGAGTGGAGAATTAAAGTGGTATGCAGTTGGACAACTCTGATTTTCTTTTAAAACTGACCAGAATTGGAGAGAGAGATCGATATAATTTGCAGTTTGCAACTTTAGTAGGATAAAATATCTAAGGTATTTGAAGTGGAGGTGTAGTTTCTTAAAACGCGTTCAAAAAGGCATATGTCAACTATCAAAAGATTGATAGCTAAGCTAAATCAGAATTAAGCTATGTCAAAACAGGGGTTTGGTGAAATTTTAAATTAGCCATTTGAATCATGCCAATCAGATGCCAGATACCTTGAGTTTAATCATTACAAACATTTAATACCGGTATTCAAATTAGATTATTAGTTTAATACACGCTTCTCAAAAGCCGGGATCTTTCGTGAGATTATCTCTAAATTCCTATTTTCCCCCCACGAGCTTGCATTCTTGTATGCCTGTTGTAGCGCTGCCGCCTCGTGATGTTTGTCAGAATATACTACTCCCGATTTATATTTAGGGCCCGTTTGGCGACTAACATATAAGTTATCAATAAGCTCGTAAGTGCTTATCGACGATTATTTGTTGATCCAACTTATAAGTCAGATTTTCAATTTATAAGTTGATAAGTGGGATATTAATAACGACGTACTTTTTCTCAAATTTATTTTGATATTTCGCTTTTTTATTAAATTAAGTTTGTAAAAAATATATTTTTAAATGTTAATCTAATCTAAAATTCACGAATTAAGACAACTATATCTGAAAATTATTTATTTTGATTTATTAAGTAAAAAAATTTCTGATTTATAAGTAGGATTTGTTGGAAAAACTTAGAGGAAAAAAGACACCTACATTTTTGCAGAGAACTTGTACTGCTATATTTCTTGTTTTCTTTTCCTCCTGTAAAACTCAAGGTAAACTAGCCATTATATAGGCTTTACAAACATATTAAAACTAACTACTACTAAAACTAACCACTATTAATTAATGGGTAAATTACATGTCCATAATTTACTCCATAACTCCACTAGCCCACTACTAAACAATTATAAAATAATATTTTTCTCTAATAATTAATCTATTGCTAAATATCTAATAATTAAATAAACAAATAATTAATAACTAAATTTAAGATTATTCCAACATTCACCCCATAATCTTAAATTTACGAAGCACTTTCTCTTCGCCTGTGATGCACTTCTCACCACCATCAATTTTGATGCACAATCTCATCAAAAACACTTTGGAGCACTTTCTCTCCAAAAACACTTTGAAGCACTTTCTCTCTAAAACTCTAAAGAAGTGGTTCTCCCTCGATCAATTGTGCCATCCTTTCTTCATCATTCTGAAATCTACAATTCTTTGCCAGATGCCCATATTTTTTGCATTTGTAGCATTGTGGCTTTCCTTTGTACCAGCAGTCTTTTTCTTCATGTCCCATCTTATGACAATGGTTGCATTGAACTTTGTTACATGTGCCTTTTGAGGATGAAGCTTTAGCTAATAGCAGTCCCTCATTTTTTCCTCCAATTTCTTCCTCCCTCATTGATCTCCTTTGAATAATGGAATAGAGACGGAGAAATTGTTTGATGCCATGGAAAATATTAAGGATAATATATATATATGTATATATATGTATATGTGTATTTTTAGAAGAGTTTTATAAGCCCTGGATCATATGGCTCTGATGCCAATGTTGGAAAAATTTAGAGAAAAAAGAAGACACTTACATTTTTGAAGAGAACTTGTACTGCTATATTTCTTGTTTTCTTTTCCTCCTGTAAAACTCAAGGTAAACTAGTCATTATATAGGCTTTACAAACATATTAAAACTAACTACTACTAAAACTAACCACTACTAATTAATGGGTAAATTACATGTCCATAATTTACTCCATAACTCCACTAGCCCACTACTAAACAATTCTAAAATAATATTTTTCTCTAATAATTAATTTATTGCTAAATATCTAATAATTAAATAAACAAATAATTAATAACTAAATTTAAGATTATTCCAACATGATTATTCAAATACTTATATAATTTATAATGATTCGGCTACTTATCACTTATAAGTCAATTATTTGTTTTAAGTCATAGGTTACTTATTTTAAAATTTTCCAGACGGGCAGTTACAGTTGTTTTTGTACTTTTCAACTTTTCATTTAAAAGGTAATGTTGAAGTTGGAATGACTACGGCATTCATCGTGTAAATCAACAAAAATGACTCAAAGGCTCTTCATAGGAAGAACGAAGTATGTAGATAAATGCCTAAATCTGTGGGCTGATATATGATGTGCTGAATTCACGGATACGAAATGCAACACGTAACTAGACTTGCCTGGTAAAAAATGTTCAGTGTGCTTCTGGTAAAATATGTATTGGACTTGCCTAGTTAATTAGCACCAAGAATTCCTGGTTCACACTCGAAAAACTTGCAAGGTGTCATCACATACTGATGAAGAGATGGAGATCACCAGCTCGGCAATAATGACTTAGTGGATGTAAATTGTATCATAGTATTTACCCTACAGGGGTTCCTCAGTTCTAAAAGAAAATGATGAACACAGTCCAAAGATGGTAACTGAACATGAACATGAACATGGCTCATCCTTTCAGCTGATCTGTATTCAGAAACATCCCCTTCCGACACTTGTACAATCAAAAGAGCCAGGATGAGTGTTTTAAGGAGATGATGCATTTGTGGAATGAGCGCTATTAACAAAGAAAGCGACATAAGTTTTAACCAACCCACCAACACTAGTACCCTTTTGCCTACGAATCTTCATGTCCACCATAACTAGAACAATCAAATTATTTATAAGTAAATGTGTAAACCACAAAGCTACCTCAATTATCAAGTCAGATCAGCTAGCTAAATCATCTCTACTCAAGCAAGTAACGGAATGCCACAGAACAAGAAATTGCAGTACTAGAATCCACGTTTCATCATAGTACTCAGTATGGCATCATTTTAACACACAAGTTGGATGTGACTACAATTGAATTTCAAAAAAAAAAAAAAAAAAAAGAACAAATTGATAGAGCACTATGAGAGGTCTAAAAGGTATACTCTGAAGTTTCAATCTAATAGCCACTTGCTCTTGTAGTACAGCTCCAGATGTGCCTTAACATCATTAAACCGAAGAAAATACAATCAATTCCTTAGTAATGCTCCAAAAGCACCTTTGGTCACAACAAGGACGATGCATCAACATAAACAATAAGGTAGCTCAAACATCAACAGAAATCAGGTGGCTAAGACCTTTCTATATTCAATATAATCCGCTTTCACTGTCCAAAAGGTATCAAAAAAATTGTGTTGCAGAGACAACATTATAGAAAATAAGTACAATCTCCATCAATTAATCAACAACACTAGAGTAAACGACTGACGGTTTCTGCTGCAAAACATGAGGAAAGTAGAACTCCAAAAGATTGCTGGTAAAAAGAGTGCATATTTCACCTACAAAACTGAAGTTACCTTCATGCTTCATATATCATTACAGTTCAGCTTCAAATATAAAAGACGTGCAAGAATCATGATAATACCTGAACCTTACTAAAGAACCAGTCCCACTTTTCACCCAATCAAATAAGTTGTGCCTTTTTCAGGTCTGACAAAACTCCTCTGTCCTCGCTGCCTCTCTCGTTGTAAAGAACCTGCAAGTTAACGAGACAATAAAAATCTTCTAGGCACCCAAAAGCCTTGCATACTTTTCAAATATTATGATGGTTTTTCCCAGACAAGATCTACTGCATGTACCTTATCAATGATCCCATATTCAAGTGCTTCACTAGGACTAAAATACTTTGGACGTCGAATGTCCTCTTCAATTTGCTCTGGTGATTTTCCTATATGCTTTGCATAGAGATTTACCTTCAAAGATTAATAAATTTGAAAGACTTTAGATTAGTGTTTTAATATGTGCCCTGTTTTAGCGACCACATGCATAATAAGCCTCAGATGACAAACAATTAGCAAACTTGATTCTGTAATTATTGAAAACTAAAATGCAGAATTTGACGACAAAAGATAATTAACTTGAACATTTTTTGCATTACCAATTCGGTCTTCACATTCTTAACTTCTTTTCTCATAAGGTTGACATCTGTAGCTTGGCCTTGAAATCTTCCAATTGGCTGAAGAGTAAGACATGGTGGCAAAGTTAAAATATCTAATTTACTAGCACACATGTAAAACTTGCATATTTTTCACAATGATGCATGACAAAACAGATATAAATAATCATTAATAATGCCAAACACATACCTGCTTTATCATTATTGTCGATGAGGGCAAAGCTGAACGATTTCCTTTAGCACCGGAAGCTAATAGTAAGGCAGCTTCACCCCAAGCATTGCCCACACACAGTGTAAAAATAGGTGGCTTGACATAACTGCAATGGAAAAATAAATTCATTCTTGGAATATTTTTAAGAAAAAAAAAAAGAAAACCAAAAATCAGCTCAGGTACTTCAATAGAAACTTTTAGATGAACCAATGAAAATCAAGGACTGCTCTTTGCTTCATATGCATGACAGCTCCAGATTTCAAGAATTAACAAACAGGAATTGTGACCTTTAGTCTATCTTTGGTTTTCTAAAAAAAATTACCAAAAATGGTAAGGAATAAATTAATTTGCAGTATGAAAAAAAAACACTAGAGGCCCTCCAGTAAATGCTGGTAAGTAATAAGCAAACTTGTGGTTGCTAAGGATGACAGAATATTGTTTAAACTTCTTTGGTTCATACTGTGAGACTTATGTGGGGAATTATTTCTAAATATGTCAAGTTTATACTAGGTTAATTTCCAGATTTTACAAAATCACTAACCAAAACTATAATTAAATAAAAAATGGTGTATTTGTATTGATGACTTGTGAAAACTAAAGGCTTCCAATGATCGAATCAGAATTTTTTTTCAGGAGACCAGCTCTAAAATATTATTATATCCAAAGTATTGAACAGATAATTCATTATCACAATTTTGTTAAATACAAAAGAGGTATAACCTCATAACATCGTAAATTGCAAAAGCTTCTGTTTCATATCCCAACTTCTCCCCACCCTGCAAAAAGTAGATCAAAATTAATTCCAGTAACAGAGCTGCAATCCATATACAGATACAACAAAAAAGAAACTGAAATGACAGGACCCAAGTTTGCAACATCTGAGTTGCATGCAGCAAGTGTAGCTTATAAAATGAGAGTAGAAGCTTGCTACATAAAAAATTACAAAAGCTTTTACCCTCATTTCAGCATTCTTCATCATATTTTTTAATAATTAGAATATTTACATAGTAAATCTGTAGTACTCAATCAACTACTCTTCTCAGGTTCCGCATTAATAATTGATATCTTCATTCGGTATTTTTCTTCCATATTTAATTCATGATGATTATCTTTTGGTATTCTTGCTTATACCATTTTAACTCGAGAAAAAATATAATGATATAAATATTGGATACCTATACAGTGTTAATTAAAGATTCATAAGGATTTTCACTTACTTCGGATTCAGTTCCAATTATTAAAATTAGAGGGGGGGAAATTCCTAAAGTTAACTTTAGGAAAATTATCTAAAGTTATTAGTATTTTGCATATAAAAGTTGAATGGCCTTGCATTTACAAAAATAACCTTAAATTTGTATTAAAAACTCACTAAACTTTAGATTGTTATCTAAAGTTAACTTTAGGATCCTTAAGCCTAATTAATTATAAATACATATAGTTTAGCTCAGTTTTAAAGTATTTATTTTTGGGGTGGGAAGAGGGGTATAGTCCTTTTTAACTTGGACTTGGAGACAAATTGTATTTCAAAATCATCACAAATTTATTTAAAATATTCATTAAAAGAGTCATATACTCATATATATTCAGCAGTGGCTGAAAATTAAAAAACTATAAATTTGTTAGTTGGTGCGTATTACTTATAAATATTCTTCATGATAGAGGGGATACATGTAGGCATCCAAGATTAATTTTTACAGTTAAAAAAAAATCAGCAAACAATTTAGCTCATCAAAGTCCAATCATTCAGATTCAATGAACTTAAATATCCTTTATTTCAGTAAATCCTGCCTACATAATCATGAAAAAAAAAAACTCTGTATCTATGGATGTACTAGTATTATTATCAACTAGTATAACTTGTTCAAAATTTCAACCCTATATCTATCTATTGCTACAAAAAGGAAAGCAGTAAGCATGATCAAGTTATCAATGCATAAATTTGTGCCCCTTTCTAGTTGACTAGCCTCCAAACTTCATACATAAATCATACCAGCCTGAACAATGTGATTCAGTATCCAGAATTCACCTTTTGCTGAAAGATAAAGAGAACTTCTAATTTTTAACAGTAAAAGTTGTACCTTAGTTGTTCCTGTGGAATTTATGTAAAGATAAATTGGCTTTTCCTCATCTTCATACTGAAGGTAGAGAAACTCTGCCAGTATCAATTCCGTGACAGATGGGACTAGAGACATGCCCAGATAAACAATTCGGTTTTTATAAAGATAAGATGCCAGATCCGGAGGAGGTTGCTCCCATGCACTTCCTCTTGAAAAAGGAATTACCTGCGAGCAGAATAACATAAACTTTTCAGAAAATAGACATTACAACTGCAAGCATTAGCTATCTCAACCAAAAGCAAGAAATTTATTTTAATTAGTACACAGAATTAGAAACAAAATATTTGGGTAGCACATTTGAGGATTAACTATGAAGAAATTATAAGAGAAGAGGTACAACATACAAAATTTTGTAGGATATAAAGTTTAAACAAAATCCATCACTGCAAGAAGTAGATATCACAACTGAATAGCACTAATGTGAGCCATTACGAGCAAAACATTTGTCTTGACACCTCACCCGTTTATGTCTAATCAATACAGTCCAACAACGAAAGACAAATCAAACATTTTAAGGCCGTACAGAAGATATCATATTGTACATTTCTAACAATCAAGCGACTGAAAGCGCATAAACTAAAACATCCTTTGCATTGAAAATCTACAACGATCCATGAGAATAAACAATACTCATATAGCATTTTTATAAGCATCGTCTCACAAGTACTGAACTAATATGGCAATCTTATGGCATGCCATGAGAATACACGAACCCCAACTGTAGCAGCGCAAGGCACAAGTATGGTAGTTGATGAGTGTGTATTACCCTGGCTGATATAGTAATTTATTAAAATGGATAACAGCACGCTGCTTTCTTTGACAAGATTTAAAGGTCATACTATACTTTTACTTGGCTTATGTTTCCATATTCTATCTTCCATGATAACATTGTCTTCTCTTAAAATGCAAAAGGGAAGAGGAGCATCATAAGTTAATAAAAGCGATTCATAAACAAAAGTCTTATCATTTGGTTTCCTACATCCACCACATTCATCTTCATTTTTTCTATCACATCCATTTGATCAAAATAATTAGTCAGCAACCTTAACATGAAATAAAATTGTTATCACCAAGCACACGGTTGCACCACTTAATTCAAAATATACAAGTCAAGCAATAAAGACTTCAGCCTCGCAGCAGTCGTGTATACATTAAAGCTACAAAATTAACTTGAATATTCAGATAAATAAAATTCAGTATGCACAACTCCAATTACATTAAAGTTACAAAATTAACTTCTACCACATAAACCAAGTTAAACTAATTTCTCAATACTAATAAATTAATCACACACTAAAGAAAAATAAAAAAGATAAGAATATTTACTGTAATATCTAAATGTAAATATAAGTTTAGAAATGAGGAGTATTACCATGGTAACAACGCCGCGTTTGGGAGTAGAAGAAGAAGGGGCATTTGGGTTAAGAGAATGGGGTCGAATCTTAAGTCCGGTGAAGTCGCCGGAAACACTGCCGCCGGTGAATGGAGATAGAAAATTGGTGGATAAAGAAGAAGCTTTTATGCTGCTTCTTTTGGAAGAGGAGAATGTGCGTGGGCGCGTGGAGGGTAACAAGTGTGAACAAGAAATGGTCGCTACTTCCATAGCTTATTGTAAAATTGAGATTGATGTGTGTGTTGATTTAATGAAATCAATCAAGAATGATGCAGTTTGGGGTTTTGAGTTCGGGTCGGGTAATATTGACCCGTGTAAATAGGAGTCGAATAAAAATGGAGCTATTTGCATTTTAATGGTTCAAAGTTTTGATAGAATTTTAAACAATTACCTATAGTTTAAAATTTATAAATTGTTGGTCAATATTTGTTACAAGGTTAAAAAATATGGTTTTTGTTTCACATTTATTTATAGATTAGCGAGCACTATTTTGTTACATGGTTAATTTGTTATTTCTTTTTAAATTTCTGACCAGGAATTCACTCGAAATTAATTTGATTCGTTAAATTTACACATGAATAGTGAACATCTTTAACAAAGTTTAACATATTTCACATGTATTATTTAGATTGTTGTAAATTTGTATTTGATCAATAGAACATTATATTTATACATGAATAATGAATATAACCAAACCAAATATACTCAATTTATCCACTTTGAGCAGAACATGAAAGTAATATGTACGCAACCATACCCCTAACGCGAGGTAGAGAAGTTGTTTCCGTGAAGACCCCCGACTTAGTGCATTAATTTATAATATTGTGTGCAATATGTTCGAGAAAATACATAAACCTGTGGTATTATTCACACGACACTTATACCTAAATGTCGCCGACCAGTGAAGTGTCTGTGCCATTAATTTGAATGTCATTTCACGAAGAAGTGATTGAATCAAACCCTTCACGATGTTTGTGTCACCATAGATTCCATCCTGAAGTCTGCCTCCGCAATTATTGAAACTATTCTCCAGTAACGACTGTTTGATAGGGAAAGAAAAGTAGGGGAGATGGGGTTGACAGCGGCCGGAAGCTTGCGAGGGCAGGGGATAGATTAATAATACATAACAATGATTATTCTAAATTTCCTAATATAATTAACATAAATTAATTGCCTACCAAAGCAGGTAATTTCTCAATATTTACAACTTTTCACCCATCGAAGGAAATAAATTGTCAAGAAACCATTCACTCTAAAACCTAAAGGTGTTGGAGAATGACCATTTTCAGGATCTTATATTATTATAACACCCCCCTCACCCGAAAGCCCATTTATGGGTCGAATAGTGGATCACGGGCGCCCGACATAAATTTGCCTTTTGTGTCCCTCATAAATTGTGAGAAATATTGGGGTGGCAGGAAGTCGAACCTGAGTCCTCCCGCTGCCCGAGCTTTGATACCATGTCAAGGAACCATTCATTTTAAAATCTCAAAGGTGTTATAGAATGACCCTGGTCCAAGATCTTATATCATTCTAACATAGATATATCCTTTAATAATTTAAAATATATTATTGAAATGTTAAACTAAAAATACTATTTACTTAATAATATAATTACATATGATGTTCGTACATGGATTCAGAGATGTGGGAAGAGTTGCAGATTGAGATGGACAAATTATCTTAGACCTGATATTAAGAGAGGAAAATTCAGTTTGCAGGAAAAACAAACTATTATTCAACTCCATGCTCCTTTAGAAAACATGTAACAGTATGAGTGGATGTATGTGTACTCCACATATCATATTGTTAATAGTAAATTATAACAACATATATGTTCTTGATCTATAAGGAAAAAATTTTGAATTAATATTGCATGGTAGTACCTTTTATCTTTTCTCAATTTGTCATTAGTAAATTATAACAACTTTTATTCATAAATTCAACTATACAGCATTTTAAGATGTTCATCCAGTTCAAAGCATAGTCACATTATAGAGCTAATTAATCTAGTGTATAAAACTGATACATTTTAACTTTAGATAATAATAATTTCTTGCTGCAGCATTGCCAGAAACTGTCTGTGCACTTAAAAATTATGGCCTTTACTTTCATGCCTGATGGAAATTAATCTTAAACTTATTATTTAGATATTTGTTTTTATTTGTTTTAGTAGAATTTGAATAAGTTTGTATTCAGTCTGATATGGTTAGCAAGACTAGGTCATAGTTAGTTCCAAATTTATTAGGTGATCATGGCATAGATGTAGAAATGGAGTAATGATAGGAAAGTTGTTCCTATTTTTTAGTTACCACTTGCAGGAGGTTAGATTATTTTCACTTATTTAAATAGCGCCATATGCATCAATATAGGGTGTGGCTCTTCTTTCTTTATATAAAATATAAAACACTTGAGATTTGCTCACAGATTTTGCAGTTTTTCATCTTGTATCAATTATGTTTTCTACACTTGATATCAGAGTTATATGTTCATGGGCTTGTGAGACTCTTATAAAAATACACACACACATATATATATATTATCCTTCATATTGCATGACATCAAACAACTTTTCAGTCTCTATTCCATTATTCAAAGGAGATCATTATAATTCATGGGCTATCAAAATGAAATCAATATTGAAAGCTATGAGTTTGTGGGAAGCAATTGAGAGTGATGTTGAGCCAATCCCTCTTCCACGAAATCCAACAGCAGCCCAAATCAAAAAACGTGATGAAGAATTGGCAAGAGAAGCAAAGGCACTTTCATGTCTACATTCGGCTATGTCGGAAGAGATCTTTACAACTATTATGGGTTGTGATACTCCTAAAGAAGCATGGACAAAAATTAAGGAAGAATTTGAAGGCAACCAACAAACCAAACTAGTGAAAATTCTGAACCTCAAGAGAGAGTTTGAGATGATAAGAATGAAAAGTAATGAAGACGTCAAGGAATATGGGAGTAGGTTGATGTCCATCGTTTACCAAATCAAATTACTTGGTGGAGACTTCTCAAGTCAAAGAGTTGTGGACAAACTTTTAGTGACTCTTCCCGAGAGGTATTAAACTAAAATTTCTTCACTTGAAGATACTAAAGATCTCTCGAAATTAACTGTTTCAGAATTGATCAATTCACTTCACGTCATGGACCAAAGGAGATTAATGAGGGAGGAAGAAATTGGAGGAAAAAATGAGGGACTCCTATTAGTTAAACCTTCATCCTCAAAAGGCACAGGCAACAAAGTTCAATGCAACCATTGTCATAAGATGGGTCATAAGAAAAAGACTATTGGCACAAAGGAAAGTTACAATGTTTCATATGCAAAAGATACGGGCATCTGGCAAAAAATTGTAGATCCCAAATGGACGAAAAAGACATGGCACATTTGATCGAGAGAGAACCACTCATGTAGAGTTGTGGGTGAGAAGTGCACCCTGGAGAGAAGTACTCCAAAATTATTTTTGATGAGAAGTGCATCAAACTTGATAGTGGTGAGAAGTGCATCACAAAATGAAGAGATGGTGGTGAGAAGTGCATCACAAAAATGAAGATAAGTGCTTCATAAGTTTAAGATTAAGGGGGTGAATGTTGGAAAAATAATCTTTAACTTATTTTAATTGTTTTATTTATTTAATTATTTTAAATAAATTGTTTTGTTTATTTATAATAGTCAGGCATCAGTTAGATCGTTGAGCTGGTCTTTTGTGTCGTAGAGTTAATGTAGGAACTGAAGGAATAGGTCTTAGACGTGTAGTTGCATTAAGAGAGTTAGTTTTCAACGTGGCCCTTGTTTTTAGCCACTCTAGTTGTTCACTTTCTATTTATTTGTATTACTTCTGCATTAAGAAAATAGAACAGTATGCTAGTTTTGTTCTCCCTTCTCAGGTTCATATCTTGTTTCTCTGTTATATATAAATAAAAGTTTTACACTTGGTATCCGAGCTATGTCCGATTGAGTAACTGGGCGTCAAAAAATTGCTGCGTATAAATGAAGAAATGGAAGACAACAGATGGTAGAGCTGCTAGAGATTCATGAAGAATATGTCTCAAGTTGAAAAACAAAATAAAAAATACATATTTTTTGAGTTGGTGATTATGTGCACCATGAAGAAAAGTGGAGAGAAGTGCTCCAATGGTGATGGGAAGTACATCACTAGTCAATTTAAAGAGAAGTGCTCCATTAAAAATTTAGTATTGATGAGAAGTGCATCAAAAGTGTTGGTGATGAGAAGGGCATCAAAAAAATGAAGAGAAGTGCTTTATAAGTTTAAGATTACAAGGGTGAATATTGGAAATTAATCTTAAACTTATTATTTAGATATTTGTTTTTATTTGTTTTAGTAGAATTTGAATAAGTTTGTATTTAGTCTGATATAGTCAGCAAGACTAGGTCATCGTTAGTTTCAAATTTATTAGGTGATCATGACATCGATGTAGAAGTGGAGTAGTGATAGGAAAATTGTTCCTATTTTTTAGTTACCATTTGCAGGAGTTAGATTATTTTCACTTATTTAAATAGTGCCATATGCATCAATGTAGGGTATGGCTCTTCTTTCTTTATATAAAATTTTAAAACACTTGAGATTTGCTCACAGATTTTGCAGTTTTTCATCTTGTATCAATTATGTTTTCTATAATGCCGTGACTTGCTAGTTTGCTAGTTTTCTTTATGATCAAACAGATGGTCTGCTATAGCAACGCACTTGCTGAATCGAACTGATAATGAAATCAAGAACTACTGGTATACTCATCTTAAGAAAAGGCTAACTAAAATGGGGATTGATCCAGTCACATACAAGCCTATAAGTGATTCTATTTTGTCTAACAATAAAGGCCCTCCAAGAAAACTGCTAATCTTAGCCACATTACTCAATGGGAGAGTGCCCGCCTTGAGGCCAGAATTTCCTCCCTCGCCGTTGATATCTGTCAGCAAGCTGGTGCTGCCATATATGCCTACATTACCAAATCTTGACAAGCTAAAAATACTGAATGATATTTGGACTAAGCAAGTCTCTGCAGCTAGCCGATAGTAGTTGTGGCAGTGAAGTAGAGTCCCCAAAGTCCACCGTAAATTATTCTGGCACCGGAATGGGGGAGAGCTCCACCTCGTTTGTGGAGCTTATAAGGAATTCTTAGGCTCCTGTGAAGATGATATCATGAAAGATAGAGGGGAAGAAGATTGGGGAGGACTGAGAAGCATTATTAATCCCATGGAAACATATATGGTCAAGTGATGTTGGAATAATCTTAAATTTAGTTATTAATTTTGTGTTTTATTAGTTTTGAATAAATTGTATAGGCCTTAGTGAAAGTTGTGTTGGTTAGCACAACAGTACTGTAGACCAGGTCATAGTTTAGTTTCAGCATTATCAGGGAAGTTGAAGTAGTGGAGTCATGCTAGGAATTTCAGTTGCTATTTTTTAGATATCACGTTATATGACTAGTATATATTAGATTGTATGCATTCAGTTTGATAACAAGGAATGAGAAGCAGCTTTATTTTTTTCTCCATACACAACAGTCATGTGTTAAACACTGCACTTTGTATCTAAAGCACAAGCCCATCATAATTTTTTATTCTACACTTGATATCAGAGCATAATGGTTAGGTTCATGTATGCCTAAATATCAACCCAAGCACACAAATAAAATCATGGAAACATCCAAAGCAAAAGAAAGTTTTGTGGGCTTAAGCTATCCAATGTTAACGAGAAGCAATTCTACGACATGGTCCCTGAAGATGAAAGTGTTCATGAAGGCGCAAGGAGTTTGGTGTACAATCGAGCAGAAGGATCCTAAGGGGGCCGTGGATGAGAAAACGGTGCAAGTGGCACTTGCAGCAATATATCAAGGTGTGCCCGAAGATGTGTTCCTGTCCATTGCTGAAAAAGAAACAGCTAAGGAAGCATGGGAAGCGATCAAGACGATGTGTATGGGTGTGGAAAGAGTAAAAGAAGCAAAAGTGCAGACGTTAAAAGGCGAGTTTGAGTCCTTAATCATGAAGGAAACGGATAAAATCGAAGATTTTTGTATGAAGTTGAGTGGGATTGTGATTAATATCCGGGTCCTTGGTGAAACAATGGAAGAATCGAGTGTTGTGAGAAAAATTCTACGTGCAGTTCCGGATAAGTTTCTTCAAATAGCTTCAAACATAGAGCAATTTGGAGACGTTAAGGGGATGACAATTGAAGAGGTAGTTGGTCGTCTCAAAGCTCACGAGGAAAGGATGAAGGGCAGGTCTGAGAGCGTAGATGGACAACTTCTTCTGGCATTTCAGAATCAAAGAGCTAGAGGTGGTTCTTTCCGTGACAAGAGTAGGAAAAAGTGTTATAACTGTAATACTATGGGACATTATGCTGCAGAATGTGATAAACCGCGACGGGAAAGAGAGAAGAGACAAGAAGTGAACCTCGCACAAATCGAGGATGATGAGCCAACATTATTATAGACAGAAGAATGATGCCAGACGAGCAAAATAAAAGGTGCCAGGTGGGTAAACAGAAGTGCCAGATGGGCAGGATTTTTTTAAAGCCAAAAGGGCTAAATTTAAGTGCCATATGGGCAAAGAAGTTGAAAGCCAAACGGGTTAGGAATGAGAAGCAGCTTTATTTTCTTCTCCATACACAGAAGCCATGTGCTAAACACTGCACTTCGTATCTAAAGCACAAGCCCATCACAATTTTTATTCTATAAGTGAGTCCCTTAGGCTAGGATATGATAATGTGCATGTTACCAGTGAGAATTTCTTAGATAAGTTTACGAATCGTTTGATGAATAATTACAAGACTGGAGTTTCTCTGAGGGTGACGGAGAATCTGAAAACGTACGTCGGTGCTGAAACAAACAAAATCTACTGAACACAGTTCTAGACTTGGTGGAAACGTCGTCGTCTCATAATGTGGTGAACTCTTCTGCATCAGATTCACCATTGTTTGGTTTTTAAAACTGCATTCTGAGTTATTTGTAGATCCCTTCCATTGTTTGGTTGTCATGTACAGAATAAAACAAATAATATACTAAGGTGGTAAGAAGTATTTTTAGAATGGGCTCCGTCCCATTTTTGGGACAGTTGAACGAGTTTTTCATTTTTATGGGATAACTGAACACAAATTCACAAATATGGTACAAAATGCCACTTTTTCTGGGGTTCTGCCAATGTTACCCAGAAGAAGTGGCGTTCTCATGTAATTTCCTTTTTTTTTCTTTTCCTCCCCGTTTCTGACTTGTGTTTTTTTGTTTTACTAGTAAAAAATTCATGCGAAGGCATGTTTTTAACTCTCATATTAAATCAAAAAAAAATATTTTATTTTCATTTTTTTGTTGGGTAGTTATGCAAACCTATTTTTAGTATATATTTTTTATTTTAATTAAATGTTGTTTATATATGACTTTTGTTGCTACAAAAAGGGTGTCATGCAAGGGCGAATGTGCATTTATTAGATGAGTGCATGTTTTGAAACGCCCATATTTAATTCATAAAATATTATTTTGGTTTCATTTTTTTGTGTTGGGTTACGCCTGTCAATGGATCGGGTGTGGATCGGATTGACCTAAATCCATATCCATTTATTTTTTCGGATTCGGATCGGATCGGTCCCAAATTTTTTATAGGCCAATCCAAATTCGGATCCATTCGGATCACAGATTTCGGATCAGATATCCGCTCCATTTATGTATATTTATTTTTTAACATTACTTATTACAAAAGCTAAATAAATTTAATTGACAATTTCAAAAAATATTAAAATACAAGTAGAATAATAATTTTATAATGTCAAAAATTACAAATTCTAATATAATCCCAAAAGTTTAAAGACAAATTACACGCTAAAAATTACACGCTGAAATTATTTTTTTGAAATAAGGAAAATATAATGATATTTGAAGAGGCCAACAAGAATGCTTCATTATGTAAAAAGCCTAGCAGTAATGTAAGAAACTTTCAGTACACTATTTGATAAATAATCAATAAAATATAGTACTATAATACTACGTTTTTTGCTATGATTTGTGTTAGGTCACACACACACTGTAGAATGGGGTTGAATACAGTGTATAGCACAATCAAATCGAATTCAAATAATACAAGTAACAGAAAACAGACTTTATTTAAAGTAATAAACTCTGTTACAATATGGAACTGTCCTCTCTCAGTGATGAACAAATATCACGAGAGCTGCTAGGGTTACAATAAATAATATTCTCGATAATGATAACACTTATAGTGTAAACCCTATGTCTATGTTTATATACTACACAGTTACAAGATAATCGCTAATTGATATGGAATATAATTATGCTTCCTAAAATATATCAATCAGATATCTTTTCTTCCAAGTATTATATTCTTCATAGAATTCCTTCTTCACGCATATCTCTTCTTACATTTGTCTCGATCTTCTCTTTCTTCAATCAGCCGCCTTCCTTATCTGAACGTTTCCTTTAAGTCCTGATATTATCTTCTGATAAATATCTCCTGATCCTTAAGTACTGATGACTTAAGTTCTGACTTCAGTATAAGTGTTGATTTCAGTTAAGTACTGATTTGTCCTGTTTAAGTAAGATCTGAAAACTAAACATAAATCATATTAGTCATGACGTTATCAAATATATCTAACAATCTCCCCCAACTTGTAAATTAGCATAATATACAAGTTTAATATATATTTGATGATGTCAAAAGCATTAAGTACAAATGCATGAAAATTTGACTAGATAACTACAACTTACAGTCCTTAAAGCTTTACCAACTTTAACTTCTGATAACAACTTCAGTCTGTATTCATATCAGAATTTGAGCAGTTGTAGATCTTGACTTGGCTTCACTTTCTGATCTCTCTGATGTCAGGAGTTGTTCTGAGATAGTTCTTTAACAAACATCTCTCATCATATCTGAGTTCATCAATCATCCTCCTTTTAGCATCTTTAAGCTCTGCAGAATCTTCACCAGTTTGGAAGATAGCATCCCTGAGATCATTAATTCTAGCTTTCCTTATGTCCTGATTCAGTCTAATCAAATATGCCTTGTCAGACTCAAGATTGAATTCTACATCCTTATAACCCAGAAAGGTAGTAATAATCTTAGCAGAGTTAGGCTTCATCTCAATAATATCACCCTTGTGATCTCTGTACTTTGGAAGATATGTGCTGTCAGACTTTACAGAATAAAGCCTTTTTTGTCTCTGAATTTGAGTTTTCAAATAGTTTGCATCACTTTCTGTTATTCTGTCATTCACTTGAAGTAAGAATAATACATGTTCCAGTTCTTCAAAATACTTCAGTGGAATAGCATTTTCCCTTATGTGGTAAACCCTACCATTTGTCATGAAGTATAACAAGATGTGTTCTTTCAAGTAGGTATGGTAAACCATCTGTACAGATTCTAGTTGATTCAATCTTTTAGGAGTTGCTTCAACACCTGGTTCACTTAAGGAAGTTGGATCATTGGTTGTGTTCTGTACTCTTCTTTCATCAACACTACCCAATCCAGATTTATCTCTTGCTTCCTTTCCAGTAACCACTCTTGCTTCAAAACCACTTGCAGCAGTCTTCAAAGGTTGAGTCTGTTTGGCTTTGGTGAAACCTGGTAGGAGTATCTTTGAAGATTTAACATGAGCAATATCAGAGGTTTACTTTTCCTTATCTTCTGATATCAAGTCAACTTGAGCTATGTCAGAGGTTACTTGCTTCTTTGTAATATCAGAACTAACTATATCTTGACTCTGAACAACTTGAGCCATGTCAGAGGTTGTCTTAACAATCTTTCTTGAAGTCAGAGTAAGATCAACATCTTCAACAAAAATTTCTTCATCCACGGGAGGCACATAAACCTTTATAGGTTCACCAACTTTTTCTTTGCCCTTGGACCTTGGATCTATCTGCAATTGTGATTTGACCTTGGTTGCCTCAATATTTGTCCTTTCTTTTATCACAATGCCTTTGGCCTTTGGAAGTTTCTTTTTTACCAACAGAAGCTTCAGATTTAGAGTTAACTTTTTCTGACTTAAGTCTAGCTTCTTCTTACAATAGACTCTCAAAGTCCATTCCTGGATTTTCCTTCAGAAATAATTGTCTCGAAATTTCTTCATCAAGATCCAAAAGTTCATCAGAACTTATCCTTTTACCAGTATCAGAAGTAATTCTTTTTCCAGTATCAGAACTTGTTCTATGACCTGTAGCTTCAGCTCTTCTTGATGAGAGACCTCTACCTTGACTATGACCTCCACCCATTCCAGAGTTTCCCTGGTCATCTTTTTCATCATCCTTGCCCTTCAGTATCTTAACAGTTTTGCATTTGGACTTAATTACTTTCTCCCCCTTTTTTGCATCAACAGGTAAGAGAAGAGAGACAAGCAATTCCACTAAGGATTGGATTTCATCGAGTTGAGATTGCTGAGAAGCTTGATTTTTCAAAATTTCATCAATATGAGATTGTTGCTTCTCTTGGGTCTTCTCAATGTAAGCAACTCTGTCAAAGGTAGGTTTGAAAAAGTTTTTCTTGTCCAGCTTGACAAGTGTATCTTGTTGCATTAAGAGTTCTTGAACCCTGTTCAACTTGTCTTGAGTGACAGACTGTTGACCTTGAAGGTGCCTTGTAGTAATTGCAGTAACTCTTAGCTGTGTCTTGAAATCATCATTATTTAGCATCTCATCAGTTTTTGCCAAGTGCTCAGCAAGAATTTTTTCAGATGGAACAAAGGTAATTGTGTTCCACTCCCTAGTCCACTCCTGTCCTCCAGAAGTTTCACTCCAAGGTACTGGTGCTTCCCCTGTAACAAACTTTTTGACTATCTCACTATTGTGAATAGTTTGTTGAGGTTCATGTCCTGATGGACCAGCTGCAGTAGCATCTTCATTTATAGCAACATCACCAGTATCATCAGCATTTGCAGCATCAGAACTTACAGATTCAGCATCCTCTGATAAAAGAACAGTATGAGAGGTTATAGAGGCTTCATCATCATCCTCTAAGTGTTGATCTGCTTCCAAGTTCTGATCAACAGCCATATTCTGATGCTCACCTATAGTCAGATCTTCAATGTCTAGATACAGAGAAGGTGTTGTAGATAATTCTGGAGTTTCATTAGCATCAGTAATTGGTGTTGTTGATGGATTAATTGGAGTTGTTGGAGCTTCTAAGTAGAGAACCTCAGGCACAACCAGGTTGTGAATATCAATTTCAGCACTTGTGCCTGGGTCTGCAGTAGATACTGGTTCATGTACAGGAGACACAGGGGGTGTAGATGCTTTATCTGTAGCAGTAGCTTCAGCAAATTCCGGCTCTTGTGAGATCAGAGATTCCTGATCTCCTTCCTTAGCTGCTGCTTCCTCATTATCTGAAACTGGCCTGTGAGCTCTCTGTTTCTTTCTTTTCTTTGAAGATGGAGATTCCTTGGGAGTTTCAGCATAAGACATTCTTCTAAGCCTTTTGAGAAGCTTAGATCCCCCAATTCCAGTATCCTTCTGAGAAGGGACCTTCTCAGCTTCTGTAACAACAGGTTCTGATGCGGAACCTGTTCCTCACTGTCTGACTCATCTCTCAGAACAATCCTCCTTCTCTTTTGTGGTGTCTGAGGTACAGTCTTTGTCCTCTTGGGCTTGGAAGATGAAGGCTTCACAGTATCTGCTGATGATGAAGGTTGAGTTATCTGTGAAGGTTTGAGATGTGGTCTGATAGAGGGTTGGGTAGGTTGAGGTGTATGTGAGGTATGTTCTGATGGTTGTTGTGGTGTCTGGGATGTGCTGGTGGGTTGTATATCAGGGTAAACAGATCTATAAGTGTGAGGATCAACATTTACCAGGATCTGTTTTACAGACTGAGGTATCTGTAGGAGTCTGACCATCTTTTTCTTAAGGTCAGCATTTACCAAGTCATTAAACGCCCGTTTTGCAAGTTTAAAGGGTGGAAATAAAGAACTGGCTGGTTGAGGTTCATTAGCACAGCAAAAAGTATATATAAGCTGACAGAATCTAGCAAAGTATATCACATTTCTATCCTCTGTCATCCTATCCCCTATAAAGCCTAGCACAACACTTGCAAAATCAAAATGAGTTTGGTGAATAATAGCATACCCGATGTGCTGACTCATAATATAACACCCTCCAAATCCGGGGTATAGATTTGGGGCATTATTAACAACAATTACCAACTATACCTGCACAAGCGGAATATTAATATAATAATTACCCCGAACTATCACTACTCAGGATCTTTTAAGGGTTGAGTTTGGAAACAAGAATCATGCACTACACTTTATTACAAACCCAACTAAATAAAACCTGTCTCAAGAACTCTCTTTATTACAAAACTTTATTCTATCTACAGTTTCACTACGCAATCTTTTATTCAAACTACACAAAACTTTTATTCAACCCAACATTACTACTTATCCTGCTACACCTGATCTGGCAATTCAAAGCTCTCTTCGGGAATAGGAAGGAACACTCTTGGTATAAGAGGGTCCCGCTGCTTGACTCGCTTCTTGACTATGCGGGTCCTGATGGGTTTCATTCTCTACCTTAACTGTAAAACAATATGAGTGACAATAAAAGAAATGAGCCAAAATTGCTCAACAAGCCTGCAACAATATATATATATATATATTATAAAGAGAGAGAAATAAATGAACCAATAAGCTGCTGGTTTGAACAACCATCTGTATCTGTATATGATAATAATTTGCCAATGATGGCGAGTGCCAAATGAACAAGACTGGAAACAAGAACCAACATATGCACTATAATCTGCTGATCAGTCAGAATATAGTGCAGATCTATACCCAACTGCATAGACCCAACCAACATAAGGAGTACTCAGGCAACTATGGCCTATTAATTAATGGTCTGGGAAAAACCCAGCCTTTATAGTAATCATCCAGTCCAAGGCTGAGCATCCGGAACAATCGGTATGCTATTGATATATCCCAACACCAGGATATACCAGAATATATGTAGGGTAAAAGAATTGAAATATGAACAGGGAATTCAATAAATTGGGTAAATCAAGAATTGAAATGAAACTGGAACAAGTAATAATAAATGGACAACAGTGCATATGAACAATGATTATCAAAGAGAATTGATATGATAGAAAAGAAATATAATTCACTATTCTGAATTTAGAATAGGGGAAAAACTTGCCTTGTGCGTACTTAACCTGGTTTAATTCACTGCCTTCTGACCCTAGCTTGCTCTGCCTTGTTAACACTGAACAAATCATGGAAATATAGGTGTTTAGATAACTTACTATATACGTGTATCTTGAATTGATATCACGCAACCTTATCAGTCTACCCATGCGTTTCTATCTGACTCGCATATATATACATATATTTACACAACACATTTATGCACATAATCACATATAACACGTAACACGTAAAGCACACAATTAATTTCTAGATTTATAATTATTTTTAGAATCAATTCTAGGCTTATACCTGCATTACTAGTCTTATCTGATTTTATTATAATTTTTCGGGATTTATTCGGCTCAATTATATCCCTACTAGGACCTACGAACTATCAGTTATCACCAAACCACTCTTTTTCAGAATAAATTATAACTTACAACTATTTTTATTGGATTCGTCTCATTTTTCTGAGTCTAGGGGTCTTCGTTTCACTTAAATCGGACTAACGGTTGAATTGTTATGAATTAAACACTGATAATTCAATTTATTATTCAATATAGATAATTATTACAACCTTTTAAATCCTAAAATAATTTTTAAATAATTATTTAATAAAAATCAAAGTCAAAAATAATTTTTTTATAATTTTTGGAGTTAAAACGAAGAAGTTACGATTTATTGAAAATTATGTGATTAATTATTGAAATAATTAATCACTTAATAAATAAATAACTAATAAATAATTAATAGATAATTATTTACTAATTTAAAATAATTAATCCCTAATTATTAGGATTAATCACAATTTATTACAAATATTTACAACTCATCGTTATTTATTTGATTAGATCGATTATTTACAAATAATCAATCAACTTAATTAACCGATACGCTATTTATCGAATAACTACTATGTGCTCGAATTATAATCTAACTCAACGATTAGTTACTCGTATAAATACGAGCTACTCGCAATCCTCACATAATTATCGAACTATTACATTATTACTGAAACTTATACGATTCGTTAATCAATTAATTATCGGTATTTAATTATACGATACAAATAATCACTACAATATTATTCGAATAATTATCGCTCGAATAATAATTCTCATTATCGAATCATTACTCGTAATAATAACTAACTATCGAATTATTAATCATATTATTTAATTATTTTTAATCCTTATTTATTAATTAATTACCTAATTATTAATTAATTACCTAATTATTAATTAATTAGATAACTAATAAATAATTAGATAAATAATTAAATAATTAAATAATTAAATTAGAATTTATAAATTTATAAAATAATTTAGAAATTAATAATACTATTTTTCAGAATTTAAAACTAATTTTTAATTAATTATTAGAATTAATAAAATGATTTTCTGATTTATAAAATATAAATTAAATAATAGAAAATCCAGAAACAAAAATCTGGAAATGGTTTTAGGGTTGAGGGGATCAAACCCGGGTCGTTTTCGGGTTGCAAACCGGGTCGTCCCCAACCCAATCGGGTCAGGAAGAACACCGCCCTGCACCCATAATCCGACACCGGCGGAAATTTCCGGCGAACCAAACGAAGGGCAACCAACACGATTCCAGGCTCGTTCAGCTGCGTTTTTGTTCGATAATCAAGCCCAGCATCTCCCCTCGTCCACCTCCTTCTTCGTTTCGACGTCCCGACGCCGCAACCACAAGAACAGCCGCCATCGACGGCGGTTCTCCGGCAATACCAAAAACAACACCAACAGACTCAAACCCGGTGTCAATCGACTCCATAATCGACGATCTAAACGCTCGTGGTAACGAAATCATCAAACAACAATCAGAAAATCAAACCCGAATTTAAGAATTAAACCCGAAAATACAAATCAAAAATCAAGAAATCAAACAACAAAAACGGTTACATAATCATAAACTACGAATCACCAGCTTCAATTTGACTACTTACATGAACGATTTGGACTCCGGAATCACCCTCAAATTCGCGATTGATTCTGCTGCTGTTCTTCACAAAACCCTAACCCTAATTCCCTTTTCTGATTTTCTTTTTATTTTCTGATTTTTAAGTATAATTAACTGATTTAATTAATAATAATTCAGGTATTTATATTTATGAAAATAATACCCCTAAGTAAAATTAAGGGTCTAATTACACTCCTAATAAAAATATTTGGCCCAAATTTTTATAATTTTTGGGTATTAATAATGAATTTTTAAATATCCAATAATTACAAAATAAATACTAAAAATTCCCAAAAATTGTGAATATTACAAAAATACAAAGAAAAATGATATATGATAATTTCATAATCATATAAAAATAAAAATGTGATTTTTTGTGGGGTTTTTGGTACCCGAAGGGGTCCGGAAAAGTCGTTTTTCGCGAAAAAGGTCAATTTGTAAAACGTCTAGGGGTTCAGAATAGCGATACGGTATAGGGCATTTTTTGGCAAAATAGGGCCAATGATTTTGTTTGAAATACGGGCTTTTAAAACATAGTTTTGAGCTGTACAGGTTTTGATATAATATATATAACTGACGATAGAACGCTCAATAAATATCCAAAACACGTTTGGATCAAAACAACCAACACATAACACATAGCAGTTAGGGTTCAACGACTTAACACATTTAATCACATAATAATACTCATAATTATTATTATTATAATATAATACAAGCGTAATTCCTCGGTCGTTACATTCTCCCCCCCTTAACAAGATTCTGTCCTCAGAATCTAATTATGCAAATAACTGAGGATACTTTTCTAGCATTTCACTTTCAAGCTCCCAGGTTGATTCTTCAATCACTGGGTTTCTCCATAAAACTCTCACTAATGACACAGACTTATTTCTTAATACCCTCTCTTGCCTATCTAGAATTCTTATTGGCTGTTCTACATATGACAAATCTGCCTGAAGTTCTACTGGTTCATACTCTATTACATGCCTTGTATCAGGATTATACCTCTTAAGCATAGATACATGAAATACGTTGTGAATGTGCTGCATATGGGGTGGTAGAGCTAACTCGTACGCAACCTTCCCAATTTTCTTCAAAATCTCAAATGGTCCAACGTATCGTGGCTTCAATTTCCCTTTATTGCCAAATCTGGTCAATCCTTTCCATGGCGATATTTTGAGCAATATGTGTTCTCCTTCCTGATAGTCCATATCCTTCCTGGCTTGGTTTGCATATCTGCTTTGTCTGTTTTGTGCTGCCTCGATTCGTTTTCGAATAAGATTAATCTTTTCTTTTGTCTGCTGAATTAATTCTGGACCCAAAATCTTGCGTTCTCCAACTTCATCCCAGTGCACGGGTGATCTGCATTTCCTCCCATATAATGCTTCATACGGTGGCATTCCAATACTGGCGTGATAGCTATTATTATAAGAAAATTCCACTAGGGGTAAATGTTCATCCCAACTGCCTTCAAAATCGATCGCACAAACTCGTAGCATGTCTTCAATCGTTTGAATTGTCCTTTCACTTTGGCCGTCAGTTTGCGGATGATAAGCTGTACTCATATTCAACTTCGTTCCTAGACATTCTTGGAATTGTCTCCAAAATCTTGAATTGAAACGAGGATCTCGATCCGATACAATTGATACTGGTACTCCATGACGCATCACAATTTCTTTGAGATACATGTGCACTAATTTGTCGAGCGAAAATCTTTCATTAATTGGTAGAAAATGTGCCGACTTCGTAAGTCTGTCAATAATTACCCATATCGCATCATGATTTGCCCTAGTCCTCGGTAGTCCTACCACAAAATCCATCGCTAGATGTTCCCATTTCCATTCTGGAATGTCTAATGGTTGCAATAACCCACTCGGACGTTGGTGTTCTGCTTTAACTCGCTGGCATGTGTAGCATTTACTCACCCATTCTGCTATCTCCTTCTTCATATTCGGCCACCAAAAGTTTTCCTTCAAATCGCGATACATTTTCGTGCTTCCTGGATGAATGGAATACTTCGAATTGTGCGCATCTCGCATAATTTCTTCTTTTAATTCTGCCACGTTAGGGATCCAGATTCTTGACGCAAAACGTAAAATTCCTTCATTATCTTTCTGAGTTGTAATCTCTTCTCCTGTTAAGTTGTCGTCTTGACTCATCACTTCTTCTTGACAACGGCGAATCTTTTCCAGCAATTCTGGTTGGAAAGTCATAGCGTAGATAGTTTCTACAGATTCATTAGGAATACGAATTTCGATTTCCAATTTGTCGAATTCCCTGGCCAATTCTTCGCATGAAGTCAACCGATTCAATCTTTCTTTTCTGCTTAGCGCATCTGCTACAACATTTGCTTTTCCTGGATGATAACTGATTGTAACATCGTAATCTTTAATCAATTCCAGCCATCGACGTTGTCGCATGTTTAGTTCCTTTTGCGTGAAGATATACTTCAGACTTTTATGATCCGTGTAGATTTCACATTTTTCACCGTACAGATAATGTCTCCAAAGCTTTAATGTAAAAACAATTGCTGCCAATTCCAGATCATGCGTAGGATATTTCTGTTCATGAGGTTTAAGTTGTCTCGACGCATATGCAATGACGTTACCATGTTGCATCAACACACATCCTAAACCACGAGCGTCACTGTAAATAACAAAATTTCCTTGCTCGTCTGGCAATACTAATACTGGTGCCGTCACCAACCGATTCTTCAACTCTTGAAAACTTTCTTCACACTTACTATTCCATTCGAACTTTTCACTTTGTCGAGTTAACTTGGTCAGCGGTGTAGCTATTTTCGCAAAATCTTTAACAAATCTTCGATAATATCCTGCCAAACCTAAGAAACTTCGAACCTCTGTCGGCGTCTTTGGTCTTTCCCAATTCAACACGGCTTCAATCTTTGCTGGATCAACTTGAATGCCTTCTCTGCTGATGATGTGCCCTAAAAACTGCACTTCTTTCAACCAAAATTCGCATTTGGAAAATTTTGCATAAAGCTGCTCCTTCCGTAATATTTCCAATGTCGTTCTTAATTGCGCTGCATGCTCTTCTTCCGTCTTTGAATAGATCAAGATGTCATCAATAAATATAATGATAAACTTATCCAAATACTTCTTGAATATTCGATTCATCAAATCCATAAACACTGCAGGTGCATTCGTCCATCCAAAAGCCATCACAAGAAATTCATAGTGTCCGTACCTTGTTCTAAACGCTGTCTTTGGAATATCTTCGGCCTTGATCTTTAACTGATGATAGCCTGATCGTAAGTCGATTTTCGAAAACCATGCTGCTCCTTTTAGTTGATCAAATAAATCATCAATGCGAGGTAAAGGATATTTATTCTTGATAGTTAACTTGTTCAGCTCACGATAATCAATACACAGTCGCATACTACCATCCTTCTTTTTCACGAACAATACTGGCGCACCCCATGGGGATACACTTGGCCTTATAATTCCTTTGTCAAGAAGTTCTTGTAACTGCTTTTCTAATTCCCTCATTTCAACAGGTGTCATTCGATATGGAGCTTTCGAAATTGGTTCAGTCCCTGGCGTCAAGTCAATAGTGAATTCGATTTCTCGATCTGGTGGAAGTCCTGGTAATTCGTCCGGAAAAACATCAAGAAATTCACAAACTACAGGAATATCTTCAATCTTCAAATTTCCCTTATCAACATCCCGTACATAGGCTAAATAAGCTTGACATCCTTGACGTAGCAATCTTCTCGTCTGCATTATTGATAGGAATTTCTGCTTTTGCTTCTCACCTTTAAATATTACCGTTTCATTTTCTTCAGTTTGCAATTTCACTCTCTTATTCGCACAGTCAATTTGAGCATTATTACTAGACAGCCAATCCATTCCTAAAATAATATCAAACTCCCCTAACCTAAAAGGTATCAAATCAACTGAAAAATGACATCTCCCTATCTCAATATCACAGCTCGGACATACTCGATCTACTGTAACCTGATCATTATTCGCTAATTTTATGACTAACACTTCATCCAACCACTGAATCTCACAATCTATCTTAGAGATAAAGGCTTCAGAAATAAAAGATCTAGTAGCTCCTGAATCAATCAATACTAAAGCATTTACGGAATTTACAGGAAGTGTACCTGCAACCACATTCGGACTCTGTACCGCTTCCTTCATTGACATGTTGAAAGTCCTTGCTCTGGGCTGATTTTGCTGTGGTAGTGGAGGTGGAGGTAATGCTAAAATTCTTGGAATACTGGCAGCCATTGCAATTCCTCTGCAGTCTTTGGCGATATGTCCTTTTCTCCCACATTGGAAACAAGTAACTTCTGCTTTTCCCATTGGACATTCTCCAGAATAGTGTCCCCTTTGCTTGCACTTGAAACACGTAACATTTAGCTTGTTGCAAACTCCTGTATGCTTTCTACCACACGTTCTGCAATCAGGTATAGGCGGTCGAATAAGCCTTTGCTGAGTTGGGGCAGGTAGTCGATTTCCCATCCTCTGATTGTTCTGCTCTGGCCTTTTGAAATTTACTTTTCCCCGAGCTTGAAATCCCGGCCTTTTGTTGAAACGATTCTGAAAATTTCCTGGTCCTTTCTCTTTCTGAGCTGCTTCGCTTTCTCCTTCAATAATCATAGCCTTCTGAACAACAGCCGTATAAGTTGTCAATTCAAACACAGCTACCCTGCTACGAATCCATGGTTTCAGTCCTTGCTGAAATCTCTTGGCCCGTTTTTCGTCCGTATCCACCTGCTCTGGAACAAACCTTGCCAATTCAGTAAACTTGGTTTCATAATCCGCAACCGATAAGTTGTCTTGTTTCAGCTCCAGGAACTTGATCTCCATCTGGTTCTTCATAAAACGAGGAAAATATTTCTCCAAGAAAAGATCAGTGAATCTGTTCCAGGTCACCACACCTTCTTCCAAAGCTTTCTTTGATTCCCACCAGTAATTAGCTTCACCTTTTAGAAAATAGCTAGCGAAATCTGTCTTCTGCTCTTCCTCAACCTTTACCAACGAAAAAGCCTTTTCCATCTCTTTCAGCCAAGCTCTCGCTTTTGTAGGATCTGTGGAACCCATAAATTCTGGTGGCTTCACCGACTGAAATTGCTTGAAAGTAGTCGTAGGTGCTGCTGGTGGTATTTGATATCCTGGATGAGCGGCTTGCTGTAACATCTGTTGCTGGAACTGCTGTTGCTGCTGCTGCATTTGTTGTTGCATCATCAACATCTGCTGTTGCATGAGATTAAATATCTGATCCATCTGTTTATTATTGTTTTGGCCATCGGTGTTTCCATTCGATGAGTCAGGCTGCGCTTTTCTCTTAGGTGCCATTTTTCTGGTAAATAAATAATGGATCTTATTTAATAACAGTATATTAAACATATATTAAAATAGTCGATTCGAGAAATAAAATAACTTATTAAATAACTGAATAGATAAAACAGTATGATATGTTTTAATTTTTTTTTTTTTTTTTTTTTTTTACAACATGATCGTGAATAAAACTACATTTATAAATATGCAATGGTACTGAAATAAATGTAAATGCTTAAATGACTGGAAATAAAATAAAGAAAACGTGCAAAAGATTATCTCATATATATATATATAGGTAGAACACCAGCTACAGGTGTCAGTGCTTGATACAAAAACCTATGATATAACAGTCGTACTGCTACTACTATCAGTCAGAGTCAGTAGCTACACTCATACAAACTAGTCATACAATACTATGCTGCCTCTATCTACAAAATATACATAATACAACACTCATTGATCTACTGGTCTCAAAATCCTGGTGGTACGTGGCTCAACTCCTCCTGCACTGCCTCTAGCACTGCCTCGGTAAGTCCCAATGCTCTGCGATATGCTGTCTCCGCACTAAGATCCTGCTGTCTCAAATCAGTAAGCTGCTGCGAACTAACCCGGTGAATATGATGTAGTCTCTCTCTCAGTATATAATCCGGTCGTAATGCTCTGACAGGACCATCCGTCTGTGTCTCATACAATCCAAGGATCTCTCTACACTGGTTCTGCCATCTAATCCTCTCCTCCCTCTCTGCCTGAAAGCGCTGGTAAGTCACGGTATGATGCTCATGAAGATCAGTGCTGGAACCTCGAGAAGGTAATGGTCCATCTACCACGATCTCATCTATAAACTCCGGCTGAGGAAACTGATAAACTCCTGGAACAGGTGCATAAATGGCTAATGGGGCAGGAAATAAGACAGGCTGCTCCATAGGCGCATACACAGGCGGCTCTGCCTCTGGCTCCATCGGTGGCATCTCTGGAATCTCGACTGGTGGCATAGGAATCTGAGGCTCTAAATCCTACCACTGCGGAAGATCAACCATATCAGGAATATCAAACATCGGAAACTCTAATGGTGGAATATCTGGTATCTCTGGCTCAACGTATGGAAAATAATCTGCAAAACCTGGTACCTCCGGGGGAAGTGGTATCTCTGGTGCTGGCTCAGGTGGCAATGGAGGTAAGATCTGCTCTGACACTGGGGCTACTACCGGTGCATCCACTGGATCTGTCTCGGTCCTCTCCGTAGATGATGATAAAGAAGCCATCTAATATACATAAAAATAATAACACAAAACAATCAAATCACAATCCTATAACTCATAACTTCTAATCACATAGACAAACAATCCTAACACTCTTACTCTCATCCTATCTTATTTTCCTATCTTATCTTAACCCTAACATTCTTGTTTTCCAAGGTCAATCCTAAGCTCTGATGCCAACTATAACACCCTCCAAATCCGGGGTATAGATTTGGGGCATTATTAACAATAATTACCAACTATACCTGCACAAGCGGAATATTAATATAATAATTACCCCGAACTATCACTACTCAGGATCTTTTAAGGGTTGAGTTTGGAAACAAGAATCATGCACTACACTTTATTACAAACCCAACTAAATAAAACCTGTCTCAAGAACTCTCTTTATTACAAAACTTTATTCTATCTACAGTTTCACTACGCAATCTTTTATTCAAACTACACAAAACTTTTATTCAACCCAACATTACTACTTATCCTGCTACACCTGATCTGGCAATTCAAAGCTCTCTTCGGGAATAGGAAGGAACACTCTTGGTATAAGAGGGTCCCGCTGCTTGACTCGCTTCTTGACTATGCGGGTCCTGATGGGTTTCATTCTCTACCTTAACTGTAAAACAATATGAGTGACAATAAAAGAAATGAGCCAAAATTGCTCAACAAGCCTGCAACAATATATATATATATATTATAAAGAGAGAGAAATAAATGAACCAATAAGCTGCTGGTTTGAACAACCATCTGTATCTGTATATGATAATAATTTGCCAATGATGGCGAGTGCCAAATGAACAAGACTGGAAACAAGAACCAACATATGCACTATAATCTGCTGATCAGTCAGAATATAGTGCAGATCTATACCCAACTGCATAGACCCAACCAACATAAGGAGTACTCAGGCAACTATGGCCTATTAATTAATGGTCTGGGAAAAACCCAGCCTTTATAGTAATCATCCAGTCCAAGGCTGAGCATCCGGAACAATCGGTATGCTATTGATATATCCCAACACCAGGATATACCAGAATATATGTAGGGTAAAAGAATTGAAATATGAACAGGGAATTCAATAAATTGGGTAAATCAAGAATTGAAATGAAACTGGAACAAGTAATAATAAATGGACAACAGTGCATATGAACAATGATTATCAAAGAGAATTGATATGATAGAAAAGAAATATAATTCACTATTCTGAATTTAGAATAGGGGAAAAACTTGCCTTGTGCGTACTTAACCTGGTTTAATTCACTGCCTTCTGACCCTAGCTTGCTCTGCCTTGTTAACACTGAACAAATCATGGAAATATAGGTGTTTAGATAACTTACTATATACGTGTATCTTGAATTGATATCACGCAACCTTATCAGTCTACCCATGCGTTTCTATCTGACTCGCATATATATACATATATTTACACAACACATTTATGCACATAATCACATATAACACGTAACACGTAAAGCACACAATTAATTTCTAGATTTATAATTATTTTTAGAATCAATTCTAGGCTTATACCTGCATTACTAGTCTTATCTGATTTTATTATAATTTTTCGGGATTTATTCGGCTCAATTATATCCCTACTAGGACCTACGAACTATCAGTTATCACCAAACCACTCTTTTTCAGAATAAATTATAACTTACAACTATTTTTATTGGATTCGTCTCATTTTTCTGAGTCTAGGGGTCTTCGTTTCACTTAAATCGGACTAACGGTTGAATTGTTATGAATTAAACACTGATAATTCAATTTATTATTCAATATAGATAATTATTACAACCTTTTAAATCCTAAAATAATTTTTAAATAATTATTTAATAAAAATCAAAGTCAAAAATAATTTTTTTATAATTTTTGGAGTTAAAACGAAGAAGTTACGATTTATTGAAAATTATGTGATTAATTATTGAAATAATTAATCACTTAATAAATAAATAACTAATAAATAATTAATAGATAATTATTTACTAATTTAAAATAATTAATCCCTAATTATTAGGATTAATCACAATTTATTACAAATATTTACAACTCATCGTTATTTATTTGATTAGATCGATTATTTACAAATAATCAATCAACTTAATTAACCGATACGCTATTTATCGAATAACTACTATGTGCTCGAATTATAATCTAACTCAACGATTAGTTACTCGTATAAATACGAGCTACTCGCAATCCTCACATAATTATCGAACTATTACATTATTACTGAAACTTATACGATTCGTTAATCAATTAATTATCGGTATTTAATTATACGATACAAATAATCACTACAATATTATTCGAATAATTATCGCTCGAATAATAATTCTCATTATCGAATCATTACTCGTAATAATAACTAACTATCGAATTATTAATCATATTATTTAATTATTTTTAATCCTTATTTATTAATTAATTACCTAATTATTAATTAATTACCTAATTATTAATTAATTAGATAACTAATAAATAATTAGATAAATAATTAAATAATTAAATAATTAAATTAGAATTTATAAATTAATAAAATAATTTAGAAATTAATAATACTATTTTTCAGAATTTAAAACTAATTTTTAATTAATTATTAGAATTAATAAAATGATTTTCTGATTTATAAAATATAAATTAAATAATAGAAAATCCAGAAACAAAAATCTGGAAATGGTTTTAGGGTTGAGGGGATCAAACCCGGGTCGTTTCCGGGTTGCAAACCGGGTCGTCCCCAACCCAATCGGGTCGGGAAGAACACCGCCCTGCACCCAGAATCCGACACCGGCGGAAATTTCCGGCGAACCAAACGAAGGGCAACCAACACGATTCCAGGCTCGTTCAGCTGCGTTTTTGTTCGATAATCAAGCCCAGCATCTCCCCTCGTCCACCTCCTTCTTCGTTTCGACGTCCCGACGCCGCAACCACAAGAACAGCCGCCATCGACGGCGGTTCTCCGGCAATACCAAAAACAACACCAACAGACTCAAACCCGGTGTCAATCGACTCCATAATCGACGATCTAAACGCTCGTGGTAACGAAATCATCAAACAACAATCAGAAAATCAAACCCGAATTTAAGAATTAAACCCGAAAATACAAATCAAAAATCAAGAAATCAAACAACAAAAACGGTTACATAATCATAAACTACGAATCACCAGCTTCAATTTGACTACTTACATGAACGATTTGGACTCCGGAATCACCCTCAAATTCGCGATTGATTCTGCTGCTGTTCTTCACAAAACCCTAACCCTAATTCCCTTTTCTGATTTTCTTTTTATTTTCTGATTTTTAAGTATAATTAACTGATTTAATTAATAATAATTCAGGTATTTATATTTATGAAAATAATACCCCTAAGTAAAATTAAGGGTCTAATTACACTCCTAATAAAAATATTTGGCCCCAATTTTTATAATTTTTGGGTATTAATAATGAATTTTTAAATATCCAATAATTACTAAATAAATACTAAAAATTCCCAAAAATTGTGAATATTACAAAAATACAAAGAAAAATGATATATGATAATTTCATAATCATATAAAAATAAAAATGTGATTTTTTGTGGGGTTTTTGGTACCCGAAGGGGTCCGGAAAAGTCGTTTTTCGCGAAAAAGGTCAATTTGTAAAACGTCTAGGGGTTCAGAATAGCGATACGGTATAGGGCATTTTTTGGCAAAATAGGGCCAATGATTTTGTTTGAAATACGGGCTTTTAAAACATAGTTTTGAGCTGTACAGGTTTTGATATAATATATATAACTGACGATAGAACGCTCAATAAATATCCAAAACACGTTTGGATCAAAACAACCAACACATAACACATAGCAGTTAGGGTTCAACGACTTAACACATTTAATCACATAATAATACTCATAATTATTATTATTATAATATAATACAAGCGTAATTCCTCGGTCGTTACACATAATAGGAATGGCATCAAAGCTGGAACACTTATTGTCGAATGCTTTAGTGATGCAGTCGAAGAAAAAGCTCCATTCCTTTCTGATATGTGCTCTTTTCAACTGTCCAAGCTTGGCCAAACTCTTCTCATACCCCAAATTGGCCATGAGTTGCTGTAGAACTGGTTCCTCCGCTGTTGAGAAAGTGCAGCCTTCTGGTAAATGTGGAGCTTTGCGAACTGCTCCAGGAGTTACCACATGCTCAACATCATTGACTTCAAAAATAATGCTTGGAGTACCAGTTGCACCACCATTGTCAAAATGCCCAGTCCGTCAGAACGTCAGAACTTGTTGACTGGAAATGACTTGAGGCTGGGTTAATACATACCCAATCTCACTGTGTGCTAGAAGATCTTGCACAAAGTGCAAATCAGATGGAGCTTCATCATGGTTTAAGATTGCAGCATAGTTGTTGGGAACAAACTTGGCTCCATCTATAATCAAATCCTTAGGTGCCATGAGAAAAAATGAGAAATAAGTTTGCCTGTAAGGTGTTTGACAAAATGTCTGTATGAAAAAAAAACGTCAGGAGATGAGATAGAATAGAAGTAAAGAAAAGAGAGATAAAGTGTTAAAGTAAATAAAATATTTTGCAATCTTCTCTCTCTTTTACTTATACACGATAGAGAAAGTAACCGTTGGACACCTGTCAGACATGCAGCAGTACAGAATAATTAATGGGCACGGGAAAACAGTAATCATTACTTATCACATGCAGTTTTTCAAGGAAAAACCGTTCCACTTACCAAGTAATCCCATTAATTAAGGTAGTTCAGTTTTAATATAAAATTTAAACTGTTCCCACTTAAAAAATTATTTTTACTGCGAGACCAATATTCTGTATAAATACACTAAGTGAGAGAATGACCAAAAAAATAAATCAAGTAAACAGGTACTGCCACGTCAAAATCAGAACTTGATTTGTATTAGATATAAAAACGGTCATCAGAATATGGGTAAATCAGGATTTAAAAATGCATCAGAATTTCAAACAACTCAGAGACAAAATCTTGCAAAAATATAAAATTTCATTAATATATTGAGAAAATACATTCATAAAATTGAAATTACAGCACAAAATTACAAGATTGTCCTAAGCTACAAATCTTAACAGCAATAACTATTGTCCTAAGCTAAGAAGCCTGACAAAGCTGACGGTGAAGAGAAATATGGAGCAGAAACTATTTCTTCTTCTTACTCTCAACAAAAAGAACAGTGAGTCGTATGATTCGCTCCTGCTGTCGAAGACGACGGAGATGTAGTTCTCTGCGAACTGTCAACAGATCACGTTTAATAATCTCTGGAAATTGAATCCAAAGATTGTGTGGGATGTTGGCGATATGGTATGGAGTTGGAATTCCATTTATAAAGACATGTACAGTCTCATCGCCATAATTGTAAAACCAGCCAAACGCAGCCATTTTTGGTGTTAAGAATAAAACGAGAGTGAGTTTGTGAGGAATTGAGAGATGTGCTGGCTGGAGTGAAGTGTTGGTTTATATAGCCAATAGAATGCCAGGAGACGCAAGGAAAATTTAATGCTGACAGGTAGAAATAATTCTACCTCGTCTTCCTAGACTGAGAAGAATAAAAACAGCCATTGGAAGTGTAAAACAGGGTTTAATGCGCACAAGAAAAAATTAAACATTATTGTGCATGGACGCGTACCACTAACCCTAAGTGTATTGACTGTTAATATCTCACCCGAACATATTCTGATTTAAAATAAGACTATTTCAGATTTTAACCACAAATAAGTCAAGTAAAGGATCAGAATTTAATATCAGAACTTAGACTTATATCAGAACTTAACAGTCATCAGAACATGATTCCTTAACTCGAAAAATGAATGCCTATTTCTGTAATTCTTCACACAAATTCTGATTTCGGTTCTTCAGAACTTAATCATTAAAACTTCCATCATAACTTGTCCTCAGAATTTATGCAATCTGACACATAAACTGTTCATCTAAAACAATCATTGATCACCACAGTAATTTTCATCATTCATATGGAGTGTAAGTGTGTGCATTAGGCTAAATATCAGATAAAGAGTAAAGTCTGATTCACTTCAGTACATCTTAGAAATAAGGCATAACTAAGAACTTTACTTAAAATCTGTCATTATTCTGAAGCCTACTATTGAATGAGTTCATGCATGAGTCCATCTCAACTGTTTTGAGCTTATTTTATGCATCTTTTGAAATTCCATTTTACAGTGGCTTCTCAGTGTAAGTGAGTCACGACTGCTTATCAGAATTTATGCTATTATCAGAGTATTTCTTCAGTAATCATAGACTGTGAAAAGTCACCAAGAAAAATAATTATTTGCTTTTCTGATGCATATTACTTAATACCAGCAATGCACTTGGGTCGTCCCTTCCACATTTTTAGTCTAGATCTCAAAGGAGTACCTGATTTTTATTCCTTGTTCTTTTCCTTTTTCTTTTGATAAGTGAGGTTTATCAGCACTTAGTACATTCAGCAGATTTACTAACATCAGAACTTAACAGATGAGAAGCATTATTCTAGTTTTTGACTTAGTAATAAGATAGACAAAGTAAACTTAACTAAGCTCAATATCAGAATTTGCTTGTGTCAATAGATTTCCACATAAATAATTACTTCTAACATGGGATCTCTAGTATATTAAAGACTACTAGGTCAGCATCTATATTAAAGACTACTAGGTCAGCATCTAGCACAGTTATCCTCATAGGATTGAATAGTCACAGAAATAGTCATATCACTATCAGAGTTTAGAAATTCACATCATACAACAATCAGTACTTAAGCAATTTTCAATTAAGCACAGAATACACAAAGATAGTAATATCTGTAAATACTGATCATAAAGTCTGATGCAGCAGAACAAAAGCTAAGCAGATTTAGAGAAAGAACCTTAAACCATTCCAAGTTTATTTACCAATCTTGTAAAAGTAGTTTCACACAGTGGTTTTGTGAAGATATCTGCTAGTTGTTGATCTATTGGAACAAAGTGCAATTCCACTGTACCTTCATCCACATGTTCCCTTATGAAGTGATACCTAATGCTGATGTACTTTGTCATTGAGTGTTGAACTGGATTACCTGTCATAGCAATAGCACTTTGATTATCACAGTAAATAGGGATTTGAAAATATGTTAACCCATAATCCGGTAACTGATTCTTCATCCAAAGAATCTGTGCACAACAGCTTCCTGCAGCAATGTACTCTGCTTCTGCAGTTGATGTGGAAATTGACTTTTGTTTCTTGCTAAACCAAGAAACCAATCTGCCTCTAAGAAATTGGCAGCTTCCACTTGTGCATTTCTTGTCAATTTTGCAACCTGCAAAATCTGCATCTGAGTAACCTAATAGTTTAAAATCTGATTCTCTGGGATACCACAATCCCAGATCAGCAGTTCGCTTAAGATACTTGAAGATTCTTTTAACAGTTGTTAAGTGAGGTTCTCTTGGATCTGCTTGAAATCTTGCACAAAGACAGGTAGCATACATAATATCAGGTCTACTAGCAGTTAGATAGAGTAAAGAGCCAATCATACCTCTGTAATCAGTAATATCTACTTATTTACCAGTATCCTTATCCAGTTTTGTTGCAGTGGCCATGGGAGTGGATGCACTTGAACAATCTTGCATTCCAAATTTCTTCAGCAAGTTTCTGGTGTACTTGGTTTGACAAATAAAAGTGCCTTCTTCATTCTGCTTGACTTGAAGGCCCAGAAAATAGCTAAGTTCTCCCATCATACTCATTTGATATCTTGACTGCATCAATTTGGCAAACTTTTTGCAAAGTCTGTCATTTGTAGAACCAAAGATAATATCATCAACATATATCTGAACCAGAAGTAAGTCCTTTCCATGGTTGAGGTAGAACAGTGTTTTGTCTATAGTTCCTCTGTTAAATCCACTTTCCAGAAGAAACTGAGCTAAAGTCTCATGCCATGCTCTTGGAGCTTGCTTAAGGCCATAAAGTGCTTTATCAAGCCTGTAGACATGATTTGGATATTTAGGATCTACAAAGCCCGGAGGTTGTTCAACATATACTTCCTCCTCTAATTCTCCATTGAGAAAAGCACTTTTCACATCCATTTGAAAGACAATAAACTTTTTGTGAGCAGCATAAGCCAAAAATATCCTTATGGCTTCCAATCTAGCAACTGGTGCAAATGTTTCATCATAATCAATTCCCTCCTGTTGAGAATATCCTTTTGCAACCAACCTTGCTTTATTCCTTGTAATTATGCCATCACTATCAATTTTGTTTCTGAACACCCACTTTGTACCAACAACAGATCTGTTCTTTGGTCTTGGCACTAGGGTCCAGACCTTGTTTCTTTCAAATTCATTTAACTCTTCCTGCATTGCTTGCACCCAATCAGCATCTTGAAGAGATTCTTCCACTTTCTTTGGTTCAGTCTGAGAAAGAAAAGAATTATAAAGACATTCACTTGAAGTAGCTGTTCTAGTTCTGACACCTGCGTCAGGATTTCCAATTATTAAGTCAGGTGTATGTGATTTAGTCCACTTCCTTGCAGATGGAAGGTTTTCTCTAGAACTGGATGCTCCCCCATAATCCATGCTATCTTCATCAACATTTTCTGATGCTCCCCCTGAAACTATGCTCTCTGAGTTGGATCCTTCAGAATTTAAGTTTTCAGAACTATCAGAACTTGGCTTATCAGAACTTGGGGAATCAGAACTTGAAGAGCCAGTTGTATGTTCTGATGCTTCTTGAGATGTGGTTGTATCTTCAGTATGCTCCCCCTGCACAGGTGCATCCTCTTTTGACGTAGTCACCATAGTTTCAATGACATCAGAGTTTAATCCATCAAAGTTTGCAGTATCAGGACTTAGACTGTCAGGGTTTTCAGTATCAAAATTTAATTCTTCATTTTCGAATCTGAGCTGACCATGATCACTGAAATCTTCAAGTCCAGTAATCTTCTTATCATCAAAAGAGACATTGATAGATTCCACGACCACCCTTATTCTCAAGTTGTAGACTCTGAAGGCTTTTGTGGAAAGTGGATATCCAACAAAGATTCCTTCATCAGCTTTTAGATCAAATTTGGATAGCTGTTCAGGGTGAGTCTTAAGAACAAAACATTTGCATCCAAATACATGAAAATACTTCAGATTTGGCTTCTTTTTCTTCACCATCTCATATGGTGTCTTTCCATGCTTGTTAATGAGTGTTGCATTCTGATTAAAACAAGCAGTTTACACAGCTTCAGCCCAGAAATAGGTTGGAAGCTTTGCTTCATCAAGCATAGTTCGTGCAGCTTCAATGAGAGTTATATTCTTTCTTTCAACAACTCCATTTTGCTGTGGAGTTCCAGGAGCATAAAATTCCTACTTGATTCCATGGTCTTTGCAGAACTCTTCCATTGTAAGATTCTTGAACTCAGTGCCATTATCACTTCTTATTATTTTCACAGAGTCTTTAACCAATTTATCCAGTTGCTTGATATGATCAATCAAGATAGATGCAGTTTCACTTTTTGTGTGTAAGAAATACACCCATGTGTATCTGGTGAACTCATCCACTATGACCATAGCATATTTCTTCTTTGCAATAGATATGACATTCATTGGACCAAATAGATCAACATGTAGTAGGTGATAAGGCTCAAGAATTGATGATTCAGTCTTGCTCTTGAATGAAGATTTCCTTTGTTTAGCCTTCTAACAAGAATCACAAAGACCATCGGGAGCAAATACTAACTTTGGCAGTCCTCTCACAAGATCTTTCTTGACTAGTTCATTTATATTGTTGAAATTTAAGTGAGAGAGTTTCTTGTGCCAGTTCCAGCTTTCTTCAATTGATGCTCTACTCATCAGACAGATTGCAGAACCATCAGTACTTGTTGAAAGCTTGGCTTCATAAATGTTACCATGCATGTATCCTTTCAGAACAACTTTGCATGTAGATTTGCTTACAATTTCACAGTGTTCTTCAAAGAAATCCACATGATAACCTCTGTCACAGATTTGACTAACACTCAGCAGATTGTGTTTAAGTCCTGAGACCAGAGCTACTTCTTTAATGATGACATTCCCAGTATTGATATTGCCATATCCCAATATTTTTCCAATATTTCCGTCTCCATAAGAAACACTGGGGCCAGCCTTCTCCACAAAGTCTGATAGCAGGGCTTTATTTCCAGTCATATGTCCTGAACATCCACTGTCCAGAACTAGGATATTTTTCCTGTTGCCCTACAATTACAAAGACCACTAATGATTAGTTTTAAGGACCCAGACTTGCTTGGATCATTTGGCCTTATTAAGTTTGTTAACATTTGCAGTGGATTTAGCATCAGAGTTTATGTTAACATTTTTCTTATCATAATTTACACTATCAGACTTTGAATCAGAACTTACACTAGAAGGAACAATGCTAACTTTCTTTAAAGAAGGTTTTATTTGATAATAATCATAGTACAAACTATGATATTCCTTACAAGTATAAATGGAATGTCATAAACTACCATAATGAAAACAAGGATTTTGTGGCTTATATTTAACAGACTGACTCTTAACTCCTGACTTTGAAGGTAAGGAGTTTATGTTCTTATTCTTCCTGCAAAAAGAAGCCAGATGGTTAGAACTTCCACAGTTATGGCATGTTTTTCTAGGAGCATTAGGAACAGGTTTATAATCATTGCTTTTATTTACACCTTCCTTTCCATTCCTATTTTTCCTAGGTGATTTTACCTTGTCTGCATTCTTAATATCTTTCAGCTTATGCTTAAGCTGCTTCTTTGTCATTAAGCCTATGTTAACTTCAGTTGTCTTTTCCTGTTTTAGTTTGTCAGAAGTTAATTCCTCTTTAACTTCTGATTTCTCAGTTTCAGACTTTACAACTACAAACTTAACAGGTTTTAACTTTGGCTTTTGTTTAACAACTATAGGCTTAATATCTACAGTTCCTTTATCATTCTTATCATCTCCATAACCTAAGCCCTCTTTCCAGTTTCCACTACTTAACAAATTCTGAGTTGTTCTTCCAGAGTTAGTCCAAGTCCTGATAATCTCTCTTTCCTTTTCTAACTCAGCTTTTAGAGATTCATTCATTTTAAGTACTTCATCCCTAACATAGAAAGCATCATCTCTATCTTTCTGAGTTTGATGGAACATGACTAACTCTTTTTCTAAATAATCATTCCTCTTCTTACAAGCTAGATTTTCAGAAGTTAATCTTTCACATGTTAAAGTTTGATCTCTATAGCTAATTAAGATGGTTTTAAGATATCTTCTCAACTCATTAATATCATCAGTATGAAAGGCATAAGTAGTTTGAGGTACCTTTAACTCAGCAGATTCAGGACTTTTATCAGTATTTTCCATATCAGCATTTGCCATAAGGCATAGTTCTCCTCACTTTCAGAATCTGAAGTGTCTGTCCAACTTTTCTTCTTTGTGACAAGAGCCTTGCCTTTGTCACTCTTCACTTTCTTGCAATCAGGAGATATGTGGCCTTTCTCACCACAGTTGTAGCATTTGACATTTGTGTAATCTCCTCTGTCAGACTTCCCTCCTTTGCCTTCAGATTTTCTGAAATTCTTCTTATCAGAACTTGCACCTTTCCTGGAAAACTTCTTTCCCTTCCTGAATTTCCTGTATGCAATCTTTCTGATTCCTTTCACCATAAGATCACACAGCTTCATCATCTCTTCATCAGCATCCATCTCAGGCAAGCTTTCAGTTTCTGAGTCACCATCACTATCAGAACTTGATGACTCAGTATCAGACTTTGTGAAGAGCGCTTTACCCTTGCCTTTCCTTGAGGTAGCTGCCTTGGGGGATTCTTCTTCAGCCTTAAGAGCAAATGTCCTTGACTTTCCTCCTTTCCTCTTGCTTCTTTGTTCCATCTCAAGTTCATGAGTCTTGAGCATCCCATAAATTTCATCAAGAGTTGTTTCTTCAAGATTATAGTTATTTCTTACAGTTGTTACCTTCAAATCCCAGCTTTCAGGAAGAGCTAACAGGAATTTAAGGTTTGAATCTTCAAGATCATACTCCTTATCAACCAGTGACAAATCATTCAAGAGTTTGACAAATCTGTCATATAAATCAGTCAATGACTCATTTGGCTTTGAGTCAAAGTGTTCATACTCTTGAGTGAGTATTGTCTTCCTGTTCTTCTTAATCGAATCAGTTCCCTGACATCTTGTTTCCAAGGCATCCCATATCTCCTTTGCAGTTTTACAGTTTATTACCCTGTTTGACATTACATTATCAATGGCACTATGCAGTAAGTGTCGTACCTTAGCATCCTTAGCAATTGATGCAATATTTTCAGCAGTGTAATCACTCTTCTCTTTTGGTACTGAATTTGCTGCTTCACCTGCAACTGCAACTGCGAGTTTTGTTGGATTGTGAGGTCCTTTCTTGATTCTATCAAGATATTCTAGATCTGTAGCTTCCAGAAACATAGTCATCCTCACCTTCCATAAGGGATATTCAGACGGTTTCAATATGGGAACTCTAATAGCCTCATATCGACTATGGATTTGTGTCTTTGGAGGTTCTTCAGTTTTGGTGGGCTTAGTTAGAGTTTCTACTTCAGACATGATTGTTTTTGGATCTTAAACTGTTTGTGTGTTAACAGATAGGCTCTGATACCACTTGTTAGGTCACATACACTGTAGAAGGGGGTTGAATACAGTGTATAGCACAATCAAATCGAATTCAAATAACACAAGTAACAGAAAACAGACTTTATTCAAAGTAATAAACTCTGTTACAATATGGAACTGTCCTCTCTCAGTGATGAACAAATATCACGAGAGCTGCTAGGGTTACAATAAATAATATTCTCGATAATGATAACACTTATAGTGTAAACCCTATGTCTGGGTTTATATACTACACAGTTACAAGATAATCGCTAATTGATATGGAATATAATTCTGCTTCCTAAAATATATCAATCAGATATCTTTTCTTCCAAGTATTCTATTCTTCATAGAATTCCTTCTTCATGCATATCTCTTCTTACATTTGTCTCGATCTTCTCTTTCTTCAATCGGCCGCCTTCCTTATCTGAACGTTTCCTTTAAGTCCTGATATTATCTTCTGATAAATATCTCTTGATCCTTAAGTACTGATGACTTAAGTTCTGACTTCAGTATAAGTGTTGATTTCAGTTAAGTACTAATTTATCCTGTTTAAGTAAGATATGAAAACTAAACATAAATCATATTAGTCATGACATTATCAAATATATCTAACAATTTGGCTACTGAGTTTAATGATCATGTAAATTTTCAACTAAAACATAGATTAGACTTTGAAGAACAATTTCTTCAGTATAATTCACCTTTATACGATGTTTGAACTATTAAGAATCTATAATATATAAATGGACTGGATTTGTAGACCATTAGACCTAATAATTGTAGATAATCGGCCTTGATTCAACTGAAAGATAAGACTTCTAAATTAGAAATAATGAAATATATATATATATATGTTATTCCCAGTGGACTAACAATGAGATTTACAGAAGGGGGGTTGAATGTAAATCTCAAAACTTTTTCAAGTTTTGAGCAGTTTCTAAGGCTAAGTGTTTTAGTGAGCAAATGTGTGTGAATTGCTTGAAGCTAATACATACATATATATATATTCAAACACAAATGTAAAGAACACAAAGAACTTAAAAACTTTTCTTGTGGATTTGTTGTTCCACCAGAGATGTGTTATTTCAGAAAATCTGTGATTCAAAAAATTAAATCACAGCTGCGTCCTAGTACAAACTAGATGATTTTCTCTCTGGATTTTTCTAAACAGCTCTGGAAAATTCACCATCTAATTACTAGCTGCTACTTGGTTTATATATCACCAAGTTTACAAGTGAAGACAAAACTGTAAAATACAATTAAAAGATTCTTCACATGTTTCTTCTTCATTTCTATATCCAATGCAATTTAGGTTTAGTTGTGAATCTTTGAATACTGCCTTGTTTGCACCAGAATGGAAATGCTGCATTTTCTTGATTCCTCCTAGAGGCTGCCACATTCCAGTTTGTCTTTGTCAACCCATGTGCCTCTGTCAGCTTATGAATTGTCACTATCAACTGCTATTGAACTAAGCATCCGTTGAAGCTTTAATCCGTTGATGACTTTATCCGTTGAAGCTTTATCCGTTGATGCATTAGCAGTTGAAGCTTTATCAGTTGAAGCACTCATCCGTTGATGGATGTTATCCGTTGTAGCTTTAGAGACATCTGTTGAAGCTTTATTTCTCATCCGTTGAAGGCCTTTAATATCAGCTGAAACTACTTCACTTATACAAAATTACAAGGCATGAAATATTTACAATTAGCCCTCCTATTTGCATATCCACTAGTAGTCAACATGACTGATAATTTCCCACAACATCTAAGAATTACAACTTAAATACAGAGAATAAAATGTGCTACTATACTAAACTTATTTCTAAGTAAAGCTACTCCTTCAACGGATAGCCAAAATGGTCTTATCCGTTGAGGCTACTAACACTAGATTTCTACTTAAGTGTTTTGTTTAACTTATCATCAAACTAATACATATATTCCTAACAATCTCCCCCTATTTATGTCTACTAGAACTGTAGGCATAAATTTGGGTTTAACTTGATGATAACAAAACACTTATCAAACATATGAACTGAAATAAAGTAAAAATTCAAAAGTGTTGCAAAAGTGTGCATACTGAGATAGAATTGAAGAATTACATTGTTTCAAAGGGTGCTCCTTTAGCCTGAGTAGATTAATTTCTTTTCCTTTGATCCCTTGATTTCTTCCCTAGCCTCCTGTCATTCTCCTCTATTTGGAGTTGGAGTTATCTGTAGAATTTAGCTTCATCTTCTTCATTGATGTCCAACTTAGATTGCATATCCTTGAGAGTTTCATTACTGGCAATCTTGAGTTGATCTTCAAGTCTGAAAAATCTTCTGACCCCTTTATTGTCTCTGAACTCCATCAACCAATGAGGTGATTTATGAACTGTAATTCCTCTCTCTGGGATGAGTAATGTTCTAGGCAAGGCGTTGGGCTCCCACCAAGTTTTCCTTATGCTGGCAATCTTGTTGAGAATCTCAGTTTTGGCAGTCCTGGTAAAGCCAGAATCCCTTTTTATAGCTGAGTAGACTCTAACCAAGGTAGAATAGCCTTCATTCAGAATTCTGTAAAGAGGCCAAGTCCTTTCCCCACTTCCTTTATATTTGAACACTAGTTTTTAGGAAGCTGTCTGTAGGCATCTATTCCCCTTACTTCCTCCAGCTCATCCAGATAGAGTTCAATGTCTGTAAATTCCTTTATGTCACAAATGTGAACATAATCATCCTTTGAGGCTTGTGGCTTAGGCTTAGGCTTCTGAGTGAATTTGATTGAGGTTAGAGGAGGTGTTGATTTGATTTTTATTTTCTGTTTCTTTGATGATGGAAAAGTGGTTAAGAAAGTGGGTAATTTGATGGTGTCCCAATCAATTGGTTCCTCCTTAGGAGTGATTGTTTCACCATGGATGTTTATGAAGGGATCAGGCACAATGGGTTCAGGAATAGAAGGTAGTGGTTTGGATTTTGATTGGGTTTCTTCAGTTTCATCTACAGTCTTCCTTTTTGCATTGGCCTTCTTTCTATTCCCTTTCTTCCATTCCTTTCTTTCCTTAATTCTTTCTTCCACATCATCACTAAGCATGTTCCCCATACCTACATCTTCACCCTTGTCTTCAATTTCTTTCTTTTCTTTAGCTTGACTTGACTTTAGCTGTTTTTCAAGCTTTGCTTGTGCTCTTTTGTCAGCCTTTAGCTTTTTAGCTTCTTCCTTCAACCTTCTGGCTTCTTCCCTCTTAGCTACTGAGAATTTGGGTTGTCCTTGTATCACACAGATACTCTTTCCCTCTCTAAAGATAATAGCCATGTTCATTCTTTCAACCACATCCTTGGTCTCCTTATGCTTCATGATATTACCACCCAAAACCTTGTCTTCATCAGGCTTTGGAAGAGGAAAATCCACTCCTTTCAACTGAGCAAGGCTTAGAGGGTTCTTTGTAGAGTCCTTATTGGATCTGTTGTTGGGCTTGAGAACCATAGGTTTCAGATTCTTGGAAGAAGTCTCTCCAACCTTATTCCTCCTTTCTGGCTTGAGCTCCATAATGATTGGCTCCACCTTTGTGCTATGCTTTACAGATTGTGATTTTGAAGTTGTAGAACCAAAAATTTGTTGCATCCATTCATCAATTTTCCTCCTTTGCTCTTTGACTTTCATCGCAGCTGCTGCTATCTGGATTAGATCAATTCCATCAAGCTTTCCTTTGATTTGAAGTGTTGGAGAAGTGGTGATGGCAGGAACTAGCACTTTAGATATTTGAACTTTTGTTGATGGCTCTCCCTCACCTTCCCCTTTATTCTCCCCCTTTTGTTATCATCAAGGATAGGGGTCAAGCCTTGTGCTTTTGCTAGCTGCAATAGGAGATTTGTCTGAGATTGTTGATTTTGAAGAATGGTGACCACAGAGTCTTCAATGACTTGAACTCTGTTTTCCAACTTGGCCAGCCTCTTGTCAGCATCAGATTCTCTCCTCAATCTCAGCAACAAATCTTGCATTGTACCATAAGGCATGACTGAATCCAACTTCTCAGAATTGTAGGATTTCAGATCAGCAATATCCTTTTTGAGTTCATCCACACTCAAATTCTGTCTGATGTGCTGCAACTGCAAGAGATACAGAGAGTCTAGATGAGCTTGAAGAATAGCCTTGGTACCAGCATCTGTAGTCTCCTGGAGGGCCTTTTGAATAGCCATAACTTGCTTGACCAAAGCGACACCAAACTGTCATGGTGTAGATTTCTTTGTCCATGCCCATTCAGGTAAATCTGGAACAGAACTTGGGCCTGCATCTCCCCCTAAGTTCATGCTCCCATCCAAAGAAATAGAGTCATCATCATTAGAATTTACTTCAAATTCTTCAGATGGCTTACCAGCTTGAGAAGGCATCCTATTAACAGCAACTTTATCTCTTTGAAGAGATTCTGAAGTGTGCACTATGTTCAAAGTCTGCTCTGCCTCCACATTGCCCTGAGCAGCCAACAGTTTATAGGCTGAGATGAGTAAAAGTGTCAGCATCCAAGGAAATGTTATCAATTTCAGCTTTGTAATGTCGCTGAAATTGTCTTCCCTTTTCAGCATCATCCACAATCATTGACTCACTAGCAATGGCTGGATCCACCCTTATAGCTTCTGTACCATCTTTTCTCTCATTTTCTCTATATTCTTATATCAGGGCCTCCCCCTGGCTCACACACACCCTCACACCCTCACCCTCACCCTCACCTACTAAGGTGGCACTCCCCTCACTCACTTTTGCCATGCTGGAAGAAATAGCATGCATATTTGACTCTCAACCTCTCCTTTTGCCTGGGAGCAACCCAGCCTCTCACTCAAATTATCACTCCCTTCCCTCAATCCTATAAGTGATTGTACATTAACCATGTCTTCTGCACTTGGAATTGATTCAGTTATATGTGTAGAGATCATCAACGGATAGGGAGTATCCGTTTAAGTGGAAACTGATGATATCAACGGATAATTGCTGTTAAACTTATCCGTCGAAGAACAACCACTTGTCAATAGATGAGAGATATCTGTTGAAGAAGGAAAAGATGTAGATTTTGAAAGTGACATAATTGTTGAATCTGTGTGAATTGATTTTAAGTGAGGTGACACATATTCTTCAACTAAGTCTGAAAGAATTGGCTGATGATCCAACAAATCATCTAAAAGATGATGATCACTAGAATTTGAGTGCGGCTCCTCCCTGAGTTTTAAAGAGGGAGAATCAGGAATTGATGTGAATATCATATCCACATCCAGAGATGGTGATGGAGAATTTGGTGATTGATGTGTGTCTATTATGAGAGAATGTGGCTGTGACTCAACATTTGCTGGAGCCACATCAAGCTGAATTTGAGAAGACAAAGATACAGGTGGATGTATTTGTGCAGTGTGTGCCCCCTGTGTTGAAACTAGGGTTTTAGCTTTCTTTCTTCTTGAAAAGGCTTTGATAGGTGAATGTGTGGCTTCAGTGTCCCTCCCTCTTTTGTTCAGTGTCCCTGGTTGGGGACTATTGTCAATAGTTGCATCCTTTTGGGAGGATGCAACTAGGGATGTGTTTGACTCCTTTTGAACCACCACAGTCTTTTGAGAAACTGTGGCTTGGCTGGCTAGGGTACCACTCACCACTCCCACCTTATCCTGGGGGGTTTCTTGATGTTCACCCCTCCCCTCACCACTCATTCCCTGTTCACTCCCTTCAGGGTTTATGGTAGTTGTTACAACTGTTGTCTTTTGAGAAACAACAGAGGTGGTTTTCTTTGACTTGTGTTTTGGAATTTTAGGTTTGGTGGCTTTGGTAGGAATCTGTTGGGACAAAGACACAGATTCCATTGCCACACTAGAAGGCAAAGAAACAATGGGGTTGGAAGAGGTAGGAGTTGCAGAAGTATTTACCTCGCTTACCTGAGATGCATTCATTATTGGTAAATATACCAATGGCACCTGGCTGTTGAGGTTAATTCTCAAAAGGTCTGCAAGGACCCTTTTCTCTTGTGCCCAACATTTGAGTTTATTGCTCTCATTAGTTATGACCAAACCTTCAGCAACATGGTTAGCCAATAACATAAAGAATCTAGCATAGTAGATGTTATGAGGTCTATTAGCTTTGTTACCTAACCTGGAACCTAATTCTAGCATGACATAGTTGCTAAAATTAAAGTACCTATCAGAAACTAGCATATAGAGCATATTAACAAGAGATGAAGTTATGGCATCAAAATTGGTAATCTTCCCAGAGAATACCTTGATAAAGGCATCTCCAAGAAAACTCCATTCTTTCCTAAGGCCCTTTCTTCTAATACTCCCTAAACTAGCATAATCAAAAGAATAGCCTATGGAATCTAACATAGCAGATACATCATTATCAATGTGTGGTGTCATGGCATTATTCTCAGGTAGCTTAAAGCAAGACTGTATATCATCACAGTTAATACAGTAATCCTTACCTTTGAGAGAGAAAGCAATGGTCATATATGTGGAGTTGAACTCTGCAGTTGTCCAAATATCCTCAATTACCTCACAATAGATAGTTGGGGCTTCCAGCATTGCATAGCTTAGTTTGCAGTTCTTGATGAAGTCCATCATCTTGTGATAATCTGAGTGGGCTTCATTCTTTTCCACCAAGGCTACGAAATTGTTCTTTTCATAAACAAAGCCAAACTGAGACATAATCTTGACTACTGATGCCATTGTTGTGAGTAGAGGTTGCAGAGGAAAGATTGAGAGTTTTGGGAGAGAAAGAGAGTAAAAATTACAAGAAAGCGTAAAGTGAAAATAAGAATTCAATGGGCTTTTATACTTTCTCGAATTAAAACGTAAATAAAATGATTAAATGATACTTTTAAGTAAATTACAACCGTTTGAGAATAAAGAAAACTGTAGAAATTCAGAAAACTGCCTTTAATACAAATACATACAACTGTGTATATATGTATCAACGGTTAAGTAAACGAATCAACGGCTGTGACTCACTTAAAGTAACTGATGTGACACTTCAACGGATGAGGTAAATAGTTATCCGTTGAAGATTAAACGGTTTTTATCTGTTGAAGGATAAAATTACCATAAATGTATTTGTCTTTCAACGGATAATGAACAGCCGTTGATAGAACAATTTTGGCTTTCAACGGATAGGGAATATCCATTGATAGAATAAACTTTACTTAAAGCCAAATTTGTTCTTGCCACAAATTCATTTCAGGCTTCAAAGCAGATTATAATGAGGACATGAATTTATGAATAATTAAGCATACCTAGCTCACTTACTAATCTTGTGAATGTTGATTCATCAAGTGGCTTGGTAAATATGTCTGCAATCTGCTTTTTACTTGGAACAAAATGAAGTTCCACTGTACCTTTCATTACATGTTCCCTTATGAAGTGGTACTTGATGTCAATGTGCTTGGTTCTTGAGTGTTGTACTGGATTTTCAGTAATGGCAATGGCACTTGTGTTGTCACAGAATATAGAAATTTTTTCAACAGTTACACCATAGTCAAATAGTTGATTCCTCATCCACAGTATCTGTGCACAACAACTACCAACAACAATGTACTCAGCTTCAGCTGTTGATGTTGAAATAAAATTTTGCTTCTTGCTGAACCATGACACAAGTTTATTCCCTAGAAATTGACAGGTGCCAGTTGTGCTTTTCCTGTCTATTTTGCAACCTGCGTAATCTGCATCTGAGTAGCCAATTAGATCAAAACCAGACTCTCTAGGGTACCAAATTCCTAGATTTGGAGTCCCTTTGAGATATCTGAAAATCCTTTTAATAGCCACTAAGTGAGACTCTTTAGGGTCAGCTTGAAATCTAGCACAGAGACATGTAGAAAATATTATATCATGTCTACTAGCAGTTAAATATAAAAGTGAGCCAACCATGCCTCTATAACTTGAAATGTCTACAGACTTTTCAGCCTTGTTTAATTCAAGCTTGGTGGCAGTGGCCATGGGAGTTTTTGCAGATGAACAATCCATTAAGTCAAACTTCTTTAAAAGATCATAAATATATTTAGTTTGACTAATAAAAATTCCACCACTAACTTGTTTAACTTGTAAACCAAGAAAATAAGTTAGCTCTCCCATCATGCTCATTTCATATTTACTTTACATTAACTTAGCAAACTTTTTACAAAGCTTATCATCTGTAGAACCAAATATAATATCATCTACATAAATTTGAACAAGTATTGTAAAGCCATTAACATTTCTAAAGAAAAGAGTTTTGTCAACAGTACCTCTTGTGAAGTGATTATCTAGAAGAAATTTTGACAAAGTCTCATACCAGGCTCTAGGTGCTTGCTTTAGTCCATAGAGTGCTTTCAACATATAATACACATAGTCTGGAAAATTTGGATCTTCAAATCCTGGAGGTTGGCTTACATAAACTTCTTCCTCCAATTCTCCATTCAGAAATGCACTCTTGACATCCATTTGATAGACCTTGAAATTGGCATGGGCTGCATAGGCTAGAAAGATTCTGATGGCTTCAAGTCTGGCAACTGGAGCAAATGTCTCATCAAAATATATTCCCTCTTGTTGAGAATAGCCTTTAGCAACCAATCTGGCTTTATTCCTTATGACAATGCCATTTTCATCCATCTTGTTTTTGAATACCCATTTTGTGTCAATAGAACTCTTGTTCTTTGGCTTGGGTACCAGCTTCCATACTTTGTTCCTTTCAAATTGGTTTAGCTCCTCTTGCATTGCTAAAATCCAATTTGTATCCAGTAGAGCTTCTTTCACTCTCTTAGGTTCCTCCTGTGATAGAAAGCTACTATACAAACATTCATCTTGAGTAGCCCTTATAGTTTGCACTTTAGATGTAGTATCACCAATGATCAGTTCAAAAGGGTGATTCTTGGTCCATTTCCTTTGAGGTGGTAGATTAGCTCTAGATGAGGTTGCCTCAGTATTGTCATGATGTGAGATAGAATGTTGATTGGTTGAAACTCCCCCTGAGTTCCTGATCCTTTGAAAGGAATTGGGAGTTCTATCAACTGATGAAGTGAAATGATTATCCGTTGACAGACTGTGATCAACGGATGCTTCATTATGAACTTCAACGGATGATGCACTTTGCCTTTCAACGGATGCTGCATTGCTTCTATCAACGGAAGCTGAATTATGACTTTCAACGGATGCAACATTTTGTGCATTATCCAAAGGCAGATTTTGAATTCTTTTCGAGGTGCCTTCTCCATCATTCTCATCTTCACTATCATCACAATATATTTCAATGTTGTCAAATTTGAGTCCTTCATGATGTCCCTCATCTGTTAGTCCATCAATCTTTTTATCATCAAACACAACATGCACAGATTCCATGACAATGCTGGTTCTTAAATTGTAGACTCTATATGATTTTCCAGCAGAATAACCAACAAATATTCCTTCATCAGCCTTTGCATCAAACTTCCCTTTGTGATCAGGTTGATTCCTTATAATATAGCATTTGCAACCAAAGACATGCAGAAAGTTTAAAGTTGGTTTTCTTCTCTTGAACAATTGATAGGGAGTCATGCCTTTTGCCTGATTAATTAGAGAAATATTTTGAGTGTAACATGCACAGTTAACAGCCTCAGCCCAAAAGTATGTTGGGAGTTTTGACTCTTCAAGCATTATTCTTGCAGCTTCAATTAGTGATCTGTTCTTCCTTTCCACCACACCATTTTGTTGTGGAGTCCTTGGAGCTGAGAACTCATGCATGATCCCATTTTCTTCACAGAACAACTTCATGGTTGTATTCTTAAACTCAGTTTCATTGTCACTCCTGATATTCCTTACTTTGAAATCTGGATGATTGTTGACTTGCTTGATATGATTGATAATGATTTCACTAGATGAATCCTTTGATCCAAGGAAATAAGCCCATGAAAACTTTGAGAAATCATCTACAATCACTAGGCAATATCTTTTCCTTGAAATTGACAATACATTGACTGGTCCAAAAAGATCCATGTGTAGCAGTTGTAATGGTTCATCAATTGCTGATTCAAGCTTCTTATTGAATGATGTTTTCTTTTACTTTCCTTTCTGACAAGCATCACACAGTCCATCCCTTGTGAATTCCACTAGAGGGATTCCTCTAACTAAGTCCTTTTTTACTAGATCATTCATTGTCTTGAAATTCAAATGGGACAGCTTCTTGTGCCATGGCCAACTTTCATCTGGACTTGCTTTGCTGAGAAGACAAGTAATTGATTCTGAATCTGTAGAGTCGAAGTCAGCTAAGTACACATTCCCTTTTCTAACTCCAGTTAGAACCACTTTGTTGTCCTTCTTACTTGTGACAACACATGCATCAGAATTGAAGGAAACAGTATTCCCTCTGTCACATAGTTGACTGATGTTCAATAGATTGTGTTTGAGACCATCAACTAATGCAACTTTATCAATGATGACATTTTCTTTTGAAATCAAGCCATATCCCATAGTGAACCCTTTGTTGTCATCTCCAAAGGCTATGCTAGGGCCAGCTCTCTCCTTGAACTCTGTGGGCAGGGTGAAATCTCCTGTCATGTGTCTTGAACAACCACTGTCCAAGTACCATAGATTCCTTCTTTTTCCCTGCACACAACAAAATCAATCAAGTTGATTTTGGTACCCAAGTTTCCTTGGGTCCAGCCTTGTTAGTCTTTTTCCTAGACTTCATTCCTCCTGCATCTTTTGACTTAGGTAACTTTGGGTCAACCTTGGTCTCAGATGTAGTTGGTTGAAGTGTAGGGTTAGTCACAGAACCATTTAGCACATTTGGTTGAATTTGATAAGGCATGGATTGTGCAAACATATTATTCCATATAGGCATGTTGTATGGCATCTGAGGCATACTAAATGCAGTAAAATAAGGATTATTAATATATGGCATGTTTGCAAAATGTGCATGAGGATTCTGATGAGACATAACAGGCATAACATGCAGAGGTGGCATAGACATGTTAGGCATGGAGGGAGTTAAAGGCATGAGAGCATTCTTAACAGATTTGCAGTTATCAGATAGATGATTAACACTTTTACAATGCACACAGCTTTTTCTAGGAGCATACTTATCAGGTGTGTAATTGTTGTGTTTGTTAATCCCTACCTTCCCATTTCTATTAGATTTTCTTTTAGTTTCCTTTTTATCCTCAACCAACTTAAGCCTATTTTTCAACTGATCTAAAGTCATGTGTCCTATATTCACCTTACTGGCATCTTTGGATGTGCTAGCTCCTTCTTTGACAAAGTTCTTGAAAGTTGAACCAACCTTCTTATTAGGATTTTTCTTTTTAGAATCACTTGCCTGTTTTAATTGATGAGCCTTCAACGGATGCTCTTTTTCTTCCTTCAACGGATAACTTTCATCATTCGTTGATTCCACATCCGTTGACAATCCATCAATTAATTCTAACTCCTTTTTGTTTTTCTTCTAGGCATTCTCACAGAATGATTCAATTCCCTGAACCTTGACAATCTGAGCACTAACATCCCTAGATGTTTTCCAGGCCTTGATTACCTCTTGCTCACTTTCTAATTGTTTAGAAATAATTTTTACTTTCTTAACAGCTTCTTCTAGTTCACTCTCAACGGTCAAACATTTAATTTTAATCTTTTTAAGCTCAATTACCTGATCCTCTAACACAGCATTCCTATCACTTAAAAACACATTATTCTCTTTGATTCTTGTGTTTTCTTTAGCTAGTGATTTAAGGGAAACACGCAAATGATATAATTCATTGGACATATCATTTATGGCTTCATTGCATTCAATCTTAGAAAGCTGAGAGAGATCAGTAGTAATTACCTAGTTGCTTGATAAACTAGTTTCATTTTCATCAGAATTAGCCATCAGGGCTAGGTTGACATATTCCATATCATCATCTTCATTGACTCCATCTGCTGCCCAATCATCTTGAGTCAGAAAAGCTCTTTCCTTTTGTTCGAGCAAATCAAAATACTTCTTTTTGTAATCAACTTGCTCAAATTTCTTCTTATCAGAGGTTGGCTTCCTGCACTCATTTGCAAAGTGTCCACTAATGCCACAGTTATAATATTTGAACTTAGATTTGTCCACCATGTTTTTGTTTGACTTAGTGAATTTTGTATTTTTCCTGAATTTCATCTTTGCAAACCTCGTGGACAGAAAAGCCAGATGTTCATCAACATCATCAGAGTCATCTTGACTGGAATTGTCTTCATCCTCAGCTACTTGCTCCTTTCCCTTGCTTGATTCTGATTTGCTTGTGCCAATTTTGAGACTTGACATTGTCTTTTCCTCATTCATGGCTTCAATCTTCTCATTGTCAGCTACAAGTGCAACTGATCCTCCTTTTCTCTTTCCCTTTTCCAACATCTCATCTTGCTTCATCTCAAGTTCATAGGTCTTCAAAATTCCATATAATCTTTCAAGTGTGAAGTCCTTATAATCTTGAGAATTTCTTAGAGAAACAGTCATAGGCTTCCATTCCTTTGGTAGAGACCTCAAAAATGTTAAATTTGAGTCCTTGACTTGGTACACTCTGCCATACAGTTTCAATCCATTCAACGGTTTTTGAAATCTGTTGAAGGTATCATTCAATGATTCTCCTTCTTCAAAATGAAAATATTCATACTGTTGAATAAGAAGCTACATTTTGTTTTCTCTAACCTGCTCAGTACCTTCACAGATAAGTTACACAGTATCCCAAATTTCCTTAGCAGTTTGGCTGTTAATGACATTGCCAAACATATCTTGATCTAGGCCATTAAACAGAATGTTCATGGCTTTCTTGTCCTTGTGAACCTCTTCAATATCTTCAACAGTCCATTCTGCTTTTGACTTGGAAATAGACTGTCCAACAGCAACTGTTGCAGTAGCAACTGTGGCCACCTTGTGAGGGATGTGAGGACCATTTTCAATGTAGTTGATTTAGCTTTCATCTTGAGAGAGAAGATGTAAATGCATCTTCACTTTCCAGTGATGATAGTTATCTTTTTCCAGGATTGGAATCTTTACACCAATATCCTTCTTACTCATGATGTTAGCAGAATAGATCTTTAAACTCTTTGTATGTTAAGAGCTAGCTCTGATACCAATTGTTATTCCCAGTGGACTAACAATGAGATTTACAGAAGGGGGGTTGAATGTAAATCTCAAAACTTTTTCAAATTTTGAGCAGTTTCTAAGGCTAAGTGTTTTAGTGAGCAAATGTGTGTGAATTGCTTGAAGCTAATACAGACAGATATATATTCAAACACAAATGTAAATAACACAAAGAACTTAAAAACTTTTCTGGTGGATTTGTTGTTCCACCAGAGATGTGTTATTTCAGAAAATCTGTGATTCAAAAAATTAAATCACAGCTGCGTCCTAGTACAAACTAGATGATTTTCTCTCTGGATTTTTCTAAACAGCTCTGGAAAATTCACCATCTAATTACTAGCTGCTACTTGGTTTATATATCACCAAGTTTACAAGTGAAGACAAAACTGTAAAATACAATTAAAAGATTCTTCACATATTTCTTCTTCATTTCTATATCAAATGCAATTTAGGTTTAGCTGTGAATCTTTGAATACTTCCCTGTTTGCACCAGAATGGAAATGCTGCATTTTCTTGATTCCTCCTACAGGATGCCACATTCCAGTTTGTCTCTGTCAACCCATGTGCCTCTGTCAGCTTATGAATTTTCACTATCAACTGCTGTTGAACTAAGCATCCATTGAAGCTTTCATCCGTTGATGACTTTATCCGTTGAAGCTTTATCTGTTGATGCATTAGCAGTTGAAGCTTTATTCGTTGAAGCACTCATCCGTTGATGGATGTTATCCGTTGAAGCTTTAGAGACATCCGTTGAAGCTTTGTTTCTCATCCGTTGAAAGCCTTTAATATCAGTTAATACTACTTCACTTATACAAAATTACAAGGCATGAAATATTTACAATTAGCCTTCCTATTTGCATATCCACTAGTAGTCAACATGACTGATAATTTCCCACAACATCTAAGAATTATAACTTAAATACAGAGAATGAAATGTGCTACTATACTAAACTTATTTCTAAGTAAAGCTACTCCTTCAACGGATAGCCAAAATGGTCTTATCCGTTGAGGCTACTAACACTAGATTTCTAGTTAAGTGTTTTGTTTAACTTATCATCAAACTAATACACATATTCCTAACAATATATATACCGGATCGGGTTATTAACGGATTGGATAGGCCTACATCAATATCCACTCCATTTATAATCGGATTTTTAATAAATTGATCCATATCCGCTAAAATAATCCTGGATCGGATCAGGTCGGATCGGATTTTCGCTCCATTGACAGGCCTATGTTGGGTAGTTATGTAAACCTATTTTTAGTGTATATTTTTTATTTTAATTTTAAATATTTTTTTTTATGATTTTAGTTGCTTGAAAAAGGTTATCATGAGAATTTTATTTTCTTTATGAGGCCTCATAATCAAGAAATATAAAAGTGTAGTTCTACCTAATATATGAAAATGTTATTTGTTTGATATAGACTTACATTTACCGTGGTGTGAACATTAAAAATAAAACTAGCTTTATACCCGCACGGGATGATTATTATGTCTTTATAATTTTTTTGAATATTTATTCTTTATCTAATAATTTTATTTTCTAAATGTATTTTATGTTCTTAATGAATAATGTATTTTTCAAAAAATTGAACTTTTTGTACTTATATACTTAGTTATTATTATATTATTATATTTAACATTGATAACTTAAATATAACATAGGTATTATAATTTATTTTATTTCTTCCATTGTTTGATTTTTTTCTCACATTATAAATTTGTAAATAGAATATTTTAATCATATTCATAAAAAATCTAAGTAAGAATTAATAAAATTTATAAATAAATTTGTAAATAGAATATATAATACAAGTAACAATTATCTCCAAAAAAAATCTAAGTAAGAATTAATAAAAATTTTGTTAATCGGGTTAAAGTAGATCATTTTTAAAAAATTAGTTGGAATAGGTAAGTTTGTTTAAAAAATTTGTAAAAAGATAATTTTAATTTTTATCATATAAAATAAGAAAACACATTGAGAATATATTTAGATATAAATATTACGGGGTTTCATTTTGTAAACGGGGAAAATGACAAATTGTCTTTTAAAAAATTTGGAGTATATGAATTTTATAAAATATAAAAACTTGGAAGAAATATAATAATAATCATAAATACTATTACAATTCAAAATTGAAAAACAAACTGATAAAATAAATTTAAAAATATTATCACAAGGTGATAAAAAAAATACTATCACAAAAAAATATAAAGTATTTTTTTAAAAAAAATCATTACTAAAACCAAAACATTATGAAATACTGGCACCATAGAAACACAGAATAACTTTTCAAATTTTGATCAAACTCCCCAATATTAAGAAAATAAAATATATAAATAAAAGAAAGATAACTATATAAACATATTATGTGACTATAATTATATATTTTTAAATGATATAAAATAATATTAAAAGTATTATGCTATATATATAATATAAGAAACAATTAAATTTAAAATATTTATGAATAAATAATTGTAATTTTTATTTTATAAAAAAATAAAGTTAGGAAGTTACGTAACACCATACATATGTTGTTTTTTTATCGGTAACACTATACATATGTTGATAAACCTAAACTAATATAAAAAGGTACAAATATAATATGTTAATATTTAATACATTTCTAGATAATTAAATAATTTAGGAATAAATAATAATAATAATTTTAAGTTTTTTAAATGTAAATATGTTACGTCCTATAAGGAAGTTAATATAGGTCATATAAAACCCCCCACCCCTACTAGAAAAATAATTTTCACAATAAACTCTAATTGTTTCTAATACATTTATAATACGTAAGTATTAACAATAAACAGAAATTAATTAAAGTTAAAATATTATTTTATATCAAAATATTAATATAATAGAGCACATGAATCCTATAAAACTTAGAAACAAGGAAAAAATATATTAATAAAAACTATTACATTTCAAAATTGAAATACAAATTTAATAAAATACATTATAAATAGAGCACATGAATCCTATAAAACATAAAAATTAGGAAGAAATATAATAATAATATAAAAAATTACAATTCAAAACTGAATATAAAGCTAATAAAATATATTTAATAGTACTATGAGAATTAAGTATAAAATATTTTTTTCAAAATCATTAATTACTAGAACCGAAAAATTATAAAATATTATGCCCGGTTAACAAAAACATTAATAATTATTACTTATATTTTTTTATGAATATGATTAAAATATTCTATTTACAAATTTATAATGTGAGAAAAAATCAAACGGTGGAAGAAATAAAATAAATTATAATACCTATGTTATATTTAGGTTATCAATGTTAAATATAATAATATAATAATAATTAAATATATAAGTACAAAAAGTACAATTTTTTTAAAAATACATTATTCATTAAAAACATAAAATATATTTAGAAAATAAAATTATTAGATAAAGAATAAATATTCAAAAAAATTATAAAGACATAATAATCGATAAAACTAGTTTTATTTTTAATGCTCACACCACACTAAATAAGTCTATATCATACAAATAACATTTTCATATATCACGCAGAACTACACTTTTATATTTCTTGATTATGAGGCCTCGTAAAGAAAAAAAATCCCCACGATACCCTTTTTCAAGCAACTAAAATCATAAAAAAATATTTAAAATTAAAATAAAAAAAACATACATTAAAAATAGGTTTACATAACTACCCAACAAAAAAATTGAAACCAAACTAATATTTTGTGAATTAAATATGGGCTTTCCAAAACATACACTCACATAATAAATGCACACTCGCCCTCATGACACCCTTTTTGTAGCAACAAATGTCATATATAAACAAATTTTTAATTAAAATAAAAAATATATACTAAAAATAGGTTTACATAACTATCCAACAAAAAAAATGAAACCAAAATAATTTTTATTTGATTTAATATGAGAGTTAAAAACATACCCTTCACATGAATTTTTTTCCTAGGAAAACAAAAAAACACAAGTGAGAAACGGGGAGGAAAAGAAAAAAAAAATTACTTGAGAACGCAACTTCTTTTGGGTAACATTGGCACAAAAAGTGGTATGTACCATATTTCTGAATTTGTGTTCAGCTATCTCATAAAAATGAAAAACTCGTTCAATGTCCCATTTCATTAATAGGACGAGCCCGGTCAAATGCATGCCTTGTTAAAGTGGTGAGATTTGGAAAATACTTGATGTACACAATGATTTTTGGTGTGTTTTAATTAGAATGAGTTCCTGTATTTATATCAACAAAATCAATTAAAATATTTCATATCAAATATCATGTTATTATGTACACAATTCTGCACACCTAACACTATTTTTGTTTAAAATGATGGCCTTTATTGCTGTTAGTTTCACGTCGCAATCTTTGCTTCAAGAAAGGTTCCAATTATTGTTTTTATGGTGATCTTGCAGTCTGTCTGTGACAATGGCCCTAAATAAGACAGGAATGCAATTTGATTATTGGCGTAATTTACAAATACAGTTTAAAAATATGAATATGATTTGAATTATGACTGGAGTAATGCTATAGGTATATTAAATAATATTAAAAATTATTATTAGTATAACCGTATTAACGTGTCATCAGTCATCACTAATATGGTATTACGATACAATGTTTTATCAGTAATTTGTGAATGTACGAGTCCATCGAGATGTATATTGATTACCACGTGACGTTTTGTAAAATATTTCCTATCCAATTTAAAGTTTTTCGCGGTTTTTCTTACATAATATTTTGATTATTTTTTTTGACAAATATGAGTATCCATTTTAAGAAATTTTCGGGATAAACGATGATCGAATTCGGACACATAATAAAATCCTGCTACTTGAGCTATCCAATCTTACTCGTAACATTTTGACTATCAAAATCATATATGTGATTATTTATTTATTTTTGACTAATTTGGCTTATATGCCTTACAATTGAGTATCTATTCTATTAAAGTTCGGGGTGAGCGAGAATCGAACTCAGAATCTGGTACGACAAAAGATAAGTCTTAACCACTTGAGCTATCTCATCGCGCTCATATACATATATGATTATTTTAATTAACAAGTTAGATAACAAGTTTTTAAATGTGAACAACATCAGAGATCAAAATTGCTGCCCATTGCATATCATTGCTACTTCTAAGTTCTAATTAAGCATGCTTCAGGAAGGGAAGGCTGTTCAATAGGTTCAACAGGAGGCATATGAATATCTCTAATTAAGCATGTTTTAGGAAAGGAAGACTAATTAAGCTGTTCAACAGGAATGCCCGAATGAGATCTTATATTTTTTAATACTGGTGATAGAGTAAAAGTCGAACAATATCTCATATTATTTAACACTCTCTCAATCGTAGTATTCATTTTGCTAGGATTGCAACAATAAGTACAATCAATTAATAACTTTTATTAATAATCGAAACCCCTTTTTAAGTGGTACCTAAGTACTAATTTTGGTGTCACCAATTTTTGTCACCACCAACTTTTGATTATACTACACTTTTGATTACACCCTTTATTCCTTTATGTATATTTTATACTTCTACATCTCCCATGATTCTATTAAATTTGGTTTTATTTTTATTATCTTATACTTCTACATGTTTTATTATTTTTATTTTTGATATCTTATATTTCTACATGTCTTATTATAATTCAATTAAGTTTTATTTTATTTTTTGTTTCACCCTTTTAACTTTATCTTTGTATTCCTAATTCACTCGTGTATTGCTAGTTTAATATATTATACTTATTATAATAAAAGAAATTTTATATTTTTTAGCCTTTTTGAATCATATATTTTTTTAATATAATTATTAGAATTATATTGTAATTATACTTTTTGATTTCTAAACAACACCCATCCCATCATAATTGTATTTATAAATATAAATAATGTAACAGACTCCTATTTGAAAATATATTATTTTTAGCCGGTTTGATTTAGTATAATTAGTAGAATTTTATTTATAATATACTTCTTGATTTCTAAGTATCACCCACTTAGTCTTCTTTAATATCTACATGACTTATAATATTATATGTATCATTTTACACGTTTTCTAATTGCAATTCTTATATTTATTTCAATTCTGCAATCCTATTACTCATATGACTGAATAATATATTTTAATGCAATAATAAATTTTTTGAAATCCTATTATAATTATAATCTTTTATTTATTATAATTAATAAGCTTTATTAAAAATTGAAACACTCTTTTAAATACTACTTTGATTTTACTTCTTTTTTATTTCATCAACTTTTGGTTTCACCCCTTTTTAAATTTCATTATAACTCTAAATGTATAACTTTTATTCTTCTTTTACTTTTATATGACTTATAATAATACTAGCCTTAATCCCGTGCAATGGACGGGTTCTCGTTGAACCCGTTAATATTTAAAAAATTTATTTATCCAATTATATTCTCATTTTGAAATGTTTTTTGTTAATATACAATAATTATAAATTTATATTAAAAATAATAGGATAACTTTAATAGAATAAGTAAACTCAGGTTTAACAATTTAATAGTTTAGCGGATATATAACACTATTTATTTATTTTTTAATAATAGAATATGTTGTGGTTGTAGTTTAGCAGGATAAGTATACCATATCTATTAGTTTAACAATTTAGTAGTTTAGCGGATATATAACAGTATTGATTTATTTTTCTTAATAGCCAAAATTAGGGAATAACTGTTGAACCAAATTATACCCCATCCTGGTTATTATAATATAGTATAGTATAGATAGATATAGATATAGATTACAATATACCCCGTCCTGGTTATTATAATATTGTATAGTATAGATAGATATAGATATATATTACAATGACCAGACCGACTACCAACCAAACTTTCATTGTTTCGTCTTTAATATAATAGTATAGATATATATATATACTATAGTTATTAGCTTTTTTTAAAAATTTTATTATAGTTTAATGTTTATTGTGATTTTTATATTTCTTCTTTTTTACGTTTTTAAGTATTAAGGTTGTTTTGCAAATCTAACGTTAGATTGTTTTTTTGTTGGCTATTGTTTGTTTTGCACTGATGGAGAAATCTTAATCTCGACGACCATACCATCATATTATACAACATAAACTCCCTTACACCAATTATATATAGGATATAATATGTATTATTTCACCAGACGTTTTTTAATTGCAATTCTTATATTGATTTCAACTCAGTAATCATAATTCCCGTATGACTCAATAGAAAAATCTAATGAAATAATAAAATTTTTGAAATCGTAAAATAATTATAATTTTTTATTATGATCATAACACAAATATCGTACCTTTATTAATATGTGAAACCTCTTTTTTAAATGGTCTTAAATTTTATATCACCTATTTTTTGTTCAACCCATATTTTGGTTTCACTCTAATCATCATATTTCCAATACAACGCTATATTATTTTATTTTTTTAATGAAATAACTAAATTGTTGAAATCGTATTGTAATTATTCCTATTTTTTTATTTCAGCTTGATAATCCTATTTCTGATATGACTCTATATAGCTCTATAGTATTTTTAGTAAAATAATAAAATTGTAGAAATTATATTATTATCATCTTTTTTTATTATAATTCTAATGCAAATAATGTATTCATCACATGTATATTACAATTTTTTTTACTTTTCTTAAAATATTTCTAAATAAAAAATAAAATTAACAATAACTTTAATACCTGATTTGTTCTCACATTTATTTCATCTCTAGATTCATATATTTTGTACGGTTCCAAATTGATTTTCAATAAATTAATGTGATTATTAGAATTATATTGTAATTGTAATTTTTTAATAATCAATTATATTATAATAAATAATATGTTTAGTTAATAATGGTGATGCATAATAAGAAGATGCACGGATTACCCCACTTTTAAAACTGCATGCCCGAAAATATATATTATCGTTGAATAATAGTTAAAATAGTGACCAACTTATATGTACAAATATTTTGTTGGGACTATACACATGTTTCTTATGCCGGTGCAATTAAAAATTTGAGTTTGTTAAATACGAATGTTCAACATATCATATATTAAAATAAAATTATATAAACATGCATTTTCGACATATTTATGTCTAGATATAAAAAACATACATTTTCATGATATATTACCCACATTCGTGTTTAGTGAGTATTTTGGGTAATTCTTTCAACGAGTACATAGTTTAGGTTGGGTTTTCTTAATAAAAATTAGAAATTTTGACATAGCACATATACGATCATGATTTTTAAAAATTATTTAAATAAATTAACTCGACTCGTGCTTCGCACGGGTTATTAACTAGTATTAATAACAATACCAACAACAAATATTGAAATTATATAAATGGGGTTGGTAGGACTCGAACGCGAGTCCCTCAGTGATTCGCGTTATGATTCCACGTTAATAAGTCGTTCTAAAAATTTAATGTTGTTGAGGAAGACACGAACCACATCTTATACTTTTTAAAAGTGACGGTAAAGTAAGACACAAATAAGATCTTATACTTTTTAATACTGATAATAAAGAAAGTCCCGAAAGATCATCTAATACTCTTTAAAATAACATAATTACTAATCACACTCTATAGAAAGTCGGAAGAATTCTCATGATGGATCGTGAGAATGGCATCAGGTACATGACTAATTTTCGGGTTGAAACACTTCGACTAAAATTCTTTCAATTGGCGAACTTTCTATATTTTTTGTTATTATGCTAGAAACAAATCAACTAAATGCTTTTGTAAGAATCACTCTGGAAAAATAGATTACAACGTTGATTTCAATTGTCGTTATAACTGCTTGACAAAAGGTTATAGACATTGCATTGGTTTTGGATTAATTTTAAATTAACTATTTTTTTTTGTTTTTTTAAATTGACGAGGAATTTTAAATATTCACTCTTTCTAATGTGTATCCAAGGACACATAATAAGCACTAAATTTTATGAATTTGGTGTATTTTTATTGGTGGAGTTATTGTAAATGCAAGGGGTCCATCAATATTTATGATAAGAGGATCAATCAAAATACACAAAATTCATGAGAGTTAGTGTTTATTGTGTGCACTTGGGCACAAATTAGAAAATCCGAATATTATATGCATTGTCCCAAAATGATTTAATATGGATCTGGGTTAAAAAAAGAAGAAGAGAATATACTGAAATAATAGCTAGTTTTAAATTGATGGATAAGTAAGTTGGCATTGATGATTTTTCAAAAGAATAGGAAGGACTTCTTCACCGGTAATTTGACAGGACATGATCCACGTGGGAGAAACATACATCATTTAATTTTCTGGTTATCAGAATGGAAAATGTTTGGTGGCTGGTGCACATGATAAAGACATGTGATGTGTTTTAATTAAAATGAGTCTATGTATATATATTAATAAAATCAATTAAAATACCCCACATCAAATGACATGTCATTTTGTATAAATATTTTGTATAAAATTCTAAAACTACTCTATTATAATTATTACTACCACCGCGGAGCGGGATTAACGGGGCTAACGGACTTAAAATATTTTTTTTTCAAAACTCAATTTTTAATTAAAATTATTAATCAATATGTAGAGGAGTGTATTCAATCAAAATTTTAAAGTATTTTTTAGGATTATTGAAATCAAGAGATATTCAATTTAGATTTAAAAAATTCAAAATCTTGTGATATTCAATTTAAATTTTAAAAAATCTGGTGGTACTAAAAAATTCATGAACTTTTCATAAGAAAAATTGTAGATTTTGATGAATTTATTGGTGTATCTTTTATCTTTTAAAATCTCTTCAAATTAGATGAGATTTTGATGGATTTATGGAAAATCCAAGAAAATCATCAAGAATCTGCGATATATTTCATCAACTCTTTCAAAATCTACATAAAATCAACAATAATATTTCAAAATCTATAAATTATATTTAATCATCTAAAATCCAGATTGAATACACCCCGTAAAGTCAATGCTATTATTAAAATCAAAATATTGCATATTAACCTCGACTTGCGATTTTTTGAAATTATGGTTCCGACACATTAACATCGAGTACAAATCCCTCGTGGACAAGTCTACGACGATATCTGAAACTAGACCTGGAAAATTATTTGTGTCGTGTATAATCGTGTCGTGTACTTTCGTGTTTCGTGTACTCGGGGAGTAAACATGAACACAACACGAATTGAAGTCGGGTACCTGTTTTGCTAACATAAACACAATTTCAAAACAGGTAGACACGACATGTACCGTAGTACACGAAAATTTTCGTGTACTTTCCATGTACACGAAAATGAAACGACGCGGATTGCTACACGAAGAAAACGAAAAAACGAAATGTAAACGAAATAAACACGAACAAGTACATGACAACACAAATTCAGTACACGAAATTTTGAAGTTTTACATATCATGTTCAAAGTTTGGTTAAACATATATAAAGATAAATTCATGTGAATTACATATATAAAATTAAAATATAGGTTCTAAAATTATTTTTAAAGTATATTAATATTTATTTATTTATGTCGTGTACCTCGTGTCGTGTCGTGTACCCGAGGGGTAAATACAAAACTGACACGAAATATTTGTCGTATACTTTCGTATTCATGTACTTTCGTGTCGTGTACCTAAAATTCAAAATCAAACATAAAATTTTCGTGTTGTTTCCTGTCGTGTAAAACATTGTCGGGTCTATCTGAAACTCACGAGTTGTCAATTAATGCTTTATTCAATGACACAGTCATGCATGAGCACTACGTACTACTCCTACTACTACCTTTGCATTTATTGCCGCTGTCTGCGTTACTTCTTCTCCCTCTCAAGTCTCCCTCCGTTAAGAGTGATATAAAATGGATGGATTGATCATGGACTGTTAGTAATTGTCCCACATAATTTATGGGAGGGGCTAATTACTTGAATATAAGCAGACAGATAATTTCACTAGTATGAGACCTTTTGGGATGTGCCCAAAAACAACTCGTGGAGGCTCGGCCCAAAGCGGACAATATCATACTAATGTGGAGTTAGGTCTGTTCAACAAAAGCACAACAAGTTGTATCAGAGCTCCAGGTTATAACGGTCCAGAATAATCTCAGTTGGGCTTCCAGAATGGACCAAGGAAGCGGCAGACGGGTTACCCCAGTATCAGCTTAAAGGGGAGGAAGGTGGACCTTCCAGTATGTGCCGCGAGGAAGCGGATAACCAGTGGACTTCCAGTATGGGTCAAGGGTGAGCCAGATTACATAATCAGGAGGCATAATCGACAAGTGTTGGTGAAAGGGATATGTCCTAAGTCCAATCATGTATTAGGATTTAGGAATAACTTTTTATGTAATCTGTTTTGATTTCATTGATATTAATAAAAGACTTGTTTTATTTTTATTACGGGCTCTATCTATTTAAGTGTTTAAATAAGATATACCATAGTTTAGAGTAAAGCTTTTTATGGATTATGATGAGATCATAATAGTGAGACCTAAAAGATGATAACTCTAAACTTAAATAGTTCCTGGTCATAGGATTACTAACTGGTAATTAATAATCTGCAAAGATCGGTACATACTATGCTTGCTTCATTATGGAGGATGTCTGTTCTCATAGATATTTGTGTGGTGACACTATAGCTAGTATGTAGGTGCTTATTATAGAATAAGTTCATTGAACATGACTCGCACAGCTGAACAACTGATGGAGTTCACTCACGTGTCAGCAGTTGTTCACATAGTGATAGTTGTACAAGTATCCTTAGACTTGAGGTCATCATAGTCATCTTGTGTACACTGAACTATGCTTTGGTTTAGTTCTTAGTCTCCAGGGACAATTATTAGGGCTCTACTGGGTATAGGAATTTGTACACGAAGATAGTGTATGATCAATATAGGATCTACCCCTTCCAGTGAAGGAAGCGAATGTTCAAGGCTGATCCACTTATGCTAGTTCAGGAATCTCTGGCCAGAGTGAATGAAATTAGAAAGGAGTTTCTAATTTGCATAGAACTACACATAGTAAATGGTAAGCAAGTGATTAAATTAGATAGGCTTGACACGGGATCTATGCCTTGTATTTAATCGGGACATTGTAGGGTAGAAGGAGTTTATTGTACGGTAACTATTTACTGAATAGGTTCTTGGTATTCTAAGCAGTGAATTCATATTATCCGGATAGTCGCGATATGCTGAGAAGTATCCCTCACGATGTAGAATAAATGTGATTAATTAATTAATCATATTTAATAAATTAGAGAATTTATATAAATAATGATAAAATAGTTTTATTATTATTTATTTCAACTACCGGCTTAATATTGAACCTACAGGGTCACACCATAAAAAGAGAATGATTTAATGGTGGAGGAAATAATTAATAATGGCTAATAATTATTTATTTATGAAATAAATAATTAATTGGCAAATTTAATAATTGATTAAATGAGATTTAATTGATTATAAATTAATTAAGTAAAGTTCTTAATATTATTAATTAAGGATTTAATTTTTGGAAATTAAATCAAGAGAGAGAATTATTTCTAAAGTGTTTAGAAAAAGGATTAATAATTAAAAGGTGTTTTAATTATTAATGAGAATAATAAATGGGATAATAATAATAATATTTATGGGAAAATTTCAGCTGAAAATTTTGCCTATAAATATACTATTATAGACCCTAATTTTATTTTTTGAACCCCAAAACCCAAAAAGTTTGGAAAACCCAATTCTCTCCACCTCCTTCCTCCTCCTTAACATCGTTTTCTTGGTGGATATCGGTGGAGTGCTTCACACTTGAGGAGCAACTGCTAAGGATCTCTGATCGTTGTCTCCGAATTATTTTAAAGGTTAGATTCGATCCCTATGTTTTTACCACGATTTATATGCTTTTATTTGGATTTTATATGTGTAAAAGTGTTTTGCCATGCCCCGCTGCGATTAAAATCCAACAATGGTATCAGAGCTTAGGTTGTATGCATATAGATCTGTGGTAAAAATTTCAGAATTTTATGTGCTTGTATGAATTAATTATGATTTTTACAAGTTATATCATGGATTAATTTTGTCTGATGAGAAATCGTTTCTCAGAATAATTTTGAATGTTGATCTGGGTTCTACAAGTGTTGTAGATCGTCTGGGTATTTTTTTCATAATTTTATGATGTATAGATTTTTTATTATGAATTTTTGAAGTTCTTACAATTAAATTCGTAATTAAATAAATCATATATATATATGAATTGTATGTATGTATATATCTGTCATCTGCATGCTGTGTTGTTTGTTGATGGCACGGTAAAGGTACAGACAAAGAAACAGAAAAGATGTCAGGCTCGTTTTCCGAGAAAACAGGCGGCGGCTGCTGCAAAAGAAAAAAAAAGGTGTCGCGCATTCCGGGAATGCGTTACACCCTGTGGCGCATTCACGGAATGCGTTACACCTTTTAATTGGTTAAAAGGGTTGTAACGCATCACCAGAATGCGTTACAGGGCTTGTAACGCGTTCCTGTAATGCGTTATAGCCCGACTGTCCATATTAAAATTGATTTTCTGGGAGTTTCGTAACTCCGTTTTAGGCGTGCAATATACCGTTGGATTCGTTTTTCCGAGACGGATCTAATTGAGTGATCAATTTTAGTTTATATAAAAGTTTTGAACTGTTTATATTTCCGAAAGTGTTTTAAAGCTATTTTTAACTGTTTTAACTGCTTTTAAATGCTTCATGTGATACATAGAGATGTATAATGCTTAGACTAATGTGCTAGATGATATAACATGCCTACCTTGATGTTTATTCATGTTGATATATGTGATATATGCTTAGTTTATCATGCGATGATAGATTTAGGTGAACTTAAATGAACATAAGGCGTTTGTTAGACAACCTAGTATAGTGAAATTGTTTCATAACCTTAAGAATAATATTATGAATACAATCATGAGATTCTTGTGTTTATGAAACACGTAATTGAATATGAATTTTCGATATAAGAGAAATGATGATTTTGTCAACAACATATTTCTATCTGTAAGAAAGGGTTATTAAGTGACGCATCTTGACAATGCTCCACCCGATCTGGGAATCATCTGATTATTGATTATTGATTTGAAATATTTAATTTAAAAGGAAGAATTTTTTTATAATATGATTATGATTGTAACGTAACATAATCCCTCTAAAATTAAATAATATCAAGTAGTAATTGGCCAATGACACAACGGGCTTGTGTCGGTCATAGTCTTCCAACATGATAGAAAGTAGTTCTTATTTTTATATCATTGTCGTTTCGTGCCACAACCGAGGGCTTTGATTTCGAAATAAGAAATACCTTTCTATTACATAGAGATGTGTACATTGAATAAAAATCTAAAGGTCGTTACGTGCCACAGCCGTGGGTCTTTGGGGACTGATTCAATTGTATAAAATGTTGGGTTAGACTTGACTTAGAATATTGAGTTTGTCATGCCACAACCGTGACTCAATTATTCAAGAGGCTAAAGTTTGATTAGGGAATAACATTAGATATAATTGACAAGAGTTGTCTGCCTATTGAACATTACATGGCGTTTCGTGCCACAGCCAGGGTTGTGTAATGGAATGTAGGATCCCTATTCCCATTAGCATTATGAATGCTTAATTTTTCACGTAGGGGGTTGAATAAATTAGATAAACTAGTGGGAGCCACTTATGAATAAAGACCCGATTCATATAGTGTTTTAAAATAAAATCGAATATTTGCTAAGTGTTGTTATGTGTTTATCATTTACAGATTTACTTTGTACGTTATGTCTTCTGCACTATCACTCAGGAGCATACTAAATGCTCACAAAATTGACTGGTCCTAATTATGCTGACTGGCTTCGAAACTTGAGAATTGTTCTCAGGATTGAGAAGCTGGAATATGTGATTGACTCACCTAAGCCTACTGAACCTGCTAGTGATGCACATAATGATGAACATGTTGTGTATCGTAAGTGGGTAGATGATGTAAATGTTGCTCAATGCATCATGCTAGCTTCCATGAACATTGAGCTACAGAAGCAACATGAGCATATGAATGCTCACACTATCCTAATGCATCTACAAGAGTTGTATGATGTGGCGGGGAGGACAGCTCGATATGAGATATCGAAGGAGTTGTTCGGTTGTAGGATGTCTGAGGGATCATCTGTGAATGACCATGTACTTAAGATGATCAATTTGATTGAACATCTTGGACAACTTGGTTTTGCCATGGATGGGGAGCTGAGCCAAGACTTGGTCTTGCAATCGCTTTCGAGTTCGTTCTCGCAGTTTGTTGTGAACTTTCACATGAATAAGTTGGATGTCAGCCTGCCTGAACTCCACAACATGTTGAAGACTGCGGAATCGAATTTTCCCCCTAAGAAGAGTTATGTTCTTCTAATTGGTGAAGGTTCCAATCCTAAGAAAAGGAAGAGGAACCCTTCCAAGAAGAAGAAAGTAGGTGAGAAAACGTCAGTTCCACCAAAAGCTGAAGACCCCAAGAGCAAAGTTGTTTGCTTTCACTGTAACAAGGTGGGGCACTGGAAGAGGAACTGCAAGGTTTACCTTGCAGAATTGAAGAAGAAGAAGGGTAGTGAGACTACCGCTTCTGATTCAGGTATGTTCATGATAGAAGTGAATATGTCATTAAATCAAATTTCTACTTGGGTATTAGATACCGCATGTGGTTCTCAAATCTGCAATTTGTTGCAGGGACCAAGGAGAAGTAGGACTCTTGAGGAAGAGGAGGTGATTCTACTGATCGGAAATGGAGCAAGAGTTGCTGCTGAAGATGTATACTCATTTCATTTACATATGCCTACGGGCAAGACTATTGTTTTAAATAATTGTTATTTTGTTCCCTCGATTGTGAGGAATATTATTCCCATGTTAGACTTGGCTGGATTTTCATTTATTATTGAGAATAATGAATGTTCTATTCTTAGAGATAATATTCTTTATGGACGTGGTACTTTAAATAATGGTCTGTATAAATGTGACATAATTTACTTCAGATTGAACAAACTAATAAAAGAAAAGGGATGATGAAAATCTCACTTCATTGTGGCACTGCAGTCTCCATTTAGTAGACATGGAGAGAGGACTGCAAATTTGCTAGGAATGGTACCCACAAATGTATGTGGACCAATGTCTAAGCAAGCCATGGGTGGATTTTCATACTTTATTACTTTCATAGATGATAGATCTAGATTCGGATATGTGTTTGATGAAACACAAGTCTGAAGCCCTTTGAAAAGTTCAAAGAGTATAAGTATGAAGTGGAGAAACAAACCAAATATAGTATTATAATTCTTCGATTAGATCGAGGTGGTGAATACTTTAATGGAGTGTTTCTAGATTATCTCAAAGTAAATGGTATAGTCTCCCAGTGGACTCCTCCAGATTGGTATCTGAAAGGAGAAATCGAACTTTGTTAGACATAGTTTGGTCCATGATGAGCTATGCAAATCTTCCAGTATTCCTATGGGGTTATGTATTGGAAACCTCAGCATATTTACTGAATAAGGTGTTTTCCAAATCTGTTCCTCAAACTCCGTATGAGATATGGAAAGAAAGGAAACCGAATCTTAAACACGTTAGAATTTGTGGATGTCCAGCTTATGTCAAGAAAGTTGACCCAGATAAGCTGGAATATCGATCCGTAAAATGTAGTTTTGTGGGATATCCTAAAGAGATTTTAGGGTATTACTTTTACACCGATAATCGGGTGTTTGTCTCCAGATATGCTACCTTCTTGGAAAAGGAGTTTATCCTTGAAGGAAATAGTGGGAGCAAAATTAAACTTGATGAAGTTCAAGAAGCACAAACTACTACAGATCAAGTGGAAACACCTGTTCTGACTGAACAACCTTTTGTGGAACAGCCCATTCATAGAACAGGGAGAGTGTCTCGCCAACCTGAGAGGAAATATGGCCTTGTCATTGAGAATGACAATGAGTTGTCGATCATTGATGATGACGACCCTGTGACCTATAATGAGGCTATGAGTAGTGTTGACTCAGAGAAATGGCATAGTGCCATGAAATCCAGAATGGAATCTATGTATACGGTACACAAAAGATAGATTATAGCAAATGGCCAGGTGGAGACCTTTAAGGCCAGGATTTTGGAAAAAGGATTCAAACAAAGGCAATGGATTGACTTTGATGAAACTTTTTACCTATAGCCCTGTTAAAATCAGTTCGGATTTTGCTTACGATTGCTGCTTACTACGACTATGAGATCTGGCATATAGCCAGATGGTTTTCTTTCCAAGGGAAATGAAAACCTAGTGTGTAAGCTACTGCGAACCATATGTGGTTTAAAGCAAGCTTCTCGAAAGATAGAACATTCATTTTTATGAGACAATCAAAGAGTTTGATTTTATCAAAAACGTAGATGAACCATGCGTCTACAAAAGGGTTAGTGGGAGCGCGGTAACATTTCTTGTATTGTATTGAAATAGAGTTGACACACATAACAACATAGCAGACCCACTCACAAAGCTACTTTCTGAAAGTCACTTTGATCGTCATAAAGACTAGATGGGTATTAGATACCAGAGTGATTGGCTTTAGTACAAGTGGGAGATTGAAAGGGATATGTCCTAAGTCCAATCATGTATTAAGATTTAGGAATAACATTTTATGTAATTTGTTTTGATTTCATTGATATTAATAAAAGACTTGTTTTGTTTTTATTACGGGATCTATCTATTTAAGTGTTTAAATAAGATATACCATAGTTTAGAGTAAAGCTTTTTATGGATTATGATGAGATCATAATAGTCAGACCTAAAAGATGATAACTCTAAACTTAAATAGTTCCTGGTCATAGGATTACTAACTGATAATTAATAATCCGCAAAGATCGGTACATACTATGCTTGCTTCATTATGAAGGATGTCTGTTCTCATAGACATTTGTGTGGTGACACTATAGCTAGTATGTATGTGCTTATTATAGAATAAGTTCACTGAACATGACTCGCACAGTTGAACAACTGATGGAGTTCACTCACGTGTCAGCAGTTGTTCACATAGTGATAGTTGTACAAGTATCTTTAGACTTGAGGTCATCATAGTCATCTTGTGTACACTGAACTATGCTTTGGTTTAGTTCTTAGTCTCCAGGGACAATTATTAGGGCTCTACTGGGTATAGGAATTTGTACACGAAGATAGTGTATGATCAATATAGGATCTACCCCTTCCAGTGAAGGAAGCGAATGTTCAAGGCTGATCCACTTATGCTAGTTCAGGAATCTCTGGCCAGAGTGAATGAAATTAGAAAGGAGTTTCTAATTTGCATAGAACTACGCATAGTAAATGGTAAGCAAGTGATTAAATTAGATAGGCTTGACACGAGATCCATACCTTGTATTTAATCGGGACATTGTAGGGTAGAAGGAGTTTATTGTACGGTAACTATTCACTGAATAGGTTCTTGGTATTCTAAGCAGTGAATTCATATTATCCGGATAGTCGCGATATGCTGAGAAGTATCCCTCACGATGTAGAATAAATGTGATTAATTAATTAATCATATTTAATAAATTAGAGAATTTATATAAATAATAATAAAATAGTTTTATTATTATTTATTTCTACTACCGGCTTAATATTGAACCTACAGGGTCACACCATAAAAAGAGAATGATTTAATGGTGGAGGAAATAATTAATAATGGCTAATAATTATTTATTTATGAAATAAATAATTAATTGGCAAATTTAATAATTGATTAAATGAGATTTAATTGATTATAAATTAATTAAGAAAAGTTCTTAATATGATTAATTAAGGATTTAATTTTTGGAAATTAAATCAAGAGAGAGAATTATTTCTAAAGTATTTAGAAAAAGGATTAATAATTAAAAGGTGTTTTAATTATTAATGAGAATAATAAATGGGATAATAATAATAATATTTATGGGAAAATTTCAGCTGAAAATTTTGCCTATAAATATACTATTATAGACCCTAATTTTATTTTTTGAACCCCAAAACCCAAAAAGTTTGGAAAATCCAATTCTCTCCACCTCCTTCCTCCTCCTTAACATCGTTTTCTTGGTGGATACCGGTGGAGTGCTTCACACTTGAGGAGCAACTGCTAAGGATCTCTGATCGTTGTCTCCGAATTATTTTAAAGGTTAGATTCGATCCCTATGTTTTTACCACGATTTATATGCTTTTATTTGAATTTTATATATGTAAAAGTGTTTTGCCATGCCCCGCTGCGATTAAAATCCAACAGTTGGGAGTGATGTGTGAAGGGGGATATTGTTAGGAGTTGTACCACATTATTTGTGGAAGGGGAAAATTGTTAGAATAGAAGCAGATAGATAAATCCATTAGTATGAGGCCTTTTTGGGATGTGCCCTAAACCAAATCTGTGCAGCTCTGCCCAAAGTGGATAATATCATACTAATGTGGAGTTAGGCCTGCTCAGCAAGGCCTTCCTCCCCCTTAAGCTGATACCGCGGTGGCCCGTCCACCGCTTTCTTGGTCCATTCTGGAAGCCCATTTGAGATAATTCTGAACTGTTATAACTTAAAGCCCTGATACCACTTGTTGAGATTTTGCTGAGCAGCCCTAACTCCACATTAGTATGATATTGTCCGCTTTGGGCCGAGCCCGCACGGGTTTGTTTTTGGGCACATCCCAAAAGATCTCATACTAGTGGAGTTATCTGGCTGCTTATATTCTAGCAATATGTCCCTCCCACAAATGATGTGGGACAACTCTCAATAATCTTCCCCTTCACACATCGGGATCGACATCTGTCGATTCTGCCTCCTTCAGTGTGATCTGGCTACCCCTTTGGCTCCCCCCTTGACCCATACTAGAAATCCATCTGGCTATCTGCTCCCCCCAGACCCATACTTGAAAGCCCGTCTATCCCCCCCCCTTAAATTCATCCTGGGGTAGCCCATCTTCCTTTTTTCAAGGTCCATTATGGAGCCCACGTGAGATTGTTATTAAACCGTCTCAACCATAGCTCTGATATCACTTGTTGGCACTACTAAAACTCTGTCAATAGACATCGGTCCTTAGACATCGCTTGTTCAGACGACCGATGTTAAATTTCTTTTAGACATCGGTTATTTTTAAAACGATGTTACTGCATATATTAGACATCGGTTGATAAAATAACCGTTATCGAAACTTATTTTCAAAAAAAGAGAAACATGAATTAGACATCGGTTTATAACATAACTGTTGCCGAATTTTCTTAGACATTAGTCTAAAATCACAACCGTTGTCTATGATTAATTTTAAAAAATTAAAAAAAAGACGCGCTTACTTTCCCCCAATTCCCAAATATTTCCCCCCTTAACAACAAATATATTTCCCCGGTTTATTTCTCTCTTCCAAAGTCACTTCTTCCTTTTCCCCTTTCCTCACCTCCCTCTCTCTCTCCCTCCCTTTATCTCTCTCCCCCGTCTCTTTCCAGTCTCGCTCTCTGTCTCACATCTCTCTCTCCCCCTCTCTCTCCGTCTCTCTCTCTCTACATATATATATTACTATCTCCCCATCTTACATTATCTGTCACCATCTCACATTATTTCTAATTAGGGTTCCAATTGAACCCCAAATTGAAGAACATCTTCGATTAATCAAAGTCAAGCTTCGAGAAACCAATGTGGGGCTTAGTTATGGCGGGTTTGTGGGGTATAGCATGGCGGCTCAATTTCCGGAGGCTGTGGAGAGAGTTGTGGTTGGTTGTGCTGGTGTTTGTTTGGAGGATAAATATATGGATGAATGAATGTTTAGAGTTAAGAGTGTGGAGGAGGCTATGGATATTTTGTTGGCTCAGACACCCGATAAGTTGAGGGAACTTGCGAAGCTTTCATTTTATAAGTCATTGCAGCCTATGCCTTACTGCTTTTTGTCCGATTTTATTGATGTATATGTTCATTATTTATCGTTTTCTTGAATATTAATTTTCAATTTAATTTTTCTTTCTGATGAAGTGGATGCTTGCAATTTGCTATTAATTTGGTTCAATTTTGGTTGCTAAATTACTAAACATGAAAGAATTCAATTCTAGCCTAGATTTTGTGGATTGGTAAAATTAAACCAAACCAAATGTAAAGTAAAGTATGATTAGCATTTGGGGGAGAGTATAATTAAATTTGAGTTTAGTACA